>NC_054487.1:51805246-52172746 GCF_017639515.1 Carcharodon carcharias | reverse complement strand
GCAGGTAAGTCCGTGGCCTTGGGCCGTGACTGTTTGGGTAGGCTAGGGAGAGGAGGTGGGTTTCAGGGAAGGAGTGGGTAGAAGGAAGGGAGAGTTCAACTTAACAGAGGCCGCCCTGCAATTGGCAAAGGGCTGCCCTAGAAGATCGCCATCCCCTCCTTCCTTTCTGCTCTTAATGTGCTTCCCATGCCAGATGTTTTATTATTAGAGTAAACTAGTTTGATAACAAGCCAAATTGACCCTTATCCATTTAAATATGGCGGGCGGGCTGCTAATTTCAGCTCCCGCCCGCACCCCACCCCACATATTATGGGGGAGAGCTTGGGGGCCGGGTGACGGGTGGGAAGGTGGTGGGGTGGGCACCCACCTCATTTTATGTGCCTTCTTCCCCCGGGAAACACGCCCGCCGGGGGTAAAATTCAGCCCTAGTTAACTCTTATAACCATTTTGACAAAGTGTTATCGATCTGAAATATCAACACTCTTCTCCCTTCGCAGATGCTGCCAGACCAGCTGAGAAATTACCTTTTTTTCATTCCAGATTATCTGGTATTTGATGGCATTTACACTGAACGTTGCATACTTTGGAAATTACGATAATAAAATAAAGTAAATCCATTGCTTAGGTTGGACAAAGTGTTCTTCTTTGGCTTGGTGTTAACTTTTGTCTGATGATGCTTCAATGAAGAGCCTTGAAATGATTTTCTATTAAAGGTAAGGTTGTCATTGTTGTAGTAGGTGCCCTGGTAATTCAAATATAAGTGGGTGTAAGGCTAATGAACATGGTATCGTGTGACAGGAACTTTTGTATTAGCAGAAGATTTTGGTAAAGAGTATTCATGGTATAAAAGTATGCATTTTTTTAATTCATCCACGAGATGTGGACTTTGCTGGCAAATCCAGCATTTATTGGCCATACTTAATTCCATTTGAAAAGCTGGTGGTGAGCTACCTTGAACACTGTAGTCTGTATGGTGAAGGTACTCCAATAGTGCTGTTAGGCAGGGAGTTCCAGGATTTTGGACCAGAGACAATGAAGGGGTAATGATATAGTTCCAAGTCAAGGTGGTGTGTGACTTGGAGAGGAACTTGGAGGTGGTGGTGGTCCCATGTGTCTGCTGCCCTTGCGCATCTGGTTAGTTGATTTTGGTTGTGGATTTGGCAGATGCAATTAGAAGAAATTTTAGCAAGTTGTTGCAGTGCATCAGCAGCTTCTTTGAGTGCGTCCTAACTGCACTCATTCAAGAAAATGGGGCGCACTCCTCACTTGTCCTTGCAGGAGGTGGAAATGTTTTGAGGAACAGGATTTGAGTCACTTGCTGCAGAATGCCCTACCTCTGGTGTTAGTTGTATTATTAAGGTTAAGGGTGCACAAGTGGAGGGCATTGATTGATTAAGTAGCTTGAACACACATAAAGAGTGACTTCTCCTGTCAGGAGTAGCAGCTACCTTCAAAGAGCCAATGCTCAGGAATCTGCACTTCCATCAATATGGATTCAGGTGGCTGGTGGGAGAGAGGGCTCGGGCTGCAGGTGTGGCCAGAGTCGGGGACATGTTGGATGGCTTTGGGCACAAGGTGGGCATAACAGGTGCATGATGTGCAAGCTGCTGTAGAGTCATCCAGCCCATAACCAAAGCCATCCACAACCTTAAAACGGTGGTACTCGGACCCGACACACTCGTGGTATCGAGGCAGCTCAAGCATGCGGTGGAATTCCATCTGAACTGACCCCCATTCAGATGGAATTTCACATAGGTCTTGCATCCCAACACGTCCCTCAGGAGCTGCAGTTCCACAATTTGAGCTGTCTCACGGAAATTCCCTCTATGTCTTTCCACTCAGCACGGAGCAGTTTTCTGTATGGACTGCTGCTGCACACCCTTCACTTCCTCACCCTTGTCCACCGTCCAGATAAACATGGCATTCTGTCCTGCTGTCCAGTGGTGACGGGGTCCCCAGTGTAGGACTCTCCATGTGGAAGTCCTCCCATTTTCCATCAGGGACCTCGTGTGGAGGGTGTTGCTTGCAGCAGGGCCATGCAATCATAGGTTAAGATAGTTCACGGATTCCCAGCCACATGCATTTTCTGTGGCCAAGCGGAGTCCGCGTTCCATGTATAAATGAATTGCCAGAGGTTGCAGCCCCTTTTTAGCTATTTGAAGGGTCTGCTCCTCAACTTTTGGGTGCACTTTAACCCTACGCTCCTGATCTTTGGTCACCCAGCATGGAGGGGGGTGCAAGGACGGAGGTGGACCTCCTTGTAAGCCTGCTTTTGGGCAAGGTGACAGTCAACAAGTCCAGGCCATGGGTGGACTAGAGGGTTGTCTGACCTGACTGTCTGCCACTCTTCCACGGCTACGTTTGCAGCTGAGTGGTCCTGGAAAAGGAGCATGTGGTGATCACTGATACACTTGAGGCCTTCCGCGACCAGTGGACACCGCAAGGGCTGGAGTGCATCATCAGCTCCAGGAACACTATTTTATTTTGATTTGTTAAGTTTCCTTTTGAAGATTGGATTTTGTTGTAGTGCCATGCCAGGGGCTGTCACCCTTTTTATTATTTTATTTTACTAGTCATTTGTTTTATTGCCAAAAGAGAATATAAAGAGCGACTTCTCCCATGAGAAGTAGCACCAATTGTCAGAGAGCCACTGTTCAGGAATCTGTACCTCTACCAACATGGGTTCATGTGTTTGGCGGAAGGGAGGTCTCAGGCTGCTGGTGTGACCAGAGTCGGGGATGTGCTGGATGGCGGAGGGGCGGGCTGGATGACGCCACAAGAACTTGTGCATTGCATGTCCATTGATGGCTAACTCACAACCAAAGGCATCCACAGCCTTAAAACTGTGGTGCTCGACTCCTACTGCACTTCAGGTGTTGAGGCAGCTCAGGTGTGCGGTGGACTCCTGTCTGAACTGACCCATGGATGGAATTTCACATTGGCCACCTGAATCCTGAAACCTCCCTCGGGTCCCTTGACCCCACAGTTTGAGCCGTTACACAGAAATTCCCTCCGTGCCTTTCCACTCTGCACAGGGGGCTTCCTGTATGGGATGCTGTTGCACACCCTTCATTTCATTGCCTTTGTCAACTGTCCAGACATGCCATGGCATTCTGCCTTGCAAGTCAGAGGCGGCTGGAGTCCTCCCCTTTACCATCAGGGGATTTGGCATGGAAGGTGTTGCATGTGGCAGCCCCATGCAATAAAAGGTTTCGGTGTTTTACATGCATCCTGGCAGCCTATCTTTCCTGCCTTCTATGTGTATATAGGTTGTGTGTGGTTGCAGTCCCTGTTCCACTATTTGAAAGGACTGCTCCTCAAGTTTTGTTTGCACTTCGACCCCACCCTTCTGATCTTTGGCCACTTTCTTCAATTCAATCAATTTCTCCATCTCCAATAATTTTTATTGTACAACTACACTAATAGAACTATTTCTAACATATTATACATTTTTCAATGTTCTTTGTTCAACTATGCTCCTGGGCCTGATGAAGGTGGCGATTAACAGATCCAGGCAGCAGGTGGCTGAGGGGGTCATTCGACCCGACAGCCTCCCCCTCTTCAATGATTATGTCAATACCCAGGTGTCCCTGTTGAGGTATGCTTGAGGCCTTCAATAACTGGTGGTCACCACAGGGGCAGGGGTGCATCATCTCTCCCCAAAATCATATTTTAATTTAAGTTTGATAAGTTTCCTTGAAAGATTTGGTTTCCATTGCGGTGCCTTTTCAAGGTGTGATTCTTTAGTTAATTAGTTTATTGGGTTTACTCAAAAGAGTATAAAGAGATGCTTCTCCTGTCAGGAGTAGTGGCTATTGTCAGAGAGCTGCTGCTCTGGAATCCACATCTCCACCAATATGGGTTCATGTGGCTGGCAGAAGAGGGAGCTTGAGCTGCTGGGGTGACCAGAGTCAGGAACGTGCTGGATGGCCATGTCAGTGCACAGGTGTCCCTGAAGAGGGAGCATGTGATGTCCACTGGTATGCTGGAGGCCTTCCATGACCTGGGGTACAGCAGGGGCTGGAGTGCATCATTAGCCTTGGTAATAACATCTTAATTTAATTTGATAAGTTTCTCCCTGGAAGAGGGGCACGCAAAACTCTCCATGTCGAATCCCTGATGGAAAAAAGGAGGTCTTCCATATAGAGAGCCCTTCCATGGGGGCCCCCACCACCTCTGGACGGTTGGATGGAACGCCACAGTATGTACAAACAGCTGATGAGGGAGAGGAAGTGAAGGCGCAACAACAGCCTGTACAGGAAACCCCTCCATGCAGAATGGAATGGCACGTTGAGGATTTTGTTTTTACTTACAGTATCCCTTTAAGGGGTGGTTCTTTAGTTAATTTGATTATTGTATTTAAAAAGATAAAGCAAGACTTCTGGGACACTAAGAGCTGGATAAGGTTGAGGCAAACATTTGTAATGTTGCATTCTGTAAGTAAATTTAGTATTAAGTAAAAGATTGGCATCTGGTTTCCTAGTTCACAATCTGATTTTCAGAAGTTTTAACACCTGACCTGCTCTTGTTGCCATAGTATTTATGTGGCTGGTTCAGTTTAATTTCTGGTCAGCCTGAAACATTTGTTGATGATGATAAAGGTATGTATTGATTTGATTCGGTTTCTTTTCCATGAGAATAATCTATACTTTTCAGTACACTACAAAGACTATATCTATGGAAAAGAGGATTAACATGCCATATACATATGTATGTAATTTTTTGAATAGCATGTTTTTGGGAGAGTTCAGTTGGGATGAGAGTTAACTATTTTAAAGATGATTACTGACAGAATGTTCCAGTTAATTACTTTCTCTGAACTAGTAGTTGCACAGTCACCTTGTATCAGTATGTATTTATTCTTGCATAGAATACCACTGTTATGCATTAAAACCAATAAGTAGATTTCAATCTTCCATTTCACAATATGATGAAAACTCCTACACAAGGCTCTGTCAATGAAAAGTTCTGTTTTAAAAGTCTCGGCTTTCAGATTTAGCTGTTATGCCTTTAATTAGCATTGTATTGGTTATTTTAATGTTAAATATGTCACAGAGCATGATATTATGGAGAGGTGCAAAAACTATAGAGTTGTGATAGGGTACTATGATTATCTTAATATAGATTGGGATAGTAATAGTGTAAAGGACAGAGAGGGGAGAGGGTATTTTCTGAAGTGTGTTCAGGAGAATTTTCTTGAACAGTGTGTTTCCAGCCTAATGAGGAAGAAGGCATTGCAGAATTTTGTTCTGGGGCACGTGATGGGACAAGAAATTCCAGTCTCTATTGGGAACATTTGGGGAACAGTGGTGATGGTATCATAAGAATCAAGTTATCTTTGGAAAAGGACAAGGAGCAACCTGAGGTAAATCTGCTCAATTGGAGGAGGGCCAATTTCAGTGGGGTCAGACCAGATCTATCCCAGATAAATTTAAATCAAGAATTGGCAAGAAAAACAAAAAGAACAAAGTGATGCCTTTAAAGAGGAGATGGTTCCGGTACAGTTTAGGTACATTCCCACATAGGGGAACGTTTAGACAACAAAAGCCAGACCTCCCTGGATGGTGAAAGAGATAGAGAGTAAAATGCAGCAGAGTAAAATGGAGCAGAAAGAGAATATGCATGACGGATGTCAAGTTGAATATACAAATGAGAAATAGGCTCAGTATAGTAAGTTCAGAGGCGAAATGAAGAAGGAAATCAAAGAGGCAAAGAAAGTATGATAAGGGTCTGGCAGCTAACATAAAAAGGAATCCAAAAACCTTCTAACATTGAGGGTAAGTAGGGTGGAATTTTCAGAGTCATTGGCCATAATCTTCCAATCCTCCCTAGGTACCAGGGTGTTGGGGGTGGGGGAGGTTGGGGGAGGTTGGGGGGGGGGGGTGTGTGTGTGTGTGTGTGTGTGTGTGTGTGTGCGTGCGTGCGTGCGTGCGTGCGTGCGTGGGTGTGGGTGTGGGTGTGGGTGTGGGTGTGTGTGTGTGGGTGTGGGTGGACTGGAGAATAGCAATTTTTTTTTCATTCGTTCATGAGGTGTGGGCGTCATTGCCTAGGCCAGTATTTATTGCACATCCCTAACTGCCCTTGTTCAGAGGGCATTTAAGAGTCAACCACATTGCTGTGGGTCTGGCGTCACATGTAGGCCAGACCAGGTAAGGATAGGTAAGATCATCTTCCCTAAAGGACATTAGTGAACCAGGTGGGTTTTTACAACAATCGGCAATGACTTCATGATCATCATCAAACTTTTAGTTCTAGACTTTTATTGAATTCAAATTTCACCACCTTCCATGGTGGGATTCGAATCCGAGTCCCCAGAGCATTAGCCTGGGCCTCTGGAATACTAATCCAGTGGCAATACCACTATGTTGCCTCTTTATTCAAAACAGTGAGTAAGGATAAACCCAGCAGCTATGGGCCAGTCAGTTTAACCTTGGCAGTGGGACTTCCAAAAGGCCTTTAATTGAGTGCCTGTAATGAATTAATTTAATAGGAATGTCAGCAAAGTTGAAGCCCATGGAATTAAAGAGACAGCAGCAGCAGGACTATAAGTTGGTTGACAGGAAAGAGAGTAGTTTTTCGGACTGAAGGAAGGTATACAATGGGGCTCCCCAGGGGTTGGTACTAGCACCACTGCATTTCTTGGTATATATTAGTGACCTAGGCTTGAGTGTGCAGGGCACAATTTGAAAATTTGCAGATGGCAGAAAACCCTGAAATATTGTGAACTGTGAGGAGGACAGGAGGGTGAGGGTTCAACAGTTGTGGTAGAAGGGACAGCGAGGGTGATTGTTGGGGACTTGGAGGGAGACATGGACCCTTAGGGTGGGAAGGGGGAAATCGGGGAGGTTAATGTGGATGGGGGTGGCATTTTTGAGAAGGAAAGGAACACGCATGTTCACCAAGACATCCCTACAGGAAAAGAGTTGTGGCTGGTAGGTCACGGAGGGGAGGTGGAGGTGATGCCCGGGGGATCAACTGTGATGGGGGAAAGGAAATGGATGACTGGGGGAGGGTAAAGGATGGGGGAGTGAAAGGAAAGCTGAATCAAATGCTATCCAAACCGAAAGTGAAACGAGAGTTGTGGTGGGCGAGATCAGGTGTTGCATGAGAGTGTGATCAATGGGTGGGCGGAGATGTAGGTCAGCTCATATGGACAACTGAAAGTGAACTCCCATCAGGCAGCATTGAAAATGCTCAGGTCATTGAGATGAATGTGATACGGGAAGGATCTGCATGCGTGGGAGAGTGCTTGCACAAGGCTCCGAAAGGCCTTACCACATACACTTCTCCCTCCAGAATCACTTGTGGGCCGGCTGCTTCGTCTGCAGTGACAGAGGCTGAGGTAGAGCGGCTCACAGGCAAAGGGGACTTTGGGGGGGGGGGGGGGTGTGGACAGCCTCTGAGTGGATGACCCAGGGGTGCCCAGCGGCTGTTCCTCCTCCCTTCAGCTGCCCGAAGGCCCTGGCCTGACTTGTTGAGGGGAAGGAGAGCCTGGAGGGATATCTAGGTGCCCCGTTTCCCCCTCGCTTTGCCACTGCTGGAACTCACCCATGGCTCCTGCAATGGAATGCTGGTCTGTGCACATCTCTGCATTCTGCTGGACCAGGGTCTCCATGACATCCACCATGCTCCCCATGAGACCTCCACACATGCAAATGTGGGCACCACTTCATCAGAGAGCAGGTGTACACACTCCTCTGACTTGTGAGTCACTCTGTTAAGGGCTTACCGACAACACTGCGTGATGCTCCTCTGCCTTCTGACTCTCCAAGGTAATTTGGAAGGCCTAATCCAGAGGTTTGTCATCTGACTGGGAGCTTACAGATATCTGATCCCCAGCAGTCCTTAAAGTGCTGGGAAGCTCAGCTGAACCTGCCTCCTCTTGCTATGGGCACCTGTCCATTCAGTGACCACCAGATTGCGAACCTGAGTCTGCTCTCGATCTAGGTCCCAGCAAGGTGTGTGCCTCTGGGTTGAGGGAGGGTGTGGGTAAGTGCCGTGACGGGTCTCCCAGGCTGCATATTTCCAGTTCTTCAATGGAGGAGATGTCCTCTTGGCTGGAAGTGAGGGCGTGGATGGACCTGAGGGACTGGCTGGCTGAGGGTGTCGGTCACTTGGCAGAGCTCCCTGTGAATTGATGTAGAGACAATTAGTGCATGGCAGCAGAGTCAAAAACAGGAGGGAGAGCACTCACAGTTGCGTTGAGAGAAGAATGATGTGGATCCTCAGGTGGGTGTTTGCTGCTGATGTCAACGTCACCACAGGCAGGGTCCACGTCCTCACCAGTCAGCGTGATGGCATGCTCCTCAAAGTGGGGGAGGGGCCTAATGCAAGCCACTCCACCCGTCTCGGATGTCTCCCTGCCGATGTAAGCAGGCTTTTCCTGCATGGAAACAGATGGAGAGGGAGTAAAAAGAATGTATGGCACTGCATGGAATGTTTGTGTGGTGAGGATGCGAGCTTGAGAGGATATGAGACTGATGGAGATATGAGGGTGTGAGAGAGAGTTAGTGGTGTTGTCCCTTAATGTGTGAGATACCTGTGGATTTGTGAATATGTGAGTTGAGAGTAATGAGAAGAGCGAGTTACCCTGTGGAATGGATGAGACCATTCACCCTGTAGTGACACTGGGTGGCTGTCCTCTTTTGCAGGGCATTGACACTGACCACTACTGCATGGCTGCCCACATTGGACCGGTGATGTCTCTGCCCCTCCTGCAGCCAGAGCATGAGTAGGGAACATCATGGCGGGCCTCCACAGCGTCCAAAAGGCGCTTGAGGGGTGCATCACTAAACCTGGGTGTTGCAATATTTTTGCTCTTCTGGGCCGTGTCTTCCTTGCAACAGTTGTGGGCTGAAAGCACTGGCAGGTGTGCATGTGGCTGGACTTTAAATATGGCGCCGGCATGATGAAGCAACGAGGTGATGAGGGTGGGGTGTGGCGGGCGAATGGGAACCTGCGCACCTTGGAAACGGCATGTTTCCTGAGAATGCATAGTTAATGTGGTGGGTTTGGGACAATACAGTGTGAAAAGCCACCAGTCTGGCCGACGGGTAAAATGTTGTTTTACCTACCCGCTACCGCACTTAGTGCAAATCTGCGACGATTTTGCCTATTGTCTTTTCCCTTGTGTGCTCTTCTTTTCTCCTGGCCTTTTGCCTCCTCTTCATTTTCCTCCACTTTTTCTCCCCCCTCTCCTTTACTCCTATCTTTTGCCCCTCCTTACCCTCTGTTGGACTGGTTTCTTCTTCTAATTTGTCTCAACATCAGAGTACACCCACATGCAGTTGTAATGCAGAATCAGATCTTTATTGACTCTCAACTGCCCCCTGCAATGGCCTAGCAAGTCACTCAGTTCAAGGGCAATTAGGGATGGGCAACAAATGCTGACCTTGCCAACAACGACCACACCCCATTAAAGAATTTTAAAAACTGCATGGTATTGTGTGTGTGCTCAGGTTTTATTGACACATCATGCCTCACATTCCAGTATGCGTGCTCAGGTACATCAAATTTCATGATTCCAGTAAGAGTACAACATGCAGTGGATTCTTCACAACTCTGATACTAATGCATACTATCATTAAATCACAGTATATCAAAGATACATATAACTGACATCAGAAACATAGATCCATCAAACATGCCTTTAACTCTTCTCAATCCCTTCCAATCATTCTGTTACTATAGTTATATTTCCCTTATAAGCGTCATGGTTACATTGCCCTCACAAGCTCTTTCCATTGTTTTATTACTGTTGAAACAAGTGATCAAATTAACATATTCCAAGCCATTACAGTCATGATGAATGAATTTCACACAGTCCACCATTCCTTTTAATTTAAAATACCCATCCCTAAGGCTTGCAGATACAATGCATCCATGTTCACCAGAAAGCTGATGTAATTCATTGCACTCCAGGCCCACAGACAACCCAAGACGTTGAGGTATTCAGGTAGTGTGAACCCTTGTTCTTCCCCTTTCTCCATCTGCTTCCAATTTTGCTCTCTTCTTTTGACCTAGTCTTCCCCATCCTTTTGCCTCCTGTTCTTCCCCTCCCCAGTTTCTTCCCTTCCGCGTCTTCCTTTCCTCTCTTCCATCCTAGCTTCTTCCCCTCCATATACTTCCTCATCTTCCCATCTCCCTTGTTCCCTGCCCTCCTCTCATTTCTCCTGTCCATCTCTCCTTTCTCCTCTGTACTCTTCTCCTACCCACCCCCATCATTCTCTCCCCCCTCCTCTTCTCCATTCTTCCATTTCTTCCTCATTTTCCATCTCTCTACCTACCTTCTTCCCTCACCGAGGTCCCAGTTCTGTTTAATCTGGTTACTGCATTTGGAATAGACTCCCCATGGAAAACACCACAGTTGATCAACTGATTTGAATGAAAACTGCAGTGTTGTAAAATTTCATAATGATCTGTCATATCAATATAAAGGCAACATTAAATTTGCAAATGAAGGACTCCATTTTGATTACACTCAAATAAAGGAGAGTTTTTAAAACATATTCCTTAGTTTTTTCATAAAATTGTTGATAAATAGCGCACAGGAATAGTTATTAGCATGTGTCACAGAACACATCTTCCAAATGCCAATTGGTAGCATTTCTTGAGGGAATTGCAGGTCACAATTTCCTATTACAGTCTAGCCAAAACAGTGGAAAATCAATTTTTCAGAAGTATTCTCATTTGCAGTGCAGAGACAATGTTCCAGTGACTCTGGTGTAACCTTTCTGGTGTTTAGATCTTATTAAATGGAAATAACTGTATTTTTATAGTCTCAAATATTGGTTTAGTGATTGAGTGAGTTCCAGCCACATTCCCTGTAGAAAAATCACTTTGTATAGCTGTCTATATGCAGGAAATAATTATAAATTCAAGTGAAATTTTCAAAATAAGCATACTCTTTTGTTCTAAATTTTAATAGTCATACTCCAACATTCATACCATATGATAATTGTAGATGCAGCGTTGTTGAGGTTCAGCTACTCTGAATCTTAATTTGTTAAAAACTTGCATTTGTGGCCCATTAACATATACTCAGAATGCCCAAGGTACTTCCTGTCAACTGAATGACAGTGAGCCATTGATAGTATTCCTGTCTCTGAATCAGAAGATGCAGTATTTGAACCTCACTTCAAACATCTTGCAAATGGAGACTGGAGTTCAGCTTCAAACTCTGGGTTAAGATCCAGTGGTATATTTGCATCAGTTAAGTGTAGGTGGCTCCCTTCATCATATGTGTTGTGGTAGGCCATAAAATCGTCCCACCATAAAGAACAAGCCACCATTTTGGTTGACCTAAAGGTGGTTATGGCAGTTGAAGAAGTGTTTCTATTGTGGTATGTCAGCCTGTGAATCCTTGCATGATTTCACAATTTTTCCAAGAGTATACTGTGCCACTGAATCACTTCTTGCTATAATGTTATGTATGTAAATACAGAAGGCAATTCCTGCTCTGCAAGACCCCATGAGTTGAGTTGATTAGTGGTTTGTTTAGGGATATTGGTTGAGGGAAATAATTGGTGGCCAAGGCAACCAGATTACGGTACCATTTTCACCCACCTGAACCAGTACTCTGGGCTTTAGTTTAACATTTCATCCTAAAGATAAAACCTCTGACAATGTGGCACTTGTTCATTACTGCAGTGAAACGTCATTATATAGGATTACACATGCGCAGCATAGACTCAGTTCAAATGGCCCATCTGGTCCATGTCAGTGTTTATGCTCCATACGAGCCTCACTCCACCTCTCTTCATCTAACACTTATCACCTTATATTCTTTTTTCTTGTGCTTATCTGGATTCTCCTTAAATTCACCTCTGCTATTTGATTCAACTACATTTTGCAGTACTGAGTTCCACATTCAAATCACTCTCTGATGTCAGTGTAGATATTGGTCTCAAGTCTCTGAGTGGGGCTTGAAACAACAACATTCTGAATCAGAGGTGAGTATTACCAACAGAGCCAAGCTGGCATGTAAATTGGGCAAAAGTTGAAACATTGCTTTTATTAATATTTTCTGTCATTGTATATTTTTGTTTCAAAATATTTGTAGTAGTGAATAAAACCTTTTATTGTGTGGTCGCCTTATCACTTAATCATATCTGGAAATCCTTAGTAATGTATAATTTAAGCAATTATTAAACCTGTAGAATGTACTCAACTTTCTCTATATGGTTAGCAGATTTATTTTTGTACGGTATAATTGCAGGATAGAGCACACTAAAACTACTTGCTTAAGTTCCTTCTGTTGGAAATTTATTTTATAGTGTTCCGTATTCTTTGCTTCCACCCATGGAAGTCTATTTGCATGAATATTAACTATACTCGTAATGTTCAATTTTAGAATGTTTCCTGTCCTACTTTTGGATAAGCAGCAAACGTACCTGACAAAATACTAAGTTCAGCATCTGTTGTGGCAGCTTTTGAAACAGATTTGGAGGATCCATTGGGTAAATACTTGGAAAAACATATATGTATAGATTCAGAATGCGTAAGATCATGTTTAGCTCAATTGATGGATTTCTTTAAAGATATTGCAAGCTGATAGTGTGGACGGGATTTTCGGAAAGCTTTTTAATAATAAGGTAAGTCGCAAATTAGGTGGAAAAGTATGGCAACATATAAAAAAATTCACTCCCTTTGCTAGCCATAAAATGAAACTTTTCATGTGTTTATAGGTTATTTACTGTTTTTCATTGCAATTTTTCTCTTCTCTCCCCTGAAGAAATTAACCTTAACTGGATTATAATTCTGTAGCACTTTCTCATACCTTACACAAGTGACCCACCAAACCTTGTGAGCTGTAACAATTAGTGTTTGCAGACACTAGGGAGCTTCACAGTTGAGCCTAATTCTGTACCCACAGTCATTCTGGATACACTTCTAGCTGGAATCATTGGAGAATATTAGGAGTGGGGGCCCAAGCCAACTTTCTTCCCTCCCTCTCCTTCCCAAACTAGGTCAATTGTAGAACCTATTTGCTTGGAGAAATGCCTTTGTGCACAGTTGCCTGTTATGTACCGTGACTTGCCATGGTCATGTTAACTCTGAGTCATGTGGCCTCTGGTGTCCTTCTTTTGTGAGTAAAGGAGTGAGGTAGAAGCCATTTTATCTACCAGGTGGAACATGGCATCAGGATTGTGCAGCTGAACTTGAGTGGATTTTGATAGCTGAAAGAGAGCCAGCTATTGTGAGAAACCGCAGTGAATAATTAAAACTTCAATCTGCAACTTTGTACAGGACATTGACTGCTGAGTGCATCAGTATGGCTTTGGATGTTCTGTACTGGCTCCCATGGAGATGAAGGCAGATTTGAGAATGAAATGGAAATGTTTCAGTCTCAATAGCAGAACTATGAAATTGTCACAGAGTTTCACAAGAAACCTGAACAAATAAGAGTTGCATCTGTTATCAGTGCTGGGGAATAAGTGCTACAGGCTATATTGCGCCCTAGACCTTACTGAGGAGCAGAAAAGCTGGTCTTGTGAAGGCTTTGAAGACACACTTTGAACCCTCTACTAATGTTATTTATGAATGCTATGTGTTCAACACCAGAGCTCCGGAAAAGGAAGAGAATGACTGCACTGGAGCATCTGACTGAATCTGGTGAGTTTGGGCAACTGAAGGATTATCTGATCAGGGATAGGATTGTCTTAGGAACAGAGATATTACCATGAGAGCATGTCTACCAAGAGAAGAGAAACCTACACTCAAGAAAGCTATTGACATGTGCAGCAGCTCTGAGGCAGTTAATCATCGGCTGAAGATTATTGGTGGGAAAACTGACAAGCTTTTTCACCATGTGGAGAGACATTCAGGTCTTCCCAGCACAAGACAATGGAGAAAAGGAAGACTATTTATAGAAGGGCCAGCAGAAAGGCCAGAGTACTGGATGTAAATATTGTGGAGGACACCATACAAAAGAAAAGGAAGCATGTCCAGCTTGGGGAAAGCAGTGCTCTAACTGCAAGAAGCTGAGTCACTTTTCACACAAGTATTTTGCTAGAAAGAAGAAAAGCAAACCTATAAAGATGATTGCTAGAGAGATAACAGACGATGATTCAGACAAATCACTCTACACTTTAGAACAGGTTGGCACTGTCAAGTCTCAAGGTAAAAAATGGGTTGTGACTATTGGAATGATGACTGCAAAAGGAAAACATCAAATTAATGTTAAGTGTCAGGTAGACACTGGTGCTACGTGCAACCATCATGAGCTTCGCAGCCCTGTGTGAAATTGCTCAAGATAGTGACCCGAAAATGGAGCTGTCAAAGGTAAAGTTGAGGCTATATGCTGGAACAATGCTCACCCCAATGCAATGGGAAAAAAAAATCTATAATTCCAAATAGTAGACACTAAGCAAAATCTACTCATCTCAGCTTGGTCACAAACTTGGACTGGTAACACCTGATGCATGAGATAGTCAGTTACCTTCCAGGAGTGGAAGTGATCGTGGATGACCTGCTAGCTTATGGATGTGGGGATATGCTGGGAGAAACCATTGCAGACCATGATCAGAATCCAGTGAGACTGCTAGAGATCACCAGATGAACCTGAAGTTGAATAAGAAAAAACTGCAACTGAAGATGACTGAAGTCAAGTACATAGGTAATGTACAGACAGTAAAAGGGCTTTGCCCTGATCCTGACTAGCTACACACTGTGGCAGAGATACAGCAACCAACAGATGTGGAGGTGGTTCAGCAGTTTGTAGGATTTGTGAACTACCTAGCCGAGTTCTCGCCCAATTCATGGGCAGAGTGTGAACCTCTGCACAAGTTGACTGCAAAGGATGTTCTGTGGTATTGGGGCACAGAAACAGAAGCAGGTTTCATGCGCATCAAAAACAAGTAACGACAATGCCAGGGCTGAGGTACAACGATGTCAATGACTAAGTCACCCTGCAGTGTGATGCCGGCGAAACAGGACTTGGAGCAACCCCCATGCAGCAAGGACAACCAGTTGCATTTGCATCCAAAGCATTAACGCAAGCTGTATGTCACAACGCACAGATTGAGAAAGAGTGCCTAGCTATTGCTTTTACTTATGAACATTTAATCAGTACCTGTTTGGGAGAGAGAAAGTGATTGTAGAGTCTGACCACAAGCCACTGCAAAGCATCTTTCTCAAACCGCTTCTATCTGTTCCAAAGCATCTGCAAAGGTTGTTACTTCATTTGCAGAGTGAAGTACAAGCAAGGGAAACAGATGTATGTCACCGACATGCTGTAGAGAGCCACTCCATTTGATGAAATTTGATGACGCTGGTACAACAGCATGACATGTTCTGGAAGTCATCAACACAGCAGAGATATTGAATCTGACAGACAAGCATCTTGCTCAGATCAAACAAATTGCACAATGAGGTGCAACTCTGCAAGTGCCGCAAGAAGTAGTGATGACAGGATGGCCTGAAACCATCAAGGACACACCTGTTGCTATAAGAGAGTGTTGTGCGAGCAGAGATGAAGTGATTGCCCAAGGTGGCATTTTGTATAAAGAAATAGAGTTATCACCCTTGAGGAAATGAGTAAAGAGATGCTTAAGTGCATCCATGCAAGCCATCAAGGAATTGAGTCTAGTCTAAGGAAGGCAAGCAAAGTGCTCTACTGGCCAAACATGAGCAACAAGTTAAAGACCACATCATCCTGTGCAGTGCTTGTAACGAATATCAAGCTAAGCAAGCTAAAGAGCCACTCATGACTCATGTCATCCTAGACAGACCATGGATGAAGCTTGGAGCTGACCTCTTCACTTTCTTTGGAACTGATTATCTCGTCACCATCAACCACTATTCAGACTACTGGGGGTTAGACAAACTGACGTCAACAATCATAGAGATTGTGAGATAGTGAAATCGTAGAATGCCTGAAAGCACACTTCAGTCGTCATTGGATTCCTGACATTATGATGAGTGACAATGGTCCTCAGTTCAAGAGTGAAGAATTCAGGCACTTCATAATTGATTGGGAAATTCAACACTATGCATCACCTCCACACTATCCTCAGTCAAATGGAAAGGCTGAGGCAGCTGTGAAAATTGTCAAAGGGATCATAAAATTGAGTA
The DNA here is from genome assembly GCF_017639515.1 of Carcharodon carcharias. Classification (NCBI taxonomy): domain Eukaryota; kingdom Metazoa; phylum Chordata; class Chondrichthyes; order Lamniformes; family Lamnidae; genus Carcharodon; species Carcharodon carcharias. The sequence continues at coordinate 52,156,672 of NC_054487.1, read as the reverse complement.
GATTCAGCACAGATGTGGAAGGCGATCATACAATGGAGAAACACACCTACAGATGGCATGGAAAGTAGTTCTGTCCAGTCATGCCACACCCAAACTCTCCTCCAATAGCTAAAAAACTGAAACCAGAACTAGTAACTGGAGTGCATGACAAAATCAAAGTGAAAAAACAGGAAGCCAAATTTTGCTTTGATAAAGCGGCCAAATCATTACCAGAGTTGAGAGTTGGAGAGATGGTCAGAGTGCAAACATTCAATGCACTCAACAAAATTCAGCCCACTTGGTAACTTGGAACTTGTGTAAAGCAGTCATCGCCTCGATCGTACCTGGTGAAAGTGAACAAACAGGCATATCGTCACAATCGCAGATATCCATTTGCAACCGGGGAAGCTGCTGCTTCATGGCAGACAGCTGAAGAAGGGTTGATTTTGCTAACTGAACAAGAAATGGAACAACCATCAGTTCCAGAAGTCAACTGCTCCCTAATGAATGCAATGGATCAGCAGTAAACTCACTACGGTAACGATATTCCCCCGAGAGACAAAATCACCCCAGGAACCTACAGAACCAATTACAACCCATACACAAACCAATATTATTTAAATGGAGAAAGACTGCAGAAGGCTGCAGCACAGAAAGATTTGGGAGTCCTTGTGCATGAATCCCAAAAAGCTAATATGCAAGTTCAACAGGAAATAGGCAAGGCAAATGGAATGTTGGTCTTTATTTCAAAGGGAATGGAATTTAAAAATAGGGAAGTCTTGCTAAAACTATACAAGGCACTAATTAGACCACACCTAGAATACTGTGAACAGTTTTAGTCTCCTTATCTAAGGAAAGATATACTGAAATTGGAGGCACTCCAGAGAAGGCTCACTAGGTTGATCCCGTCCATGGAGGGATTTTCTTACGAGGAGAGGTTATGTAGGTTGGGCTTGTGCTCATTGGAATTTAGAAGAATGAGAGGCGACCTTATTGAAACATATAAGATTCTTAGGGAGCTTGACAGGGTAGATGCTGAGAAGTTGTTTCCCCTTGTGGGATAGTCTAGGACCAGAGGGCATAATCTCAATAAGTGGTCGCCCACTTAAGACAGAGTTGAGGAGGAATTTCTTCTCGGAGAGTAGTTAATCTGTGGCATTCTTTACCATACAGGTCTGTCAAAGCTGGGTCGTTAGGTATATTCAAGGCTGAGGTAGACAGATTTTTAATCAGTGAGGGAATCAAGGATTATGGTGAAAAGGCAGGAAAGTGGAGTTGAGGATTATCAGATCAGCCACGATCTCATTGAATGGCGCGACAGACTCGATGGGCCATGTGGCCTACTTCTGCTCCTACATCTTGTGGTCTTATTAGAAAACTTGATTTCTTTAAAGATTAGGTGTGCAATGAGTGTTCAGAGACAGATGAAAGTGCGACATCCTAGAATGAACAATTTTCTGTTCACACGTGATGACTTTCTTTATAGGCCATGTATGTGAGTATCTTGCAACTGCACATGATAATGCATGCTATGTGTGTTTTTTTTCTTTTTATGCAAAGGGGAATGTTTGGGGAACTGCCTTTGTGCATGGATGCCTGTTCTGTACTGTGACTTGCCGTAGTTAATTGACCTCTGATGTCATTCTGTTGTAAGTAAAGGATTGAGGCAGAAGCCATTTTATCTGCCACTTGGAACACTTGTCATTGCCCAGATGGAGGTCAAATAACTCAGTCAATCAATTGAAATTAAGACCTTCCTGGACTGTATAGCTCAGCTACTCTCAGAATAATTTGACGAGTCATTAGGATAACTCTCTTGCCATTTTAAGTACTTTAGTTAAGGTAATCATAAGCACAAAGTTTGCAAATGATACTGAAACAAGGCAAGACTAGTAATGATAATGCAAAGGATAAATACCAACCTGGACTAGTTGGGCTCTTTCCATCTTGTGGGAGCAAGGAACTAAAAGAGGGACAAAGTAGTAAATGGAACATGGTGCATTCTTTAGACCAAGAAAGAAACCTATGGGTTAATGTGGATACATTTCAAATTTAAGTATATTGGATGGGATTAGGACAATGGCGATTGCAAGCTTCTTGAGATGGCAACAGAAACATTTGATGAACTGGAGGAAATATAGAAGTAAAAATGATTTTCTGCAGAAATGTACCTAAAAAGAGTCCAAGATGCAGTGACTTAATTTTTTTTTAATGGCCTTAATTTTTTTATGGTGCAGATGTGCAGTGCTGGGTTAAGATGGTGAACAGTGGAGTTTGAAAAATGGCTGATGTTAAATCAAAGATGAGTAGGACTATATTGAAAAGATTTGTAACTTCAAAAAAATAGATCGGAAGTCCCCATGGAAAAGAGTTGACAAGAAGTGGGACCCACTGTTGTTTTGCTTAGTGTATTTTGGATGTAACTGCTGAAAACTTCATGGGAGAATTTGGAAGAAAATCACCATAGTTAGAAAGAGAATAAGCCAGTTCATAAGCTTTGCTGAACAATTGAAGATTGAGGATATCCTTCATTTTACCTTAAACTTAATGGCCTGAATCTTGCGCTCGCCGGGCCCGGAAGCAGGCGCAAAATGCAGCCAGCGTGAAATGTGTGCTGAGAAAGGCTGAGTGCTGCTGGGGGCGGGCGGGTGCATCTGATGAACTCCCTAAAGGTAGACAGCTGCTACAGAGCTGCCTCAGGGAGCTGCAGACCTGTACAAATTAAATGGAAAGGAAAAAATACAGCAAACTGTGTATGCAACACTTTCCAGCACCTGACAGCAGAACTCAAAAAACCTCAGTCCCCAGACATCTTTTTTTAATCATATTTCACCCCTGACATTTCATCCCACCCTGGATCGGGGTTGTAGTGAAAACATGATGGCCACCTGGCCAATTGGCTTGATTGCCAACTGTAAAAGTGGACGGGCTATGTAAAATCGTTATCAGTTGCCTCCTTAATGGGCTTAATTGCCTGCTTAATTGTCAGCAGGCACACTTCTAACTGCTGCGTGCGCCTGCTGAGTGAAACATTGCGCAACTGCGTGAAGACGCTGGGACACGCACCCGATGTCTTCTCTCATGATTCCACGTGCTGTCGAGCTGAGCACGCACCTGCAAAAGCGACGTAAAATCCTGGCCCACATTTTTCTTTTCCTTTTTAAAAGATATTAAAGGTGCTTTCATCACCTTAAATTGACTGAAAATGCAGTCAGCTGACTGACAAAAGAATTATCTCCAGCTGTTCTGTATTCCCACAGCCTTAGTCATTGTCGGTCAGAATAAATTCAGTTTGCAGTGCCACATGCATTTTCTGCTCTAGGAATGAGAAAGATTCATGATTGTTGTTAAGAATGCTTTATACCATAACAAACAGTACTGCATCCTCATATGAGTAGGTGAAAACGAGAAAGTCAACTTTTTCTGGAAGTTGCGGTATTCTATTTAGAAATAGAACCTATTTTACTTGAGCCTTGAAACAGTTTATGACTTCACAAAATAGTGGCTGATATGGAATTATTACAAACAAAAGGTTATTATTAACTGTAATCTTTTTCATGATTCAATGAATGTATAAAATAGGGCACAAAATTAATTTGCATTGCACCACTCTGCACTTGAGACAAGCTTTCTAAAGCAAGATGGGCCCTGTACTTGGGCTATTAAAGTTGCAGCTGAGTTTGTGAAAGCATTGTGGTGAGTTGTAGGAATTGTAGATTTGGAGGCTTTTGCTAACCGCAGAAAGGCAGAAAATAACATTGCCTTTCATAGGTATGGGGGCAGCACTGCAATGCCACTTGCTCTGCAGCATGAACAGGCTATGCGGAGGAGAAAGCAGAGAGGGGAAATTCTGTGTAGAGGGAGGGGAAGGAGGGCCCTGCATTGAAGGGCATACCCACAAGGGGTCTGCCAGGAACATCACTCCTACATTGCAATGAGGCAGGAGCAGATCCTCATGACACTGTGCTTCACAAAGGAGGTAGTGACAGAGTTGTGCCTTCCCCTTCACAATAACTTGGAGCTTTAAACTAGAACAAGGACAGCCCTCCCAGTGGCTGTGAAGGTCACCATCATTCTTGCATCCTATGCAAAGGTGTCTTTCCAGGTTGAAGCTTGCAGCATCAGCAGTGTGTCACAGTTTATCATGCCCAGAGGTACAGCTTGCGTATCCTTTATCTGCAAATCTGTGAACTGTACACATCCAAAAAACGCACTTTTTTTGATGGTGTTATATCAAGATCAACTTGATAAAAACAGAATAGAGAGAATGACATAGTGAATATGGTGGAGAAAGTGCCCATAGATGATATTAAGATGTGTGACAGGTTGATAGATACACTCGAGCAATACGCATTTATAAATGCGCAAGAAATAATATCAATCTATAAAATAAAAGACAAACTTATGAAGCAAAAACCAATGTTGCTGAGGCAGATGAAGATGAAAGCCTCCCAGCAGAGTACATCAAGACTCTGAATCTTCTTCCACAAGCAGAATCGCAGATGGCGCCATGGGTGGGAACTTATTACAGGTACCCTGTATTTATTATTCAGTGATACACCTCACTTTTCTAGCCATTTTATTGACTTTAGACTAGTATGCTGCATCCTCCATAGCCTTAGAATTGTGAGGGCCCAGCCACTATCTCGTAGGACCCAGAGACTATCTTGGGAAGAGCAAGAGGTGGAAGGAAGGAGACCAGATCTATGATATGCAACTGGTCAGAGCAAGAGGGACCTTATTGTGAGGGTTCACTTCAGTTGAAATCACCCTCCCCAGCCGCAACATTTCAAACTGTCCATCACAAAGTCCCCTTGAGGAACATCATTCAAAAAAGGCCAATGGCAAACGTTTTCACCCAACAAGTTTTCCATCAGCACATTGATTACACAAATAAAACAGAATAAATCACCCTTGTGCATCTCCTTAGAGCCTGTCTTGAGGGCGTTCCTATGCAGTCTCCTCTTCAGCAGTTCCTTAGGATTGAGGATGACTTGCTTCCACTCCATTTTGATGGGTTTTGAAATGGCTTGTTTCCACTGTCCTCTTGGGAGCCTCCTGCCAAGACTGAGTTCTGAATGAATCAGATGTTCTGGGATAAAAACAAAAAAACTGCGGATGCTGGAAATCCAAAACAAAAACAGAATTACCTGGAAAAACTCAGCAGGTCTGGCAGCATCGGCGGAGAAGAAAAGAGTTGACGTTTCGAGTCCTCATGACCCTTCGACAGAACTTGCGTTCGAGTCCAAGAAAGGGTTGAAATATAAGCTGGTTTAAGGTGTGTGGGGGTGGGGGGAGAGAAGTGGAGGGGGTTGGTGTGGTTGTAGGGACAAGAGAGAATCCAACCATCGCCCCTTGATATTCAATGGTATTACCATCACTGATTCCCCTATTATCAACATCCCTGGGGTTACCGTTGACTAGAAACTGAACTGGACTAGCCATATAAATACTGTGGCTACAAGAGAGGTCATGGGCTAGGAATCGTGCGACAAGTAACTCAACTCCTGACTCCCCAAAGCTTGCCCACCATCTACAAGGCACAAGTCAGAAGTGTGATGCAATACTCCCCACTTGCCTGGATGAATGAGCTCCTACAACACTCAAGAAACTGGACACCGTCCAGGACAAAGCAGCCTGCTTGATTGGCACCACATCCACAAATATTCACTCCCTCCACCACCGACGCACAGTCGCAGCAGTGTGTACCATCTACAAGATGCACTGCAGGAATTCACCAAGGCTCCTTAGACAGCTTCCAAACCCACAACCACAATCACCTAGAAGGGCAAGGGCAGCAGATAGATGGGAACACCACCACCTGGAAGTTCCCCTCCAAGTCACTCACCATCCTGACTTGGAAATATATCGCGGTTCCTTCACTGTCACTGAGTCAAAATCCTGGAACTCCCTTCCTAACAGCACTGTGGATGTACCGACACCACATGGACTGCAGTGGCTCAAGATGGTAGCTCACCACCACCTTCTCAAGGGCAACTAGGGATGGGCAATAAATGCTGGCCCAGCCAGCAAAGCCTGCATCCCGTGAATGAATAAAAAAAAGCCTGCCAACTTTCACTAAAGGAGGCTGCAGATAACCTTGCAGCACACCATGGAGCAGTCAGGTTGCCTACCCTCCAGGATTGGCCTGGAGTCTCCAGGAATTGAAAATCAATCTCTAATTTTGCTCTGTGCAATCCTGGAAAAAAAAATCGTCAGGACATTAAAAAAAGGTTGTTTTTTTTTGTCATTTTCTTTGAACATTTCTCTTTGTCAGGGATAAAAATATTGAAAATGGGAAAAAATCTCTTTGGCTGTCAGTCAAACATCATCCAGTTGGTAATGAGCCTTTTTGCTTTCCAATTGGTGTCAGAAGGCAGTACGTTACAAGAATGGATGTGTTGGCTGACTAATGGCTGGAGTGTGGGGCAAGTCATGTCATGAAACCTCCAGGAATACATTAAACACAGTTGGCAACCCTATTGAGCAGTCTTGGCCTTGTGGGCCCAGCTTTGGATTGCACCACCCTAACATGGGTAGGTGGCAGCAGTCCAAGCTAACTAGCTGAGAAGCACCAGGGGCACTGGCGGAGTGGCAGTGATGGGAGCATGAATGCTTTCACCTAGATGGAGAACAGCAGGGTCATGTTATATGGTACCATGACCACCTCTATGGGACAGCACTTCAGCAATCCTAGCAATCTGCTGGAGCATAACCTCTTGAGTACTAAGATCCAAATCCATGATGGCAGCATGAGCCAAGGGTTCCATGACCTCTTTCTGAGCATCCATTGCAACAATGATATATCAGGAAGACTGCCTGTACTGCTGCGGAAGCTGAGACAGCGAACGACAGATGCCTCGTCATTAGTTGGTCAGCCAATGCTGCCATGGCAGTGCCTACCATTTACATAGTGGAAAGGATGGACTTCAAACTCCGCATGATTCCCTTTGCTATGTTGGAGTTGGACTCCTCCATATTATTACTAGCCAGTGACTGGAAGCCATCTGGCAGGGCTGCCAATGAGCCAGGCATCTGTGTACATCGTCATCCGTTTTTCCCTGAGACCCACTCCAACAAGATCCTTATCTGCATCCCCTGCAACAGAACTGAAGTGCAACCTTGCCCTCCAGGGAACTTGTCCATGAGCTGACCTAGCCTCCTGATGTGGCTGTAGCCTACTCATGTCGGAGAACTTAACACATGCCATAATCTGACTGTAAACCAGCCTGTAAGGTTTGTGCAGTACCAGCAGGGGTGCGGGCTGTGAATGTAGGGTAAAAGTCAGTGCTTTTTCCTCAGAGGCCTGCTTTTCCTCTCACTCTTCTGCCTATTAGCCTGCAGTGGCTGAATGGCTGACTGTTCTTGTCTGTCTTGAAGCACAAAGGCATAAAAGGAGAGTAGGGTGAGGGAAGTGTGAGGCGGGAGACAGGGAAGGAAGGCAGAAGGTCCATGTCATTCCATCAGCAGTTTCAATTTCAGACTCAGCATGGACAACAGTACCTTGCTCAGCGAGAACCATTGAAAGAATCTCAAACATGATCATTGGTGCAGGTTCAGATCCCTTCTCTGGCTTTTATCTACCAAATTTAGTGAAGTTCTTTGGAAATTTGGCAATGGTTGACAGTCCTCAACAGATCTGTGAGTGTTATCCTGCTTTTATTGAAAAGGTATTTGAGATGATTGAAGGGCAAGAGCCAACAATGATAACTTTTGAAGATGAGGGTGAGGAGTGAGTGGAAAAGGTGCATAAGGCAGCAACTTAGATGGCCTTGGCAGTTCTGGGTGCCACCTGCTCTGTGGCATTTATGCCTATTTCCCCATGCAGCATGCCTTTGAAGGTGCTGAGGGGATGCAGGTGTTCTTCAGGTCCTTTGGCTTTCCCCCTGTTGTGTGCCACCTTCTCCTGCGAGAGAGAAGACAGCATCTCAGTGTGTGTCCATGTAATTTGGGAATATGCCTGATATTGTTGACTAGTTGTAGGCTTGTGAGGCATGTAGTGTGCAGTTAGCACGACTGGAAGGTGTACATAAGTGAGGTGCAGTATCAAGATGCTAGGGATGAGTCCTGAGTATCAGGGAGTGCTGCTATATGAATGATGGGTATGTGGTGCATTGAGTAGTGTGAGGTCTCATGTGCAGATGTATTCGCCCACCTTGACCACCAGAGTGAGGTCATTAAACTTTTTCCCAGCACTGCTGCCATGTTTTGGGAGCCACATTTTGAGCATTGACCACCCTTGACACATGCTCCAATTCCATGTAGAGGCACAATCCTGAGCGTTCTACACTCCCACTGGAAATATGACCTCCTTCCTGGGCTCCATTCTCTGCATATTGTTTCCAGGGCAGCTTCACTAAAGTAGGGAACCTTTTCTTTCATTTGGTATGCATTCCTCCTGCTCCCTTGGTGCCAAAATATGATTATTCAGCAGCTTGCAGTGTATTGCTGCAATTTTCCTTTTGTAGGCGTTGCACTATTTAAAAAGGGAAGGCAAGCTGGACCGTGTGGTTGCTTCACAACACCACTTGGTCCCGCTGCATTGTGAACAGTACTGTGAACAGTGCAATGGAGTCCATGGCAGGGTGGGAGCAGTTCATAGCTATGCTACTCTGAGGGAGCTGAGGTGGGTACATGAATTCTATGTACTACCTGTTTTCAATGGGAGTGGGCAGATTGTGAATCATGGCTTCCCATGCCCAAAAAATTAGGACAAATGAATTTTGTGCCCATAGTGTTTTAAGAACTAATAGACCTCCTATAGTCTAACTGGATTCCTCATTGAAAGAACCAGTGCAGACTTAAAGACTGAATTCTCTCCTCCTCCGCTGTTCTATTCAATGATCCTATGTTGCTGCTTCTGGTGAGTTGGAGGGAGGATAAGTTGTTTTGCATGACTGGCCTGTTGACCAAATAATATGGCTTGTTTTTGTGTCATTGTCTCTCTCTTCCTGCAACTGGCACTCACCCATTGTTTGTCACTGTCCACATATTGCATATGAGTCTTTTCACTATCACTATTCTTCTGGACCTCAGACACTTTGCTCATCATGATGTCTTATCCATCTATTAGTGGTTCTTATTCTCCATTTGTTAGCCTTCTCTTTTTCTCTCCCAATTTGTTTGTGTAGCTTTTACATTTACCTTACCAACATATTCAGTTTTTAATCTCAGCATATGCAGCTTATGGCAAGAAACTTTACTAGGTTAGTGGTAGCTACTAGCATCAGGCAAGGAGATGCTGTCCAAGAAGTGGAAAGTATGCAAGTATGGGGAGAGAGCTGAGCACTAATGTTAGTTTTGGATCTGTATACAAGGACTGGTATAGGCACAAAACAAATGCAAAATAATGCAGATGCTGGAAATCTGAAATAAAAACAGAAAATGTTGGAAATATTCAGGTCTGGCAACATCTGTGGAGAGAGAAACAGAGTTAATGTTTCAGGTTGATGAGCACAGAATCAATGAGTTGTATGTCCTCCTGTGCTGTAAACTTCTATATACTGGAACTAATAAGTGAAAGAAAATAGGGGCTGGGGAATAAGGCTCAAAAGAATTGGGAAAGCATGGGCTGAAAGCAACACAGGGTTTGAATCTTTGGTACCTGGAAAACTTTGGGCTCAGACAGCTGGAGTTTCAGAGGAGGTTGGGGTGGTTTCATGACTAGGAATATTCAGCAGTAAATGGGTATCAAGATTAAGAAAGACTGTAGAAGGAGCTTTAAACTAGAAAAGGTGATGGAAGTGTTTAGGTGGAAATTATAGTAAAACAAAACCAGTCTGGGCTAATGTTTCTAACTACTTTTATTAAGACATTGAGGGATACCTTATCACAGTAGTTGTTCTTCATGTATATGCCTAGACTCTGATGCTAGCAAATAGTTTGATTTAATGAAGGCATCAGTCAAACACAATTGTGACGTCACAATTTTAAAATGTGTATTTTCATGTAGGGCATCACTGGATGATGGTTAGGAGTCGAATTCACCCCCATCCCTAGGAAACCAAACTAAACTGGTGCCTGACTGACACTAACAGTGCAAATCAAGAATTGAAGACAACCTTAATTACAATTACAATTTGGGAGGAAATTGGTCAAGGCTTGTTTTCAAGCCAGTGGCACTCACAGAGCACGTGTCAACTGAGAGAGGCCCAACAAGGCCATCCAGAAATTGGACCAAAGCTTAATGAGAGAACCACTGGCATCCCTCGTGCCTCTTTAGACAGCTCAACTATTTGAAGCACATGGACTTTTTGCTGTTTCTTGGTAGCAGCCATCCATTAAGTCTTGGGTAGGTGGGGTGGGGAGGAGAATTGAAAGGGGTGGGGGTCATCAGCAGATTGATAGTGGTCCTGAGGAATGCTGTGGAGCCAGGAAGCACTCTTGCTCCAGTCTTCATGTCAACCTTAAAAAGAAAATTTTACCTACTGTTTTGGTGGCAGCAACATGGTGACCTTGCCTTCTTGTGCCCATGTGTTTCAAACCTGAGTCATGCAGGCACAACACCTTTTTCATTCAGCATAGCCTAATTTCTTGGTGCAGCCTAAAGCAGATGATAAACCCTTTTCATTTGCAAGGACCTATTTTAGACTGCCCATGAGGAAAAATTGTCTGACCCAATTTGGAGTTTGGTGTATTTCAGTCACTCTTGGGATGTGGCAGATAGAATCATAGAACAGTACAGCAATGAGATAGCAGAATGGAATTTAGTGCTTTTGATTCTGTGTCTGAAATTGTTGCAGTGGGGTCCAATTTTTATCCCATTGGGTAGTGCTCACCTGACCATTCAGAGTGTGCATAGCTTTCTCTTTGGATAAATGGATAAAATTTTCATGGCATTTAAAACATATTAGAGCTACAGTTTTTTTTTCTCTCATCCTCCATGTTTTCTTTTATTATGACAGCGCTGATGGTAAATGCTGAGTTGTTCAAATTCCAGATGGAAACATGAAACAACTGCCATAGCCAGTTTTTGCAGTTTGTACGATTCGAGATACAGGCTTTGAATTCAGTAGTAATAAGACCACCAAGTCTCAAGAGGTTTTTATAAAACAAAATTAAACATTTATTAATTAAAAGATTGTAAGCACACACATATGTCTACAAATTGCTATGATAATAACTTTTTTTAAAAAATCCCCTAATTAATCTGACTCTCAGTTACACCTCCATTAAGGCAATAGTAAAATACATAGATTTAAACAAACCTCTGGCAACGCCTTACCTCTTTTCGGTTAAGATAAGGAATCACGGTATATCAATGAGTCCTGGGTTTTAATTGCCTTAATTAATTTAATTCCATGTTTAAACAGCAACATCAGTAAGTTTGACACCAGTGATATTGCATTAGCTTAAGAATTAGCAAAGTTATGCAGAGAAATTTTGATTATACAATGTATTATATGCATCTTTGAGTTATGTGAAAGATTGTTCAATTTTAATTTAATCCTGTGCTGATAATGGTGTTGTAAAATTTAAATTATTTGTCTTTTATAATTAAAGGTAGTAATTTCTCAAAATGATTTAGTCATCATTGGTTAATAGACGATTGAATTGTGATTGCATTTCCATGACAAGTTTGCATGATGCTCTGTGGTATTCTTTCAATTATGCTTTCTTCCACACTTGCATAATATATTATATTGGACTACAAAAATACATACAGTTCGTCTGCTGTGTTTAATTAAATTTGCATAGTAGCATTATTTGTTTGTTTACTTCTAAGCAATGACCTATACTAACCAAAAGTTGAATGAAACATTACTCAATGGACTTGGCAAACACAATATTTGACATTTGGACAATTAATAAATTGATTTTGGATTCTGTTCCTGAACTTTTAAAAGAATATGAAACTAGTTCAATTTTCCATGTGTATAAACATATCTCTAAACAAATTAAATGTTTGTTCCATTTGGAAAAGTTCTTACAAAGCATATTCCACCCTTTGCAGACTTCTCATTGAATGTTTACAGAATAATTTGTCTTTCCAGATTTTTGCATTTCATAATTTTACTTAATTGCAAATTAATATTAGTCTATGTTTAAACTCTACATTTTCAAAGAGATTTGGCATGATAGTGTGAGGTAACATAAATAAAAAGTTCACTGAAAATTGACTAATTGTTAATCTTTCAGTGTACACTTCTGCTAAGGGTACCTTATGAAAAAAGTACAGTTCCAGATAGTAGAGGAGGACCAGGTGCTCTTATGAAAACATGCTACAACATAAATGAGAAGGCAGTTTCACATAAAACGTAAATTGTAACCAAGGAGAAGACACCTGTTTTTTTCATGTTTGTAATTAGACATGGTTTGAAGCAACATAAATTAACCCTTCTAAGAACATTAGTGGCCACTTCACCCTGACATGGATGATTTAGTTTTACAGTCTCTTATGAATTCTAATTTAGTCAATTGTCACTGTGCAGGAGATCATGTGGCACACTCTGTGACTTTATTTGTAAGCAAGCTTCCTCTGGGTATGAACCTGGTGTGCAAATGTCAAGGGCTGCTGCCTTTTTCTAATCACACAAACATATTTCCATGAATTAGTCACGCTGAATCTGGAATTTAATGCTGATAATATGTTAATTATGCTTTTTAATCAGTTGCTGGACAAGTACCAGCCTTTTATTAGGATTTTATTAGCATGTATAACTGGCACCTGTTAATTGAGATAGCTAGGCAGAAATGAACTTATTCTATTCATCAGTTTACTTCCATTGAGCAAAACCCATTGGTACTGGTTTAAATACATTGGAAATCAATGGGTGCTGAAGAAAGTGCCCTGTGTAAATTGTCTCCATCTCACTCATTCCAATTAACTGATATTCACTGTAATTATAGCAATATGTGCAGGAAATGCAACTCCTTTCAAAGCGCACTTCATGCATAATACATTTCTAGAGTAATTACTGTTGCTGTACTGTGAACACAGAATCACAGAAGCTTTACAATGCAGAAGTAGGCCATCCGGCCCATCAAGTTTGCATTGGCTATCTGAGAGAGCATTCTACCTAGTCCCACTCCCCTGCCTTATCCCCATAACCTTGCATATTCTTTCTTTTCAGATAGCCATCGAATTCCCTTTTGAGTACCTTGATCGAACCTGCCTCCACCACCCTTTCAAGAATTTTGTTCCAGACTCCGGCCACTCTCTGGGTGAAAAAGTTTTCCTGACATCACTTCTATTCCTTTTGCCAATTATTTTGAATCTGTGCCCTCCAGTTCTTGCTGCTCCCTTGAGTGGGAACAGTTTCTCACTATTTATCCCGCCCAGATCCTACAGGATCGTGAATACCTTTATCAAAACATCTCAGCCTTCTTTTCTCCAAGGCCAACAGCCTCTATCTCTCCAATATGTCCTCATAGCTACAGTTCTTCATCCCTGGAATTATTCTTGTGAATCTCCTCTGTACCCTCTTCAATGTTTTCATATCCTTCAAGTATGTTGCCCAGAGCTGGACGCCATACTTGTAAAAACAACAGTCAAAGCTTTTTTCTGTTCTGGTTATATTGTGTGTACTCTCTGTGGCATATCACAAAAGTGAAGAAAATTGACGCTTTAATATATTGAATGATGTTTTAATCATTATCCTACAAGAGAATCTCCCCAGTTATGTGAAGTCATGCACACTGTCAAATGCAAAGTACTCTTTTTTATTAATTAAACTGCTGTATTTGGTGGAAAGCTGTCTCCACAGATTCTGTTTGACCTAAGTGTTTCCTATATTTACTCTATTCTAACCTAACTAATCAACATAACCTCCTTACTCTTGTACTCAATGTCCCTGTTAATAAAACTTAAGATACTATACGTTTTATTAACTATTCCCTCAACATGCCCTGCCATCTTCAATGACTTGTGCACATATGTGCCGAGGTCTTTCTGTTCCTGCACCTCCTTTAGAGTTTCTCCCTTTATTTTATTCTATCTCTCCATATTCTTCCTGCCCAAATGAATCACTTCATATTTCTCTGCAATGAACTTCATCTGCCGCTTGCCTGCCCAATCCACCAACATGCCTTTGTCCTTTTGAAGCTCATGACTATCCTCATCACAGTTGACAATATTTCCAATCTTTGCATCATCTGAAAATTTTGAAATCATGCCCTGAACATCACAGCCTAGGTCATTAATATATATCAGGAAGAGCAAAGACCCCAACACTGATCCCCGTGGAACTCCACTACAAACCTTCCTCCAATCTGAAATATATCCATTAACCACTACTTTTTGTTTCCTGTACTCAGCCAATTTCTTATCCAAGTGTCTACTCTCCCTTTTATTCCATGAGCTAGAATTTTGTTCACAAATCTGTTGTGTGGCACTGTCAAATGCCTTTTGAAAATCCACCACATCAACAGCGTTGCCCTTATCAACCTTCTCTGTAACTTCCTGAAAAAGCTCCAGCAAGTTAGTTAAACATGATTTTCCCTTAATGTACCCATGCTGGCTTTCCTTAATTATCCTGCACATGTCAGAATGTCTATTGATTTTGTCCCGAACTATGGTTTCCAGAAGTTTCCCTACCACTGAAGTCAAACTGACTGGTCTTGCTGGCTTTATCCTTGCACCCCTTTTTGAACAAGGATGTAAGATTCGCAATTCTCCAGCCCTCTGGCATCACTCCTGTGCCTAAGGAAGACTGGAAGATTATCAGTGGCTCTGCAATTTCCACTCTCACTTCCCTCAATGCCCTTGGATGCATCTCATCTGGTCCTGATACCTTATTAATTTTAAATAAAGATGATCTTTCTAAAACCTCCTCTTTCCCAATTGTAAATTCTTCTAGTGTGCCAGTTGCCTCCTCTTTCACCTCAGCCTGGGAAACATCTTCTTTCTTTGTAAAGACAGATGCAAAATACTCATTTAATACCTCCGTTATTTGTCCTGCCTCCCTTTTTTTTTACCCCTAATCAGCCCTACTCTTTCTTTTGCCACGTTTTTATTATTTTTGTGCTTATAGAAGACAGTCTCTTTTCATGCCCTCTCCTTGCTTTCTTATTAGTTTTTTCATTTCCCCTCTGGCCCTCCTATATTCAACCTGATTCCCCATTGTGTTTTTTTATTTTTTACTATATATATGTATGGCCAGTCTTGGTGATTTTTAGCACATCGACTTGTTCACCTAAATGTGCAGTAAGCATGGTATTTTAGGTTAAATTGGTAATTTGTAAAAACAAGGTTCAAAGTTTTTTTTCTGTTCTGGTTATATTGTGTGTACTCTATGTGGCACATCACAAAATGAAGAAAAATGTTGCTTTAATGAATTGAATGATGTTTTGATCATTATCCCACTAGAGAATCTCCCCAGCTGTGTGAAGTCATGCACATTGCCAAATGCAAAGTACTCTTTTTTATTAATGAAACTGCTATTGTTGGTGGAAAACTGTCTCCACAGATTCTGCTTGACCTGAGTGCTTCCTATATTTACTCTATTCATTTTACTTTTTCCCATGATTTAAAAAAAACTTCTGGATCTCTTCCACCTAACACGTGGAGTTTTACATTTATGCTAGAGTTAAGGCATGGATCGAAAGTTTGTGAAAGACCTGCTCAACTGATATCCAACTGTGGCTTTTTGATGTTGGTATAGCAGTTTATTTACTGATTTGTGGTAGATTTCAAAATCCAGTACTTTTGTGTATCTGGCCAGTCCGCTTGTACCCAGCCAGCTTACTTGCTTGTTCATCCTTTGAGGTGAAAATGACCATGTTCATCATCTGGGGTTTTTGTTTTGTCCAGTCGGTATGGCTGTGACCAATCTCCACCCAGAAGGTTCTGCTAAATATAGGACAGAACACCACAGACATTTGAGTTTTGAATGAGTTGCTGGATCAGTATTTTCTCTCCTTGTGTTTCTCACTGCTTCTGATATGCAATTGCTTTCAGAGGAGGCTGCACCATTTGGTTTTTAATTTTGCTGCAAGGAAAGTGAAATGATTTTGCGGAGGAATGAAGAAAATGTTAATATTCTGTTGGAAGAAAGATGATTTTGTTATAGCTTTTTAAAAGATAAATTTAACAGGTAAGGATCATTCTGTACAAACCAGCATTGACTGGGCATTTTGCGAAGTTGAGAGGATATTCGGAGAAATGTGAAATAGAATTTAAACAGAAAATTCTCACAGTATACAACAGATTTATCAGAATTTGAAAAGACAAATTGTTGTTCTGAGCCAAGAGACCCTTTGTCAGAAGAGTGGAAGAGATTTGTTTTGTGCAGGTACAGAAAATGATTGATTTTATCCGTAGATAATTCCATTAAGGCCACATACTTTATTATTTTAAGTTTCAGGCTACTTCCATTATTTCAGTTTTATTGCAGTTTTGCATATCTGTGGATCTTATTGGAAATTCTTGGTTGGTCTCTTTCTTTGGAAAGATCATGGTCAATTTACAGAGAGGGAACATTTAAAATCAGTGTACTGGTTTAGCTGAGTGGGACCAACAAGTTGATTTAATATGAAGGCAGTTTAGAAAGGAAGTGAGTGAAGCAAATGTTTTATAAGATCATTCTAAATCCTGACCTAATTTTAAAAAACCTCCTGCTCCAAACTTTCTCAGTTGAAGACATAGCCTAACATGGAGATAATGACAAGGAATGCCATACGTCAGATTCTTGCCTGTCGGCCCTAACACCTGGAATTCCTTCGCCAAACGTCCTATTTAGGAAAAAAAAGCGAAAAAGTCAAAGCCATGGAATAACTACAGTCCTGAAACATGAGCTGTGTTTCTCACTGCACAGATGCTGCCTGACATCCTGAGTATTTCCAGCATTTTCTGTTTTTACGGCACGGGCCTTTAGCCTGTCCTTCACTATTGGGAAGATTCTAGAAGGGATCATCAGAGATCCCCTTTATGATCACTGGAAAAGGGAAGGGATCATTAGAAATTTACTGCACAGCTTCCAAAAATAATAACAAGCTGTTCAACTGTTTTGGTGAGGGAAATGGTGCAGCACTAAAGTTTCATTACTTTACAGAATGGCTTTTACTTACGCTCTAATATTCTGGGACATTTGCCCTGTGAATTGGGTTCTCCAGTGCTGATTCTCTGTTACAAAATTGCAGATCTCCAGGAATTTCTGGGCTTTTGCATTACCTTTTTGCCTGTTTACAAGTTACTCAAAAATCCCAGGTTGTCCCAATAATGGTGATGCTTTGTGATTTCCCGCATTATTTATTTTCTGGGTGATAAATCCGTTATATTCAATCGACTCACAAATGTGTTTATGATTAGAAACTGGGTGGGAAACTGGATTGAATGTTGGCATCGTGGTATTACTGACAAGTAATGATGAGGACTTTAATTGTTGCAATCAAAGGACATTAATAAGATATTTAGCTGCAATTAATGATTAGATTTTAGTTGTATTTTGGTCTGCGTCAACACCTTGCATGCACAGTATTTTGAGGTTGAATAGGTTGACCAAGAATTGTGAAAAGTACCCTTGAGCATATTGATTGAAAAATGTCAGTACCAGATATTTTTATAACTAGTGTGAGTACCTAGCACATTGTTAAACTGAATGATTCATGGGCAGGAGATGAGAAGCCCTGTACAGTTTAACTGATGGTGATATTGAATCACTACTTACAAGTTATGGTATCACTGGTGGAAAGTTGAGGTGAGAATGGTGTGTTCTGAGTCTGACTTGTTCACACTTTGCTAACAAACAAATCATAAAGCTTGGGTATTGAAATCAAATGGAGCATTGAGCGATAAATAATCTTAATCATATCTGTAGCACAGTTTCAATAACCATTGCAACATTTCCACAAAGTTCCTGTAGCATGCAGGTACAGCAAGCAATTAGAAAAGCAAATGACATGTTGGCCTTTATTGCAAGGGAATTGGAGTGCAAGAATAAAGAGGTTTTGCTACAATTGTACAGCACTTTGGTGAGACCATTCCTGGAATACTGTTTACAGTTTTGATCTCCATATTTAAGGAAGGATGTCTTTGCATTGGAGGAAGTGTAGCAAAAGTTCACTAAATTGGTCCCTGAGATAAGGGTGTTGTCCTGTGATCAGAGGCTGATTAAATTGGGCCTAAATTCTCTGGAGTTTAGAAGAATGCGAGGTGATCTCATTGGAACATACAAGATTCTGAAGGGGATTACTGTTCTTAGAATTTAGCATTTATAGTAGAAATCTAGTCCTAGTAAGTTTCAAGGTACTGGTGGATAAGGATAACAGGAGTCCTCAGATTAAGGTGCTTAATTGGTGGAAGGCTCATTATACCAATATTAGGCAGGAACTGAGGAATCTGGACTGGAGGCGGATGTTTGAGGGCAAATCAACAACTGACATGTGGGGGGCTTTCAAACGTCAGTTGATAAGAATTCAGGACCGGCATGTTCCTGCTAGGATGAAGGATAAGCATGGCAAGTTTCAGGAACCTTGGATAACGAAGGATATTGTGAGATTAGTCAAAAAGAAAAGGGAAGCATTCGTAAGGGCTAGAAGGCTGGGAACAGATGAAGCCCTTGAAGGAAAGTAGGAAGAAACTTAAGCAAGGAGTCAGGAGGGCTAAAAGGGGTCATGAAAAGTCACTGGCAACCAGGATTAAGGAAAATCCCAAGGCCTTTTATACATATGTAAAAAGCAAGAGGGTCGCCAGGGAAAGGGTAGGCCCACTCAGAGACAGAGGCGGGAAGCTGTGTGTGTAGCCAGAAGAAATGGGAGAGATACTAAATGAATACTTCTCATCAGTATTCACCAAAGAGAAGGACTTAGCAGTCGATTTGTCTAGGGAAGAGTGTGTAGATAGCCTGGATCATGTTGAGATCAAAAAAGAGGAGGTGTTAGGTGTCCTGAAGAATATTAAAGTGGATAAGTCCCCAGGGCCAGATGTGACCTACCCCAGAGTACTGAGGGAGGCAAAGGAGGAGATTGCTGGGGCCTTGCCAGAAATCTTTGTATCCTCACTGGCTAAGGGTGAGGTCCCAGAGGACTGGAGAATCGCCAGTGTTGTTCCATTGTTTGTAGCAGGGATAATCCAGGAAATTACAGGCCGGTGAGCCTTACGTCAGTGGTAGGAAAATTATTGGAGAAGATTCTTCGTGACAGGATTTACTACCATTTGGAAGCAAATGGGCGTATTAGTGAGAGGCAGCATGGTTTTGTGAAGGGTGGTCGTGTCTCACTAACTTGATCGAGTTTTTCGAAGAAGTGACAAAGATGATCGACAATGGCAGTGGATGTTATATACATGGATTTCAGTAAGGCCTTTGACAAGGACCCTTATGGCAGAATGGTACAGAAGGTAAAGTCGCACGGGATCAGAGGTGAGCTGGCAAGATGGATACAGAATTGGTTTGGTCATAGAAAACAGAGGGTAGCAGTGGAAGGGTGTTTTTCTGAATGGAGAGTTGTGACTAGTGGAGTTCTGCAGGGATCAGTGCTGGGACCTTTGCTGTTTGTAGTATACATAAATGATTTGGAGGAAAATGTAACTGGGCTAATTAGTAAGTTTGCAGATGACACTAAGGTTGGAGGAGTTGCAGATAGTGAAGAGGATTGTCAAAGGATACAACGGGATATAGATCGGCTGGAGACTTGGGCGGAGAAATGGCAGATGGAGTTTAATCCGGACAAATGCAAGGTAATGCATTTTGGAAGGCCTAATACAGGCAGGAATTATACAGTAAATGGCAGAACCCTTAAGTGCATTGACGGGCAGAGGGATCTGGGTGTACAGTCCACAGGTCACTGAAAGTGGCAGCACAGGTGCATAAGATAGTCAGGAAGGCATATGGCATGCTTGCCTTCACTGGCAGGGGTATTGAGTATAAAAGCTGGAAAGTCATGCTGCAGCTGTATAGAACCTTGGTTAGGCCACATTTGGAATATTGCATGCAATTTTGGTTGCCACATTACCAGAAGGATATAGAGGCATTGGAGAGGGTGCAGAGGAGGTTTACCAGGATGCTGCCTGGTTTGGAGGCTATTAGCTATGAGGAGAGGTTGGAGAAACTCAGATTGTTCTCACTAGAGCGACAGAAATTGAGGGGCGACTTGATAGAAGTTTACAAAATTATGAGTGGCATGGACAGAGTAGATAATCAGAAGCTTTTTCCCAGGGTGGAAGAGTCAATTACTAGGGGACATAGATAAGGCGAGAAGAGAAAACTATAGAGGAGATGTGTGGGGCAAGTTTTTTATGCAGAGGTTAGTGAGTGTCTGGAATTCGCTGCCAGAGGAGGTGGTGGAAGCAGGTACGATAGTGGTGTTTAAGAGGCAGCTTGACAAATACATGAATAGGATGGGAATAGAGGGATACAGACCTCGGAAGTGCAGAATGTTTTAGTTGACGGGCAATATGATCGGCACAGGCTTGGAGGGCCGAAGGGCCTGTTCCTGTGCTGTACTTTGTTCTTTGTTCTTTGTATGCAAGAGGGGATCGGTTCATTTAGTGTATCTGTAGTTCTGTTTATTATTTGATCTGAAATTAAACCTGGACTTGCACCACATACATTCATGCTGTTTGGCTGATCAGTGTGTTACTATAATTTTTGTTACAGTTTTTAATAAAAATTATTTTTAACATATAGTGAATAGATTAGGTGTGTGTTGGGTCTGCTGTTTATCTCGTAAACTGTCTGTTTCTTTATAGCAGAGAAATTGGATCCCTCCAGGATTTTAATCTGTGACTACTATTAATGCAGGAGGATTTACATTTGACAAATATGAGGTCATGAAGTCACCTCTTTTTATAAGTACAGTTACTATCAGTGACAGCCATCAAGTGTATTAAAGTTGTCCATTAGGAATCAATATCCTGTAAACTCTAATGTTGCTTCATATATGGGGATAAAAGAGTTGTTTATTGCTGGCCACTGAGCTAAAAAGATATGCTTCAGTTTTTTGATGACTGCATAAACTTTGGCAAACAAAAAGTGCTTTGAAATGTTAGCATTACAATAGAACAGAATGAAATAATTGGTTTAGTTGTAGACGTTTAGCACAATGAAGATGAAGATATATGCATTCACTCTCCATTAAAGATAACTGCTCCATTGCACCTGGTGCTACATAGTTTATCTATCCAAATGCTTTAAAATTGGTTAGATGCATACCTACTCCAGAGGATTTGTACAATTTCTGTCTGACATGGAAAAGTCTGTTTGTTCAGCCTATCAAATGGATATAGCAGCAGTAGAAAGAACACATAATTTAGGCTGAAACTTCAGTGCAGGTTTCAATTTTTGTCTGGTTACACTCCTTTGAAGCATTGCTTTGGAATGTGCTCCTATGTTAAAGGCACTATGTCAATATAAGTTGTTGCTTTTGTACTGATAGAATGCTGCATTATTGGAGACTTCTTGAATGAAAACCTGTCTGCCCTCTCAGGTGAATGCAAAAGACCCATTAGCACTATAATTGAAGAGCAAGCGAGTTCTCCCAGAGTCCTAGTGACTGTCCTTCAACCAACATCTGCAAAATAAATTTTCTGTTCATTATGTTCATTACTTTTTGTGGAACCTTGCTGTGTGCAAATTGGCTCTTGTGTTTGCCTAGAAAACAGTGAGCACTCAAGAGTAATTAATTGGCTGTGAAGCTGTTTGGGATATCCTGAGGATATAAATAGCATTAAATTGCTATGTCATTTCTTTCTTCTCATGATTTAAGTACAAATCCTAAAAATGCTATATATAAGTACCAATATCAACTTTGATAGCATAACTAGTACCAATAAAGTATGTCTGAAAGGAGCATAAAATCGGATTTGTTTTTCTGTGCTGTAGTGTGTTGAAGCTTCAGCTGTCTGTAAATGAATGTTTAAAATTGCATAGGCTTATTGTACTTTATGTAATGACAATCTTACGAATATCATAATCTGCACTAGGATGTTAATTCTTTTCAATTATCCCTTCAAACTGAAAAATAATTAACTTATACCCTGCTGTAAATCATGTGCAATATAATTCGGAAGTGGTATCACAATAGTTTCTCAAAGCCTTGAATAAAAAAAAAGTTTTATCTTTTGCTGCCAAGAATATTGTTTTCATTTTGATGTGGTTTATTTATTGCCTCAAAAGACTGCAAAATAAGACTGTATGTTACAGACAAAATTTGCCTTCTTTGCTGAAACACTATCCTCACCATTCTCCTTATTTTGCAATTTTATAAATTGCCTTGTTAAAATACTGCATGAGACAGCACAATAGTATGAATTCTTTTTCCTGGTATTGTGCAGGTCAAGAATATTTAAATTAATGTACAAATTTTAAAAAGACACTTCAGATATAGACAACAATACAACAAAATGCCTAGTGATTTTCTTAATCTTCTGTTTGATGAATGACAAAATCTTGATCTTGTTATTTGCACCCCTAAATTGGACAATCATTATGTATAATTTACAGACAGAACTTTGAACAGTTTGGAATAACAAAAATGAAAGATTTCACTTGGAGAGCTTGATGTGAGAGGCCAGGGAGCACCTATCCAGTGTGTAAGGGAGTTCATGGGGTGAGCGCTGAGATGGGAAAGCAGTACAGAGGGAAGTGGTTGATCTCTTAGAGCATTTTCAAGGGGACTGGTGAACTCAGGAGAGATCTAGATGCTGGGAGGGCACAAGAAGTTGAAAAGTACAGGTGGAAGCGTTCTGACTTGTAGTTAGGGAGCAAGTGGAGGTACAGGAAAGTGTAAGGGTCTTTGAGTCAGGAAGCATTGTTGGAAGTATTGCATTGGAAGGTTTAGAGATAGGATGTTAATGTTCAGGGGAAGGACTGGAGTATTAAAGGGATGAGCCAAAATGAAAAATGCTGAGAGGAGATGGGGCTAGATAGAGGTGTGAGACTAGAAGCAGTAGGGGGCAGGGCACGGCCTCAGGCACGGTCTGTGATCAGAAATAAAGCATAGTTGAGATACTGTGCCAGGGAAACATTATTGGCAGAGAACAAGTATTAAGTGGCTGCAGGAAACAGCTGTGAAGTGTTCCTGCAATCCTACAAGCCTCCTCCCATTATGGTCTCGTAAGCATTCTTGCTTGTTTTTAATCACTCCACCATTGGTGGTTGTGCCTACAGCTGTCAAGGCCTAAAGCTCTGGAAGTCCCTCCTTAAACCTCCTTTCTGCTTTCAAGATGCTCCTAAAATCTATCTCTTAGACCAGCTTTTAGTTTGATAGCATTCTTGTGAGGGTGTTTTGCAATATTAAAGGCACTGTATAAATACAAGTTGTTGTTAACTGAAGTAAGCTCAATTAATATATAAATACAATGTCTGTTAAGAGAAGTGACAGGAAAGCTGAGCTTGTGCGTCTGCGGTGACCCCAAAATTGCCAAGAGCGAAGGTCTAGCTGTACAATGCAAGCAAAAACAGAAACAGAAATACCTGGAAAAACTCAGCAGGTCTGGCAGTATCGGTGGAGGAGAGCACAGTTGACGTTTCGAGTCCTCATGACCCTTCAACAGAAAACTCCCTGCTGGTTGGAGTCATGCCCAGTACAAAAGAAGATAGTAATGGTTGTTAGAGATCAGTCATGTCAGTTCCAGGACATCACTGCAGGAGTTCCTCAGGATGGTGTCCTAGGCCCAACCATCTTTGACTGCTTCATCAATGACCTTTTTTCCATCATAAGGTCCGAAGTGGGGATGTTTGCTGATGACCCTTCAATAGTCTGTTCTGTTGAAGGGTCATGAGGACACGAAACGTCAACTGTACTTTCCTCCGCCGATGCTGCCAGACCTGTTGAGTTTTTCCAGGTATTTCTGTTTCTGTTTTTGTTTTCAATTTCCAGCATCTGCAGTTTTTTGCTTTTATGTACAATGCAAGCTCTTGGAAAAGAGCGAAACTCCAGTGCCAGGCCTGTACAAGAGTGTAACTAATGACACTACTGCCACACAGTGGAAATGAAACCTTTTATTGTACAGATCCATTAAACTGCTACTAATCAGCTAGATTTAGTTCCTGAACAAAGAACCATTCTAAGTTATGTAGGGGTATTGTCTAGAATATGGCCCATCAGCACCGAAGCCATGACTTTCAAGCAGCAGTCTCCTTCTTATCCATGCCACAAGATGTTGGAATTGAAATTTTTGTATTTAATTTATAAACTCGATCCTACTATAGTTGCATTCTGTAATGGAAAAAAGGTGACTATATTTTCAGTTTAAATCTCATCTTTCTCAAAATACTTCCTTTTTTCATAATATGCACGTGAATTAAGAATCACTAGATTAGCAAATTAAGATGAACCATTACAGTAGTACTCCAACGTTAACTTAATCAATTCTTTGTGAAAATTGGACCTATGTCCCAGGAAGCAAACTGATGGAATTTACTTTACAGTAATTCCTGCTTGATACCGAGTGTGACATTGAGGTGCCCTAGCAATCCTGGAGTCAATGGGAATGAGGAGGAAAACTCTCCGCTGGTTGGAGTCATGCCCAGTACAAAGGAAGATGGTAATAGTTGTTAGAGATCAATCATGTCAGCTCCAGGACAACACTGCAGGAGTTCCTCAGGATGGTGTCCTAGGCCCAACCATCTTTGACTGTTTAATCAATGACCTTCTTTCCATCATAAGGTCAGAAGTGGGGATGTTTGCTGATCAGCGCCATTTGCGACTCCTCAGAAACTGAAACAGTCCATGTCCAAATGCAGCAAGACCTGGACAATATCCTGGCTTGGGCTGACAGGTGGCAAGTAACATTCGTGCCACACAAGTGTCAGGCAATGACCATCTCCAACAAGAGAGAATCTAATCATCGTCCCTTGACATTCAATGGCATTACCATCGCTGAATCCCCCACTATCAACATCCTGGGGGGTTACCATTGACCAGAAACTGAACTAGACTAGCCATATAAATACTGTGGCTACAAGAGCAGGTCAGAGGCTAGGAAACCTACAACAAGTAACTCAACCCCTGACTCTCCAAAGCCTGTCTGCCATCTACAAGGCATGTCAGGAGTGTGATGGAATACTCCCCACTTACCTGTATGAGTGCAGTTCCAAAAACACTCAAGAAGCTTGACACCATCCAGGACAAAGTAGCCTGTTTTATTGACACCCCTTGCACAAACATTCACTCCCTCCACCACCAACGCACAGTGGCAGCAGTGTGTACGATCTACAAGATGCACTGCAGGAACTCCTTAGACAGCATCTTCCAACTGTACGACCAGTAGAAGGACAAGGGCAGCAGACCCATGGGGACACCCCCACATGGAAGTTCCCCTTTAACCCACTTACCACCCTGACTTGGAAATACATTGCCGTTCCTTCTCTGTTGCTGGGTCAAATCCTGGAACTCTCTCCCTAACAGTGCTGTGGGTGTACCTACACCATATGGACTGCAGCAGTTTAAGAAGGCAGCTCACCACCACTTTCTCAAGGGCACTTAGGGATGGGCAATAAATGCTGGCCCAGCCAACGACGCCCACATCCCATGAATGAATAAAAAAAACACTATTCCTTTCCTGTAACTAATGCATGGGTTTATTTCTGCTTAATTCAGTCCTACTAGAAGTCCTACTATTATTCGGTCTCACGGATCCCAACTTTAATATTGGTGCAGTTCCATGCTCATACTCCAGATCTTGTCAAGCTAGTACTGTACTGCCAGCTTCATTTTTTTTTCAATATATATCATGAATTTGATGGTTTTAACAAGTATTTGTGTTATTGAAACTTCATACAGTGGAATATACCATTCACAAGCCTTTGGAACAGTATATGCATCATCCCCATTGGCACTTGGGTGAACAACAGAGAATGAGAGTTAGAGAATAAGTCTGAATTAGCAGCTTTGGTATGAAAGCTTGACAGTTATCTGGAGTAAGTGAAGCAGGGGACTGATTAATTGGTTGAGCTGAAGCTCATGGTGTGGCAGTCTGTGTGTGTGCGTGTGCAGGTCATAGCCGTGGTGCATGGGGCGGTTGTACACGAGCTTGTCCTTGTTGCTCTGTGAGTTCTTCCTGCTGTTGGTTAACTCAGAATAAATACCATCTCCATCAGATTACCTTTATTCACAGATACACCATCTTGTCACAAAGGGAAAAAACGAGAAATATCTCCTAATACCATAGCTGGAATGTCACTTGGCCGGTAACACTACTACTGGACAGTAGTGCAATCATTTTTTAAAAGATCTTTTTTGTCTTTTTATTGAATGGGGTGTTGAGGTCTTTTCTGAAAAACATGAAATCAGATTGAGCTGAAGGTCATTCAATATAGAGCAAACTCATTACACTAAAAGATAGTGAAAATTGATTCAATATGGGAGCTGTTCCATTTTATTATTGCTTGATGTATTTGAATATGCAGTTCATAACATGGTTTGATGAGGATGTGCTCTCCATTAAATCTTTCACCAGATGTTGGCATCTGTATGAATCATTGTGTATGTATTGATGTTGAAATAGTATTTCTATTCATTACTGATCTGATATTTTTAATTGGGAGAAAAAGTTTTGCAGGTATTGCTGATATGATTGAGTACACTAGATTTATTTCCTTATAGTATTGCTGCTGTAGATACTTGTGGCTCCTTTTTGGAAGCAAACATTTTGACATGCAATTACTTGAGTACAGCTTTCAGATGCTAAGATGGATTTAGTACACAAAAGCTAGCTTGTGGATGCAATTTGTCTCTGAATTATTCCTTTTTTAGTTTATGACACTTCATTTACATTTGAATGTAAGTTATTTGCTGAACTCGATTTGTTTCAGTCAAAGGTTATATAAGGATGAGTACTGTAATTAATGAGGAGGAGTTGCATAATTTAAAGTAGTTTCGGCAAGAAAACCTGAAATGAATGGGTCTTGTGGAAATGCATTGGATAGATATATTGCATATAAGGGATGTGCAAGTTCAATTGGAATGGGATTAAACAATGGAAATAGAAAATTAAAACTGCTGGATATACTCAGCAGGTCAGGCAGTATCTTTGGACAGAAAAACAGAATTAATGTTTCAGGTGTGTGATGTTTCAAGAAAACTGAGGAAAGTTAGAAATGTTAATATGTTATGAATAAGTGAAAGGGGTGGTAGAGGAAGAAGAACAAAAGTGAAGTTCTTGTATAGGATGGAGGGCAGTTGAGATTAAATGACAAAAGGTTTAATGGTATAAGAGCCAAAGGAAGAGGTAAATCAGGAAACAAAAGATGTTTTCAGATGGAGTATGAATGGCCAGATAGCAGCTGTTCAAATGCAAAGTAAAGAGATAAAGAAAAAAGCAAGAGAAAAATGAACTAGCAAAAAACAACTTCACCCATTACTGGAATGTCAATTGGTGGAAAGGATTTGGGAGTTAGGAGGAGTGTTATTTGTCACAAAGTACACAGCCTCTGACCTGTTCTTGTAGCCACAGTATTTATATGGCTGCTGCAGCTTAGTTAATAATGACCCCTAAGGATGTTGCTGATTGAGGATTCGATGATGGTAATCCCTTTGAATATCTGGGGCAGATGTTTAGATTCTTTCTCTGGTGGGATATGGTAATTGCTTAATATTTGTGTTAGCAGATGTTACTTGTCACTTATCGGTCCAAGCCCAAATGTGGATTGCTTGATTATCTGAAGAATTGTGAATGGAGCTGTGAATGGATCATTAGCAAACATCCCCACTTCTGACCTTATGATGGAGGGAAGGTTATTGTTGAAGTAGCTAAAGATGGTTAACCCTAGGACACAACAGTCATGAGCTCCTGCAGTGATGCCCTGGAGTTGAGATGATTGGCCTGCAACAACCACAATCATCCTTCCTGTGTGCTTGGTATTACGTCAGCTGTTTGAGAGTTTTCCCCTGGTCTCCATGAACTTCAATTTTGCTGGGTTTCCTTGATGCAATGCTTAGTCAAACACTACCTTGATATCATGGACAGCCACTCACCTTACCTCTGGAATTCAGCTCTTTTGCCCATGTTTGAACCGAGGTTGAAATAAGGTCTAGAGCAGAATTACCTGGTGGATCCCCAATTGAGCGCAATTGAATAGGTTATAGATGTACCCTCAAATTTTTTGTTTGGAGTGCATGTAAATTGTTTTGCGCAGACACTCGTCTGCAATAACTTAAATAACCCAGCTGTTGCATGGCAACTTTCTGCTGCATGGCTTAGAGGTGAGTAAATGCCACTTGAAAGCACTGTCAATGCTTTGCGGATGATTCCACATAAACTGATGGGGTGGTAATTGGCCAGATTGAATTTTTCCTGATTTTGTGTTCAGGACATATATGGGCAATTTTCCATTTTGTCCACTAGATGCCAATTTTGTAGCTGTACTAGAACTGATTGGCTGGAGGTGTGTCCAATTGTTTCTGTATTAATTTTATTTTAGTTGAATAATGCCACTATTGGAGTTTTCATTTGCTTTCACTAACAGTCAGCATTTAATGAAGTACAACATGGCTAGGTGCAGAGCAAAGTTCCTTCATTGCCCAAAAATATATTTTCACATCAAGCTCAGAAGAACCTTGCCATGTTGGTGTGATGGCTGCTTCTTGGTGGTTGTCACCTTATTACCTTCAAGTGAAGTTGTCACTTTACTGCTTGTGCTGAGTCTCAGATTGTGTTATTCTCTGGTTTCTTGCCCAATTAGGGATGGATGGGATGGAATTGGCCTCAAGTAACTTGACTAAAGACTGCTATACTTGCAGAATGAGGAAGCCTACACCTGTCAAGCTTGAATAGTCTCAATCCCAACTGCAGAGGTGAAAAATAATGGTTCATCTATTAACTTCATTTTTATATGCTACTTTGTCAGGAATCTTTCATTTATTATTACTGTCTGCCCTTTGCATTTTTCAGGTCATGTAACATTTCTAGGCTAAGTGAGTGAACACTTAGGCTCAGATTTTTGATACCAGTCAGGTTTGCCAAGCTGGGAGATTTCCTGGCTTGGTGCACCCAACCTTTAAAAATGTCTGTCTACAGGTCGGATTTGTGGTTGGTGGCATGACCTGAAACAGGCGAACGACCCCAGAAAGGTTGTCAGGTGCAGAGGTGGGCTGGGTGCAAATCCTGCCTCTGTGCCCTGGCACTGGTTAAATAAATAAAAAATAATAACAAAACAAAAACCATTAGCTCTAACCACCGCCCCCCAACACACACACACTCCCTATGCCCCATCCATGCCTCCCCACCACCTTCCATGGCCCCCATACTCCCTGTGCCAACTTAGTGCCTGTCTGCCCACCCCCATTGCTCCGTACCTTCATGCCAACCTAGTGCCCCTCTACCCACCCCCATGGCCACCATACCCCAATGTCAACTTAGTGCCCCTCTACCCACTCTAATTACTACCATACTCCTATGCCAACTTAGTGTCAACTCATGCCACCACCCACCACCCTTTTCCCTTACCCCCTCCTTGGACAGTTCCTTGATAGCTTTGACATCTCCAGGATAGCTATGATAGGTTTGACACTTCTTGGATAGCTTTGACAGGTTTGACACTTCCTGGACAGGTTTAACAGTACTTGGATGGCTTTGGTACTTACTGGATAGTTTTGACAGGTTTGACAGCTGGTCAGCTCCTTAAAATTACCTTGACAGCTGAACAGTTCCTTTACAGCTGGAGAGCTCTTTAACAGTTTGACAGCTCCAATGATTTTGTGCATAAAAAGTGCTAAATCATGTTCGCTTTTAACAACCCCAAAGGGTGCCTTACCTCTCCCAAAGGTGTCCCAGAATCTTATCCAAAGGGGTACCTTACCTCTCCAAATGGGTACCCTGGTTATCCAAAAACATCCACCAAGTTCAGACTCCTCTTACCTGTTCTAATTTGCATTCTCCAGACTCCAAGCTCCCAGCTGTTCTTTCAAAATCTGATTTCATTGGAGGCAGCTGCTGATTTAAATGGCTGGCTTATCCGCAAATCGCGCATCTGCAAACTCTGGCCTGACTCCTTTCCTGCCCCCGGGAAGATGGGAAATACTGGGTTCAGGAGTGGGCCTTAGAATTTTCAGCCATTTCCAAGATTTTTGCCATGATGTGGCAAAAATACAAAATACGGGCCTTACACATCTTTGCAGTTTATTAAATTGTGGAGGGTATTGCAGTTGCCTCCAATCTTATTCTCTTCTGATGTCCACACATGCCTAACTAATAGGGTCAGTGTGGAGGAGCTGTTTTTTCTTCCCACTATGAAGCATGGGTGTCAATAGCACTGATAACCTCAATTATTTCCCAGACTAAGATCAATTAAGTCAACACAAAATCGGAAGTACTTAGAATAATCACAATGGAATGGATAGATAAGCTGCTGAAACGGGGTGCTCAAAATTGTTTCTTTGGTTAAATCCTTAATATTGAGCTCTTAATTTTGGACGCCTGGACACACATGATGTTATGGACAGGGCAGAGATGGTAGGGTGGTTGCCCCTTTCCCCACATTTCGACTGAGCGAAGACAGGTGTGTATTAAAAGACAAAGAGTTTCAATCCCTAGTGCTGTGACTGTTAAGAACAGACAATGACAGGTTTCCTGATAAGTTTTTTAAAAGATGGATAAATGTTTATCACTCAATGCTCAAAATATATTTGAAACAGCACCAACTCATTCATACATATACACACACGCACATACAAAATAGGTAGAATGCACCTAGTTCTTAAAAGTCCAAAAATTCACTGTCAGGCTTGAGATGAAGTCATGAGACATTGCAGGACTGTGACTCCTTTTTGGTTCACTGAATGAATAGAGGTTGGAGGTTTATGAAGACAGATTCCCAGTGGCTCACTGCTTGCAGTAGCAGGCTTCTCTGGCTTCACTATTGTCGAGTGTGGTTTGGTTCTTCTAATAGGTGGTTAAAAGGGCAGGCCAAATTCGCTGCCTCCTGATGGACTTTAGGCAGGATCCTGTTCCTTTGCTGGTCTGAGCTGTTTCTGACTTGTGCTCCAAAAATGTATCTTATTAAATGTCCCTTAGCAGAGACCTGGGGCAGGATTTTTACTTAGTTGGTCAGGCACGAAGCCGAATGCTGCCTGCGATTGGGCCCCAACGTCGGTTTCATACTGGCTGGCCAATTGACAGCCAGCCAGCGTGAAACGTGCACTGCAATGCTCAGTGCTGCAAGGCTGGGGCCAGGAGGCGGGCGAGCGGGGAAGTTTGCACATGTGCGTGGGTGCATGCAATAAAAGCTCCTTGAGGCACAGAGCTGCCTCAGGGAGCTGAAGATTTAAAAACTCAAAAATAAAAAAGTTACCCCTGTTAAAAACATGTCCTCTCATGTGACTCTGTCACATGAGTAGAGATATGTTATGAATGAAATTTAGAAATTTTTATTTGGTTTTTTAATTGATGCTGGAAACCTCATCCCACCTGTGGAAGAGGTTTCCTAAAAAATGCAAAGGCTGCTTGGCCTTTTCACTTACTCGCCAACTGTAAGGTTGGACGTGCAGCAAAAAATTTCATTCAATTGTTACCTTGGCCTTAATATGCCTGTTAATTGTCCGTGGATGTGCTGCCAACTCCCACACGTGCCCGCTGACCGAAATATCATGCAAGTGCGAGATGACGTTGGGACTCTTGTGTGCACCCACCCGTTCAGCGAGAAATCCTGCCTCAGTTTATGTCATGTGATCATATAATCTGTTTCGCCATTGTTCTCACAAGAACCCAAATGGCTCGGTCATTGACACACAATTGTCTTCAAGTTTTCCACATTTACATATCCCTGTATTAGAATTAGGTACATCTCACACTTATTCTTTGGAATTCCACTCTGAAGCCAAGAAGTTTGCAAGCCCGTTGTGAACCAGTTTCTGTAATTATCCATAGGAAAGGTTTGCTGCATTTTAATGACTTGTCCAGACATGCAGTATAGCTTCCAGGGCCTTGAGTAGTTCCATTTATGTTGACAGAAAAGAAAAAAAGTAACCTGACATCTCAACTCTATTCTGTTACGCCATGACAGGGCCAGACAATTCTATCCATAGTCTAATAAGGAGGGGTTCCATTCTGCAGTGTTACAGGTTTGTGGTTCATTATTCTGTAAACTCCAATTTATTTCAAAGCTTTGATTATCTCAGTGCTTATAGGCATACAGATTTGAAGAATGCTCTGTAACTGTAATGGGGAGAAGGTTGATGTGGGTGATTCATGGAAAGCCTGTCATCAATGAGTGATAGTAGCTGCGGAACTCAAGTGTCTTAAGTGGCTTGTTTTCCATAAACTTCTACTATTCAACATATTATCCCTTTATGCAATACCTGTATGACACATTCTTTTTAAAAGTATTTAAAATATTACTTTCGAGAGTATTTACAGTTCTGTGCAATGATATTCCTGTAAATCATGATATCGATCTGCAGTTTTCCTTGAACATCAATTTGAGGCTGGCACATGGAGGATGAGGCTGTGCAGCACATCATAGCAGTGTGGGGTTGCGTTAGGAATTTGGGTTGCAATTAATAGTTATCTTACAATTTCTGATGTATATGGTATCCACATGAATCTTTACCTGATAACTTAGTAGAACACTAAGATTCCAGTGTTGCCTGTAGGGATTGTAGACTATGGAGTGCAAGCTAGTGATATGGACATTGCTGTAAGAGTTTGTTCAGTGTTCTCACTAAAAGGTTCAGGGGCTTGTAAGGTTAACAGTAGTGTTTATTGGTACACATAATTGTACATCTCCAAGGTACAACCCTGCGTGGATTCTGTCTCCACGATGGCTTCTGCTGGACTCAACTGTACTCAGTCCACTATCATGTGACTCTGTACATCACACAGTGGGAGGTTGTGTCCTCCAGTTCCACATTAACCCTTGCTCTGCCAAACACTCTTATACTAAAGACATTATACATGCAAGAAGATTGAAAAGGCAAAAATTCGTTTGGCATGCCTTTTCAGCCTGACACACTTTGAAGGAGTCAGTGTTTATTACTTATAAAGACCTGTTATCTAGTGCAGTACAAGGGTCTTCAGCAGTTTTTTAAAAACCTAAGTATGTATTCATTACAATTTTCTGAAGATTTTTAACAGGAGAAAAAATATTTCAATGTGAAGCTACGGACTGAATTTTCCTTCCCAGTATGAGGTTTTACAGCACTGATATTCAGATTATACATATAATTTGAACCCAATGCAAATATGGCAGACAAAGAACATATATGAAGAAAAACTAAAAGAGAAACCAAGAATTCCATGAAGTTTTAATAAAGCAACAAAGAGCTAAGACTGAAAAGTAATTGCTATGTTATTTAGAATGCATATTAGTTGCAGTAATAGAAGTGGTTAATGGAACTTTCATTCATTTATCACTGAGCCTAGGTAACTTTGTTTTCTGTAACTAATATGATTCATTTCAATTAAGTTCACAAATGATTTTGTTATCACATCCCTAAGTGAGACGATAGTCTAAGATAATTTAATTTTGCTGCAACTATGCCATTCTGTTACAATTAAAGATAACACACATGATTAATTGCTGTTTTGATGTACTTGGGTGTACTTGAATAGTTTACTGGAATGACCTAGTAACTTAATTTTAGGCATAATATTGTCACTGTTCAGAAACACGTTAGGATGATAATTAACTGAAGTTAAATATCATTTAATCGTCTGCACAATATGACCCATTGTACAATACATTTGAAAGAAAATTTGTAGGAATAAATATATCTCCATTAAGTGGTTAAATGCTCGGCCTGGCATAATATGTTGGTGGTGATGGATTGTCCTGAGGGTTAGAAAGAAATACAATATTCATCATAAATTTGAACTCTGTACCTACGCATATTCTTCTCAAAGTTTGTTAGTGATATTAACTCTTTACTAAGCTTAGTGGTTGATATATTAATTCCATGAACCACTTCTTTTACTGCAACTAAAGTGTGTTCAAAATAACATACCAAGTACTTTTCAATCTTAGTTCTTTGTTGCTCTTTTTAAAACTTTTCTAATAATTTTTGGCTTCTCTTTCAGTTTTTCATATATGTTCTTTGTACCTGCCATATTTCCATCGGACTCAAATTATAAGCATAATCTGAATATCGGTGCTGTAAAACTTCATAGTGGGAAGGAAAGTTCGGTCCGTAGTTTCACATTGACACAACAGTTTTCCTCCCATTAAAGATCCTCAGAGCATTGTAACTAATGTATACTTAGACAGCTGCAATCAACAGGTTTTTAAAATGTGCTAAAGATTCTTGTACTGCACCAGACAACGGATCTTGTACTTTTGAAGAAACTCCAGATACAACTGTATATGGAACAGGGTATATTTAATAAACAGCACCTATGATATATCAGACAACAGTAACAATTTGTTTTTTCTTTACCTTGCATTGCTATACAGAATCTACTGGATCTTTCCTTAAATACCTAACTTCTCCACTACCCTTCCCCAATTGGAGGAGCCATAATGCCACCCTCCCATAAAATAAATAGTTTCACCACAGTTGCTTAACCCTTGCTTGATTTATCTTATTTTCCCATGGGCTTGACCTTTCACTTAAATGTCTATCTTTGAGAATGGATGCCATATATCAGCTTTAAAATTTCTTCCTCCCCAGAGTTTTTGGCACTACCTAGCTACCTCCTTCAGGTGCCATGCCCTAAGAGGGCATTGGTGACCATGGACTTCCATTGGATTGACCCATAGTTATGCTTGGCAAAGTACTGGAGTGGTTTGCGATTGCCTTCTGCATTATGGCTGACCAGGAAACTCTCCTGCTTTGACTGCCTACCATCAGGTGTATTGGAAAGATTTACAGACTAGTAATCAACCTGTTTGGCCATGTTATGAACGTACCTTATGTGGCCATTCAAGTCCTGAAGTGGGACATGAACCTGGAGCTTTCGGCCCAGAGATAGGGATGCAACCACTGTGTCACAAGACCTTCCCTGCATAATTACAAATGATTTTAATTAATCAATACCTGCTCCACTCATCACCCAATCCTCTCTATTTTACTGATAATTCCATTTATCATGCATCAACTTCATTCAGAGCATCCCTCCATGTACATAGCCTCCAGTCATCTACCCATATAATGGCTAAATCGGGACACGTTGATCTGATCCATGCATGTTAATGGGCATTGAAAAATTTGTCAATTTTAATCTTCAAGGCAATTTTTCATGCCTCTTGTATTTCCAGCCAGCAACAATCACTACTTACCTTCGATGGCTTACCTTGGTTGGACTTCGTTTATCAGTACTCTTGTCCTTACCGCAGATGTTAAATGAGAATGAAAGTGGATTTGGATATAATGCCTCTATGGTCAAATGACATGTCAACATTTCCTGTCTAGGCTCATATAGTAAGATTGGCTATTTGGTAGTGGAGGGCTGCAACCCTGGAAAATGGTCCAGCATGAATCATGTCTTCTGGAAATCAAAAACAAATTATAACCAGCCTTCTGTTTTGTCACTAAGATAAAAGCAAAAAACTGTGGCTGCTGGAAATTCAAAACAAAAATAAAAATACCTGGAAAAACTCAGCAGGTCTGGCAGTATCTGCGGAGGGGAACGCAGTTAACATTTCGAGTCCGTATGACTCTTCAACAGAAAAGCTGTTTTGTCATCACTGTTAGCAATGCATGTCAAAATAATTTTGTAAAATGAGCCCCACCATTACTGAGTACTTACACATCCTTGAATTTTTAACATTATGAACAGGAGTTTCTATCAGTTATGCTTTGTTATCAGTGATATTCACCCAAAATTGGCTGAGGCCATTCAAGATTGAGGAATTTCAAATTCAATTTGCATCCAAAGCAAATCGAGTTTCTGCGATCTATCCCATCCTATTAAACTACATATGATGTTCTAAAGGTCATACTTTGACTGCATTAATAATGATGTTTAATTTCTGCTCTGTGCATTATATAAACAAAGAAAATTTGCAATCCCTTCTGCAGTCAAAATCTTTGATGAGAAAGTTAACTGGTGTCACTGGGGTTAATCTCCCTTTATTATGCATTGAGTTCACTGTTAGAAATAAAGGGCTGGAACTTCTGCTCTGTTGCACAATTTCTTTTCAGTGCAAGAAATGGATAAAACTAGTATAAAAGATTGCTGAATTTTAAGCACAAATCAAGTTTCTGTGATCCTTTTTGCTGGTTTAAAAAAGCATTGTACTAGAAGCAGGCCCCGACAACAAAACTGGCCTGCAGATCAAATCAATCACCATTGGACACTACTGTTAATTGTGCTGGTTTGCAGGCCTTCAAAGAGGCTCTTAAAGTCTAGTGTTTTTCTCAGTGCAAGAACACGAATAGGCATATTTCAAGAGATTTTAATTCCTTTTTAATTTATCAAGAAACTGACTTTTGTGCACCAATATAACTAGCAAATGGTTCTGTATAGTTTTTAAAATCATTTTCATTTATTTAAAATTGGGTTACTCGTACATCTCTAACATGAACAAAAGAGCTGAACTCCAGAGCTGAGATGAGAGTGACTGCCGTTGACATAAAGGCAGCATTTGGCCAAGTGTGGTATCAAGGAGCCCTGGCAAAACTGCAGTCAATGGGAATCGGGGAGAAAACTGGTTGGAGTCATACCTAGCACAAAGGAGGGTGTTTGTGGTTGTTGGAGGTCAATCATCTCAGTTCCAGGACATCACGACAGGAATTCCTCAGGGTAGTGTCCAAGGCCAAACCATCTTCAGCTGCTTCCATCATAAGGTCAGAAGACTGGATGTTTGCTGATGATTGCACAACGTTCAGCAACATTTGTGACTCCTCAGATACCAAAGCAGTCCATATCCAAATGCAGTAAGACCTGGACAATATCCAGGCTTGGGCTGACAAGTGGCAAGTAACTTTCATGCAACACAAGTGCCAGGTAATGACTATCTCCAATAAGAGAGAACCTAACCATTGCCTCGAAATTACCATTGCTGAATTCCCCACTATCAACATCCTGGGGGTGGGGGGGGTTACCATTGACCAGAAGTTGAACTGGATTAGCCATATAAATACTGTGGCTACAAGAGCAGGTCAGAGGCTAGGAATCCTGTGGCAAGTAACTCACCTGCTGACTCCCCAAAGGCTGTCCACCATCTACAAGGCACAAGTCAGGAATGTGATGGAATACTCCCCAGTTGCCGGGATGAGTGCAGCTCCAACAACATTCAAGAAGCTTGACACCATCCAGGACAAAGCAGCCCACTTGATTGGCACCCCTTCCATAAATTTTCGCTCTCTCCACCACCAACGCACAGTGGCAGCAGTGTGCGCAATCTACAAGATGCACTGCAGAAACTCACCAAGGCTCCTTTGGCAGCACCTTCCAAACCAATGACCGCTATCATCATGTAGGACAAGGGCAGCAGGTAGATGGGAACACCACCGCCTGGATGTTCCCCTTCAAGTCACTCACCACCTTGACTTGGAAATATATTGCTGTTCCTTCAGTGTTGCTGGGTCACAATCCTGGAACTCCCTCCTGAACAGCACTGTGGGTGTACCTACACCACAGGGATTGCAGTGGTTCAAGAAGGTAGCTCACCACCACCTTCTCAAGGACAATTAGGGATGGGCAATAAATGCTGGCCTAACCAGCAATGCCCACATCCCATGAATGAATTTAAAAAAAAATCATAGGTGGTGGACTAGACACTCTAATTAAAAAATGTTTATCTTTTGATAAAACCCATTTTTCAGCTATATTAATAAAATTGCAGGTATATATCAAGGTTCCTTTTACAATTTTTTAAAAATTGCATTTTAAAATGCTGGTTCATGGAAATTCAGTGATATGCAAATGAGTTTGAGCTGAAACGAGCAGATGAAAGTTAAAACTAGTATAATTTTGAGCCCATTTAGCACATGGTTTGCTGTTTGCACTGATAACTAGAAAGTCAGAAATAGCATGATTAGGTACAGAGTAAAAGTTTATATCTTCTGCCCCAGTAATTTTCATTAACACCAGCATTCAAACAAACCTACAGGACCAGAGTGATCTTTTTTTTGTTACCCACATTCAATGTTTCTATGGCCTTTCTGTATGTAATTGCCAATTCAGTGCCACACTGTTGATTTTCAAGCAATGTTGCTGTGGACTCTTGCCACTTGGGACATCTTTTGATGTAGGACCTTCACAGCTGGGTGGCAACTTTAATTTAATCAATCTGTTGTGCAACAGAATCCGGGCTTGAGAAGCTCTTATGCCATTCTGCATTCTGCTCCCCCACTTTCAGCATGTTACAATGGGCCTTTCTCCCAGTGTGACATATCAAGAAAATGAGTACTTGCAATCAAAATACGAAGACTTATCCTAAGGTATCATTGATGGTTGAAAAAACTAATAAGGATGCTCCTTTAGATGTTAACAGGTTTCGTGGATCTGAGCAGAAAAGTAACTTGAAGGTATAACAATGGCCCACATCTTCTATTCCCGTGGGTGGGGGCAGGCCTTACCCAAGACCCAGAAGATGTGCTGGGGGGACCCTGGAAGACTCCGCACAACGACGGCACAGGAATTTCCCAGGAAGTTTAAACTTCCAGTGGGCAATTACCCTGCACCTGGAACCACCCAAAACCCCAACCTAAATTCGAGACTGAAGATGGTTCTGACTCTCTTGGCAAAATAGTTACCCAGGAAGGGTCAGAACCAGCACTCTTGGGTAACTATGATGCTGACCTCACCCAGCAGCTCCCCCAAACTCACCATTGGACCACTGGTCCCCCCGCAACTTGCCTGACCCACTGCCTACCTTCCCATCACCCTGACTAATCCGCCCACCCCCCAATTAACTGCCTGACTCACTGACTCACCCACCCCAAATATCCATTCCAACCCTCTACAACTATCCCTGGACTCCCCCCACCCCCAACCTGACTACCCATCCGACCCCCCTGATTAGCCTCCAACCACCCCTTACCGCTCGATCCCATCCCTTGACCACCCATCCCCACCCCTGACTAATCTCTCACCCCACTGATTACCTGCCTGACCTTCGACTACCCTTTCAGCCTCCCCACTGCATACCTGCTTCCCACCCACCCCTCTGCCTACACCCTCACCCTGACTAATCCCCCTTCCCCTGACTACCCGCGACAACCCCTCCAACTACCCGCTCCACCCCTGACTGCATCACCGCCCCCCCCCCACCGACTACCCCATCCCCCAAATGTCCCATCCTTGACTACCCACTACCTGACGACCCATCCTACCCACTTACCTAACGCACTTACCTTCTCTCTTGTCAAAATGGCTGGGACCTTTAAACTTACCCAGTTTACAGCAGCTGGTGCCATAAAAGAGGACATGGCTTCACTTTCCTTGACTCTGCTGCCCTGCACAGAAAGGAGTCCAGGAGCAGCTGCACTGTACATTCCCCACCGGACCCAGGTCAGAAGATTGGGCAACAAATGTGGAGCTCCTGGACAACCCAATGGTGATTGCCACTTCACGGAAGTTCTGGACCTATATAATTTATTGTTCTCCCTTCTCATCAACTGTATCATCTATAATAGTCATAAAATATCAATAGTGTTATGCTATAAGATCTAGAATTAGCTTTATTTTAACTGTAAGACTTAGGTCAATTACAATTACAGACTAAGCAGGGAGAGCTGATCTAAAAGGGACTGTCCATTCAGACTAGCTACAGACCATGCTGGGTACAAATCTGTTTTCACAAGTTTTACGGAATTTATTAAGTTTATCACAATAACGATACTTAGCAAAAAGCAGTGGTAAGTGGTCACATTCTCAGTGGAGCACCAGTCCTCGACCTCTGGTTGACTGCAACACTCGTCTCTTGATTGAAGCCTGTCTTTTTTCTTCTCGTCAATGCAAGCTTTGGGGTCTTACAAGTTCTCATTTTATACCCTCACAACCATGTGCTTCGTGTCTCTGTTGTTTGTAGGGGCTTCAGTCTTACACTTCCTTGATAATGTCAACTCTATGCAACTCAAGCCTTTTACCTTTCACAGCTCTTACCTCGAGAGGTCACAGCTCCTACTGCTGTGGCTCCGTGGTCATTTACCTAACAATGACAGTTTAGGAGGGTCAATATGTGTAGAGTCTGTTTTTACAGCTCTTTAGCAGATAGGGTATATTTACAGTCTTTATGGACAAAGGGTCAGTAGTTTTCCTGAGGCTGTCCATAGTTTAAAGCACTTCCAGTAAAGCTTTACCTCAACTGAATTAACCATTTTACATCGCTTCTCGGCATTTCTTATCAGTTGTATAAAGGTAACATTCAACTGAAAAAGAATACAATGTTAACAGATTTTCTTAAGGATATGACAACTAAGCTCTAACAGAACTATAATTATAATAAGAAAGCCTAGTCCTACAATGCCATATGCCTTAACATAACAAATACTGCTGCACCCAAAAGCAGCATTTTTCAAAATAAAATTTATATTTGGGCCACATGAATAGAGTAGAGTTATGTTGACTTGAGAGTGACTAATAAGTGTGTCATTTAATTCAGCAAAGCATGAGTGCTTCATGGATATCGTTTGAACTATGAGATTAAATTACAGCCTTTACTTGTTCTAGTATGCATTAATTTTTAAAAATTTACTTAACGCTCTCAATAAAATGAAAATCACACTAATAATGTGTGAAAAAGTGCCAGAATTAAATTGATTAAACCTTGTCAGAGGTTACTGTGATGTCATCTCATTGGAATTATAATGCTGACATAGATGGGTCAAGAAAAAACCTATACTTAGGAAGCAAAATTATCAAGACCACAGAATATATAATATCATTACATTCTATTTTCCGGCTATAATTACCAAAGATATTGTCTAATCTACACTGTTTTACAATTATACTGTGTACTTCATTATTAGTTGAGATATATGATGGATTGGTTATGATCTTTCAGATCCCTCAAGTCTTTCTCAGTTTCCCTGTGCTTACTTAATCAGTTCAGGCTATAAAGTTGTGAAATGATGGAGCCAATGCCTCCAAGAATGATTTATTGTTATACCCATTAGAGAGAAATAGAGAGCCAAGACCATTTACATACTATCCTAGCAAATGTATTTGTTTTGCTAGGGGGGAATTCACATTTGTTACTCCGTATGCAAGTGTTTATTAAACTAATTTAACAGCTAGCTGTTGATACTGAGAGATTCTCAAACACTGCATGTATAATTCTAACACTATGGAGAGCAAACTAAATTATAATGGAGCTTTTAGCTTTAAACAATAGATACATAATTCCAATACTTTCTGACCTCCTTTACTTGCTGCTTAGCATTTCTTAGAAGTTGTATTTGGCTAAATACAAGTACAAAATAAAACATTCATGTAAGGGTGCATTCACACACCATCTTTAGCATTGCTGCAAAGATGTTTCCAATTCAATCCAACTCATTAAGATGCCATGTAATTGGATAAATGGCAGATTGACTGGACCTTTAGCCACCCGCCATCTCCATAACTTTGTCTGTTTCTGTCTACACTTCACCTATCTGCTGCTGAAGACTTCTTCCATCCCTTTTAGGTCATAAACTGTGGAATGCCCTCCATAAACCTCTTGTCTCTTCATCTCACCTTCCTCCTTTAAGATCCTCCCTGAAATCCACTTCTTTGACTCAGATTTTATAGTCACAGATCCTAATATCTCTTTTGGCTCCTTTTTTTGTCTGATTTTACTTCTGTGAAGCAACATAGGGCATTTTTTTTTAACCTTCGAAGCACTATAACCCCTGTCTGGGGAATCTAGAACTCCGGGTCACAGCATCAAAATAAGGGGTCAGCCATTTGGACTGAGATTAGAAATTTCTTCACTCAAAAGGGTTGTGGATCTTTTGAGACCTTTACCCAAAAGAGCAGTGGTTCAATACAGAGGTTGAAAGATTTTTAGGTACTAAGAAAATTAAGGAATATGGGGATAGTACAAGAAGGTGACATTGAGGTGGAAGATCAGTCACAATCTCATTGAATGGCAGAGCAGGCTCATAGGGTCAAATGGCCTCCTCCAGCTCCTATTTCTTATGTTCTTATGTATAAATGCAAGTTGCTGTTGATATAGCAGTACTGTACGTCAGTGCCCAACACCTGGTGATTTCAGACCTGAACTACAGAACACAAAATGCAGTATAAGTATGGACTTCAATTATTTGTCCAAATGAGTAAAATTTATATTAAAAAATTTGTGACATTGCTATCGTAGAGGATGCTGTTTTAATATTAGGACCTGATGCTGAACCTGGCCTTCTATCACCTTGAGGAGCTCAAATTTATTTTCTCCTTCTCTCCCAAACCCCCCAAAAAAGACAATTGTTTAGTGCACAGGTAAATGGACAGACAACTTGCAACCGATCTGCTCAATTTGCATTAGGAATACAAATATTTTAAAGAACCTTTTGTAAGTTGTTTGTTACATTCTATTTTGCCATTACAAGCTTTACATAGGGCCTGATTTTAAGTCTGCAAGGGAATAGGTTTTGAGTAAATTAAGATCTTACTCATACTGTCTGGGAGTTTGGACATTATACTGAACAATAAGCAAAATACAAGTCACATTTTTTAACAAAAACCTCAAGATCCTACATACAAACATATAAATTAGGAGCAGGAGTAGGCCACTCGAGCCTGCTCTGTCATTCAATAAGATCATGGCTGATCTGAATGTAACCTCAACCCCATATTCCTGCCTACCCCCGATAACCTTTCACCTCCCCTTGTTAATCAAGAATCTATCTAGCTCTGCTTTAAAAATATTCAAAGCATCTGCTTCCACTGTCTTTTGAGGAAGAGAGTTCCACAGACTCTCAACCCTCTGATGAGAGAAAAAAATTTCTCCTCATCTCTGTCTTGAATGAGCAACCCCTTACTTTTAAAAGTGACTCCCAGTTCTAGATTCTCCCACAAGAGGAAACATCCTCTCCACATCCACCCTGTCAAGACCCTTCAGGATGTTAAAGATTTCAATTAAGTCAACTCTTACTCTTCTAAATTCCATTGGATAGAAGCCTAACCTGTCCAGCCCATTCCTGGTATTAGTCTAGTAAACTTTCTCTGAACTGCTTCTAGCATATTTAAATCTTTTTTTAAAATAAGGAGGCCAGCACTGTACACAATACTCCAGATGTGGCCTCACCAATGCCCTGTACAACTGAAGTATAATGTCCCTACTTTTGTAATCAATTCCCCTCACAATAAATGATAACATTCTATTAGCTTTCCTAATTATCAGCTGAACCTGCATACTGACCTTTTGTGGTTCATGCACTAGGACACCCTGATCCCTCTGAATCTCAGAGCTCTGCAATTTCTCACCATTTAGATAATAAACTGCATTTTATTCTTCCTGCCAAAATGAACAATTTCACATTTGCCCACATTATGCTCCATTTGCCAGATCTTTGCCCACTAACTTAGCCTAGGTATGTCACTTTGTAGCCTCCTTTAATCCTCTTCACAATTTACTTTCCTATCTATGTTTGAGTCGTCAGCAAATTTAGCAACCATTCCTTCGATCCCTTCATCCAAGTCATTTATATGTAAAACGTTGAGGCTGCAGCACTGATCCCTGTGGCACACCACTTATCACATCCTACCAACCAGAAAAAGACCCATTTTTGCCAACTCTTTGCTTCCTGTTTGCTCACCAATCTTCTATTCATGCCAACATGTTACCAAAATGAGATTTTATTTTCTGCAGTAACCTTTGATGTGGCTCTTTATCAAATGCCTTCTGGAAATCTAAGTACAGTATACCTCTATCCACAGTACAGCATAACATAACATTAAATTTTATTTGTACATATCATCCTATTATGTTTTGCCACAAAGTCTGGCAGCTCTGTGCATAGCTGTCTGCAATTCCTGTCAGAAATATT
This sequence comes from Carcharodon carcharias, assembly GCF_017639515.1. NCBI lineage: Eukaryota > Metazoa > Chordata > Chondrichthyes > Lamniformes > Lamnidae > Carcharodon > Carcharodon carcharias. Next base: position 52,112,959 of record NC_054487.1, on the reverse strand, counting down.
CTGTTAAATCAATATATCATGTGCATGTTATTTCATCTGTTTCAACTGTGTATACAGTTAAAACTTTATTAGACAGAGCTAAATCTTCAATGAAGGGTGATTAACCAGCTTTTAGTAATGGATTAACAATTAAAGGCCACAAATGATTTTTAAAAAAAAATTAGAGACACTTTCTACTGCAGTGACCCACTCGAGTTAGTTGGCTATTTTTGAATATGTGCTTTCTTAACACCACCCTTTATAAAAATTTCTTAACACCCCCACTTACATGTGGTACAACAAATACCAGGCTCTCTGTATCTATGGAAATAGTACATTTTCTGTAAGAATGTACCCCAATTTGACCCAACTATTCCTGGAATACTGGCTTTATCCCAATTTTAAAATTTATTGCACAGATGGAGAGCATTTCATCCTTCAAAACTTTGTATAATCTTTGCTGGAACAATTGAAACCTATTCCCACTGCCCTGTGGTCTCCCTATAACACCATCTACCTCTGCTTCAAATGTTTATCTATTGTTTCCTTAAACATGCTGTAGCCTCTGCCTCAACTGCTTCCTGTGGCAGAGTATTCTGTGCTCTAACGATTCTGAGTAAAGTTCTTTATCCTAACCTAGCTCCTGATTTTCAGTGCAAACTATAAAGAGATTGTAAAAGACTTGATGAGAGCTATACGCTTTGAAATGAGTAGGCAGGTGGCCGACACATATTAATGTGAAGAAGTGTGAGGTAATGTATTTTGTGAGTGGAAAAAACAATTCAGTTAATTCAGTTGATGGCCCTTCACCATTGACTGTTCAAAAACATGAAATATCTCCCTTCCTCCACCGCCACCACCATTCCAACCACCACCAACCCCCATCCCCCCCCGCCCCGACCCCAGCCCCGGTCCCTGGTCACGCCAACAATCAGTTCACAATCTAAGAAAAACCCTTTTAAATCTCCCTCAGTCTCCCTCTGGTTGAAATAGTCTTCATGTCTCAAGTTTTTTTCTCCAGTGGTGTAGTGGGAAATTTTAAGGTGCAGGAGCTCTAAAAGAATGTGTTGGTTGTAACATTTTTAAATCTACCATTATGTCGTTTTCTTATGTAATAATCATTTTAGCCCCTAAACATCAGTGAAACTATGTTTTTTAAGTGAAAAAATATTAGTGCCGGTAGGCATTTTATTTTGAATCAAGTGGTATTTTGAAACATTAGTCTTTAGCATAGCTAGAATTTCATTATCCAACAGTTTAATTATTTAATTCAATCTTATTAAAACCATGAATTATAGAAGACTATACTTACTTCTGACTGGGGAATGGTATATGTAGGGGTCACTGCTTTTCTTGATTTATATTAATAATCTAGACCTGGGTGTACAGGGCACAATTTCAAAATTTGAAGATGATACAAGTCTTGGAAGTATTGTGAACTGTGAGGAAGATAATGATAGACTTCTAGAGGATATAGACAGGCTGGTGGAATGGGCAGGCATGTAGCAGATGAAATTTAATGTAGAGAAGTGTGAAGTGATACATTGTGGTCAGAAGAATGAGGAGAGGTGACATGAAATAAAGGGTAGAATTCTAAAGGAAATGCAGGAGGAGAGGGGCCTGGGTGTTTATGTGCATAACTCATTGAAGGTGGCAGGGCAGGTTGAGAAAGCAGTTAATAAATTATGCTGAATCCCGCGATTTATATGTAGGGACACAAGTACAAAAGCAAGTAAGTTATGAACCCTCATAAAACTTTGACTCAGCCTCAACAGGAAGGATGTGAAGGTTTTAGAAAGGGTGCAGAAAATGTTTACAAGAATTGTTTCGAGGATGAGAGACTTAACAGTTATGTGAATAGATTGACAAAGCTGAGGTTGTTCTGCTTGGAGAAGAGAACATTGAGAGGAGATTTTTTAGATGTGTTCAAAAACATGAGGGATCTGGAGAGCATAAATAGGGAGAAACTGTTCTCATTTGCAGAAGGTTGAGAACTATAAGGTGATAAACAAAAGAACCAGAGGCGAGATGAGGAAAAACCTCTTAATACAACAGGAATCTGGAATGCACTGCCTGAGCATGTGGTGGAGACAGATTCAATTACGGTTTTCAAAAGGGAGCTGGATAATTATCTGAAGAGAAAAGATTTTACAGGGCTACAGGGAAGATGTCAAGGAGTGGGACAAGCTGAGCTGCTGTTGCAGAGGTATAAACAAAAATGTTGTAGAAACTCAGCAGGCCTGGCAGCATCTGTGGAGAGAGAAACTGAGTTAACGTTTTGATTTTGTATGACTCTTTTTCAGAGCTCTAAAGCATTTTTTGTTTTTATTTCAGATTTCCACTATCTGCAGTATTTTGCTTTCATCTGGCTGTCGCACAGAACTGACACAAAGACAATGTGCTGAATGGCCTCCTTCTGTGCTGTAACCATTCTGTGATTCTAGTAGATACATTCAAGGAGGTTGATAAATACATGAGGAAGAAAGAAGCTAAGGGTTACCCTGATAGTGTGATCAAGAAGGGTGGGAGGAGGCTTGTGTGGAACATAAACACCAACATCGATGAGGTTGGTCAAATGGCCTGTTTCTGTGCTGTAAATTCCATGTAATGCTGCCAGCAAGGAGTACAAACATTAATACTATGTTTCACATTCTCAGGCCATCACAGCCAAATAATTAATGTCCCTCTTGCCCACAATCTCCCCCTCACCACACTCTCTCTCCCCCCACCTCCTCACCATGCTTTCTCTCTCCCCACTCCCTTACCACACTCTCACCACCCCCCCTCCCAACACACACACACACACACACACACACACACACACACACACACACACTCTCCAGTCACTCACTTACTCAGATGCCAGTGGGACCCACAGCTCCAGCTGCCTCATCTGGGACTCGCAGTGAGCCTATCAGCAGCAAGTGCGTGGAGGAACCAGCCTGTGATTGGATCTGAGCAGCTTTACAGCATTTTTCAAATATCAGCCACTTGAATGGCAGGTTTGGTGGGCTGCATTGAGTTTACAAATCTGCTTGAAATCAAAGGTGCCGGAGCGGTGCTCTGGTGCACTCCGGCAGCACTACACCACTGTTTTTCTCATGACTATTCTGATGCCTGGTATAATCCTGGTGAATCAGTGCCATATGCCCTATTTGCCTTTAATGCATTTTCTATAATTAGCTGCTCAAAGTATCTCTTCACTTGTACTCATTGCCTTTATAAAATGTAAAATGCTGTTGTTGATTTTAATAATCCTGCCTACACTCAAAGAATTATGTATTTGAACCACTTGATCTCTTTTTCTTTGCAACCCATACCTAGCTTTTTTCCTCCAAAATATATCATCTCACTTGTGTTCATTAAATTGCTTCTGACATTTCTCTGCTATTCCACTAACCTGGTTTGTCCTTCTGAAGTCTTTTACAATCTTCCACACAGTTGACCAAACCCCCTATTGTGACCCAAGTTCAAATCATCTATTTATATAGAGAATCAAAGTGGATAGTTATTATGATCCTTTTCAATCTGAGTGATGCCGATTAACCCAATTCTACTTTGTTCCCTGTCACTCATCAAACTTTGCAGCCATATTGCACCTTGTATTGCAATTTTATTGGATGGATACTTCCTCTGGCTGCGGCGGGTTGATGTCCAGAACCAGGGGATACAGTCTCAGAATAAGAGGTAGGCCACTTAGGTCTGAGATGAGGAAGAATTCCTTCACCCAGAGGGTGATGAATCTTTGGAATTCTCTACCTCCAAGGACTATGGAGGTCCGTCATTGAGTATATTCAAAACTGAGATCAATAGATTTCTAGATATTAAAGATTCCAAAGGAAAATGGCGTTAAGGAAGATCAGCCATGATCTAGTTAAATGGTGGAGCAGGGTCATGGGGCCAAAATTATTCCTATTCCTGTGTTCTGATTGTGTACCTTTTTTCTAGCAAGCTTCCTGTGACCCCCTTTATGGAATGAGCATAGCAACACAGAACAAAGATAACCCATTCAATTAGATAACAGCTGACCTATGCTTCAGTGCCATTTACCTGTGCTTTTTTTCCTGTGATACACTTACTAACATAAATCTTATCAATCATTTTCTTGAAAATTTCAAATCACCCAACATCCTTAGTGTTTTGGGAGTGATGGTTCCAGATTTCAGCTATCCTTTTGAAATTCTGTTTACACTGCATCTATTGCATTCACTGTCTAATCACTATTAAATTTGCCTTTAACAAATCTGTGCTGACTCTTCTGATTTGTCCCATTCATACCTAGATGTTCATTAATTTCATCTTGAGTTATAGATTCTCTAAGAGTTTATCCACTTACTGGCCTGTGGTTGGTATATTAGAAGTCATCTTGCTTTCCACATTCATAACCAGTGGTGTTATGTGAAAGATTGTAGTCAGATATGCTGATTTTTAAAAAAAATCCAAGTCCCTTTTGAAGATTACTATTGAAAATGTATCCACCACCCTATCAGGCAGTGCATTCCAATTCCTAACCACTCATTGTTTAAAAAAGGCTTTCCTCATGTCACAACAACCACAATAACTTATATAGCTCCTTTAATGGAATGAAACACCTCTTGGCGCTTCATAGGAGCGTTACAAAACAAAGTATGACACCGAGCCACATAAGGAAATATTAGGTCAGAATACTAAAAGTTGGTCACAGATATAAGTTTTAGGAAATAGCTTAAAGGAACAAAATGAGTTAGAGAGGCAGAGAAGTGTAAGGAATTCCAGAGCTTGGGGCCTAGGCAACCAAGGCAGGACACCAATGGTGGAGCAATTATGATTGGTCATCTCTGGTTCTTTTGCCAATTACCTTAAACTTGTGTCCTCTCATTATCAACCTTTGGAAACAGTTCTCTTTATGTATTCTGTCTAAAACTTCCATGATTTTAAACCCTCCATCAAATCTACTCTTAGCTTTCTCTGCTTGAAGGAGAGCAACACCACCTTTTCCAGCATAATCCCTCATCCCTTGAACCATTCTAGGAAATTAATTCTGTACACTGTTCTCTCTCTAGCGACTTTGCTGCTGTAATCCAAAATTAAGGCCATTGCCCCACTTTTCCCTCATCCAACACCCCTTCCCCACCAACCTGGTATCTTATTTGTTTCAGATATTTATGCAATTTTCCTTTATAAGATATGCCAGTCTCTGCCTCAACTACTCCCTGCTTTTAATTCTTTCAGAATAACTTACTTTCCTATTGTTCTATCTAACAGTTGTTTCACACCCTACTCTAGTACACCTAATATATAATTTCTACCATTCTTTGTAGAATTGATGCTGTCATGAAAAGCAGATTACAGCTGTGAATTGCTTACGGGCATATTACACTTTTTTAAGGAAATACAAGCAAAGACACTAAGCAAAAGATGGCTGATAATGTAAAGTAACCACTTTCTGGAAAATTCTTATGTGGATTATACTGACAGATCTGTCCTGAGAGAACATGGAATGTCACACCTGAAAAGATGTCATGGCTTATGGCCTTCTTCAAGCAGAGACACTTGAAAGGGAGATAGGAAAGATGCAAAAGACTGAACTTTAATCTCTTGTGGTTTTGAAGACAAAAGGCTGATTTGTACGTCTCAGCAGTCACCCAAAAATCTATCACCTGTTGTTTTATATCTCAGAATGTGTTAATAGTTCTGAGATGAATGCAAGGCATGACTATTTACTCTCCTGGAATACACAGAAAAAAATGGGTTAAAAAGCTAGCCGTAGAGAAGTGAAGTGTGTGCTGGTGCTGTGTGAGTGTGTGACAGAAACAAGAAACACCAACCAGTTACCCCTGCAATTTGCAGGCAAAGTCTCTGTCTCTCTGTTGCTGGAAGCAAGGTTCAGCAGAAACCACAAGAAAAAGGAAATAGGATAGCCTTTTCAGCTATCCTGCAGAACTAATTGTTTCCCACTGACTGTGATTCTGCCAATGTCAGCTCTATCGGAATCATCGAACTTAACAGCCACAACATGCCACCACCTATGCCTCATGGACAAGCCAAGGGCTGATTTGTATTTTTTAAACTTATATTTGGACTTTTAACTTCTCATTTCTGATTGGTGTGCATGTGTGTTGCATTTTTATTATTTTTCTCGAATTTTGGTAACTAATAAACTTACTCATTCTTTGACGGAAGAAAGTCTGGTTAAATTAGGCCCTTATTAAAAGTACATATATTTGGACTGGGGAAAGGTATCCATGGGGAAAGGACTTTTAAATTAGCCTTGTTGCGACCAACCAAGAGGGTTGAATAAAGAAGGGGAGCCAGCACCTTTCTCCGCAACCGAGATCATAGCAAAATTGGGGTCCCGTCCTGGTTGCTACAAATTGGGGGACCTCGTCCGGAGACCTGCCATAACAGTGCAAAAAATCTTATTTATTATTTGTTCCTCCTTGTACCATAGGTTCTTCCAACATGAACCTGGATTCCAGCTGTCCCCTTTGTTTCCCCGAAATCTTTTCCACTGCTATATGATATCTCATGCCATGTTCCCAGGGAGGCAAGACGTCATTTGTGACTCTTGGATGTGATGTAAATGTTCACTTGATTATAGAATTCCCCATTGCATCTTTTCTTATGCACTTCCACTTTACCTTGTTTGGCGGGCACTTGCTTCACTGCTATTGTTTTGCTTATGGTGATGCTCCTCCAAGTTATTGTCCTTGTCATAGCCATTCTCAGTATCTGTTTGTTGGTTCACCACTCACAGGGGGCTTGCCCTGTCTCCTAGCTTAACAACAATAACTTTAGTATGTTTAACATAATAAAAAGTCCCAAAGTGTTTCCTTCGACAACACCTTCCAAACCCATGACCTCTACCACCTAGAAGGTCAAGGGCAGCAGATGCACGGGAGCACCACCACCTGCAAGTTTCCCTCCAAATGACAAACTATCCTGACTTGGAAATATATCATTGTCCTTTCACTGTCAGTGGGTTAAAATCCTTGAAGTCCCTTCCTAACACCACATGGACTGCAGTGGTTCAAGAAGGTGGCTCACCACCACCTTCTCAAGAGAAATTAGGGATGGGCAATAAATGCTGGCCTACCTAACAACGTTCACACCCTGTGAAAGAATGGCCCGGATGTGATGGAAGTTCATCTTGGGGTCAAATGTGACGTCAAAGTTGCAAACAGTTCGGTTCAGCCTCAAAGAGGGAGATAGATGGAATGGTGGCTAGGGAATGGAGTTTGTTATGGGGACTGAGGACAATGATTTTGGTCTTCCCAATATTTAATTGGAAGTTATTTCTCCTCATCTGTTACTGGATGTCACACAAGCAGCCTGACAATTTAAACACAATGGAGGAATTGAGAGAGGTCATATGGTAGAGCTGGGTGTCATGAGAGTACATACCCTCCTCCTGTTTCTTTTCCTTACTAATAATGTCTGTAGGCAGAGTACCACTGAAAAATCCTTCAGCCTCTTATATGTGATGGAGTGTTACTGCTACTCAATCTCAGTAGCATGATGCTCATAAAATTCAAACATAACTTGATGATTTAACTCCTACAACATAATTTCAGATTAACTGCACCTTGAAGCTAAATTCCTAGATTTTTGCACTCCACTGATGCCTTGCTGCTCCAGAATGTCTATGCATCTCCCAGAATTCTACTTGTTGTTATTGTTGTGACCAGGATGGGAGGAGTGCTCAGTTTGACTAGCCCCACTACTCCGCAGGTTGCAACATTAGTTTAAATGTTTAATTTGTTCATCAAAATGACCAATTATTTACCTTCCCTAATGATAGATCCAGAATATAAGAAATTTTAACTAGGCTTCTTTCAGTAAAATCAGAATGTTTGATTGATAAAAACAAAATTTATTTTTAAAAACAAATTGCAAGAACTTGTTAAGACACAATTTGTTATCTGGAAGTGTAACAATCTATCCCTTTTAAAATTCCCCAGCATGCATGCACGTATGCACGTGGGTGCATACACTCACAAAAAAAAACAGACAAGCAAAGGACAAACAAATAGGGTCTCTACAGAGATGGACAGTTGAAGAAAAAATCTTCATAAGAAGGATGAAGTTCTCAGGGGTGTGGCGCTGTCGATCTGGTGCTCCCTTGTGTGAGGACGGGTCACTAGTCCCAGTAGATGTCTGGAGGTTCTCGCCAGTGGAGCTTCAGTGTGTAGGAAAATAGAGCAGGATCAATCCTTCTCATCTCAGTCTCTCATGTTTTCAAATGCAGACAAGTTCCCCTGAGATGAAGATTCCTAGCTAGATACTGATAACCACACTGGATTTCAAGCAGGGCAAGGAGACCATGAGCTGGGCAGCTTTTCCCTTTCTCATTTCCTCCCCAACTGAGTTCAAAACAGCAAGTTCAAAACATAGGGCAGTCTAGGAAGATTGTCCCCTGCAGTCACTGTCGCTGGGAAGCAGTCGGGGAAGAGTGTCCTCTGCAGTCACCGTCGCCGTGAAGCAGTCTGCGAAGCGTATCCCCTACATTCACCGTCGCTGTGAAGCAGTCTGGGAAGTGTGTCCCATGCAGCCACCATCGCCATGGAGCAGTCTGGGAAGAGTGTTCCCTGCAGTCACCGTCGCCATGAAGCAGTTTGGGAAGAGTATCTCCTGCACTCACCGTCGCTGTGAAGCAGTCTGGGAAGGGTGCCCTCTGCAGTCACTGTTGCCGTGAAGCAGTCTAGTAAGAGTGTCCTGTGCAGTGACATCGTAGGAAAACCGTAAGTTCATTGGTTGGTAAGTAACTGCTAGTTTGAGCTACCAATTCTAAATTGATTTCAGATTAAAGGGGACTACTGGGGCCCAGGATTGGAGGCCTAACACTTCAGCTTCAACTCAGCAGAGAGAGCAAGTTCCACTTGATTTTAAAAAGTGTATTTTGAATCTCTATTCTAACTTGCTTTCAGATTAAAGGTAAGTAGGAGAAATATTTTACAGATTGATAAACTAAAAACCAGTAGGAAATATAAAAACAAATTGAAAAGGTAATTAAATAAGCTAGAGATGCAGGGCCAAGCGATGTGTTGTAGCTGCATGAAGTGGGAGCTGGTGGATCCCATTGTGGTTCCTAGTGACCACATCTGTAGCAAACGTTGGTTGCTCGAGGAACTCTGGCTCAGAGTTGATGAGCTGGTTTCTGAGCTTCAGAAATTGTGACACATCAGGAAGGGGGAGAGTTACCTGGATGCTGTGTTTCAGCAGACAGTCACACCCCTTAGATTAACTACTTTAAATTCGGCCAGTGGTCAGGAACAGGAGGCAGGTATAGTGAGGCAGGTAGAGGGATCCAGAAAGGAGCAATGCAGAAGCCTCAGACCTTGCCCTTATCCAGCAGGTTTGATATTCTTGCTCTCTGTGTGGACAAGAGCGGGGACTGTAGGGACTGTAGGGACGATGACAAACTGACCATAGCACCATGGTACAGGGAGCCATTCATGTGGGAGGAGAATAGAGAAATGTATTTGTAATCGGGGATAGTATAGTTAGGGGAATAGATATTATTCTCTGTAGCCAGTGCGAGAGTCCCAAAGGCTGTGTTGCCTACCTGGTGCCAGGGTTAAGGATATCTCATCTGGGCTGCAGAGGAACTTGGAGTTGAAGGGGAAAGATCCAGTTGCCGTGGTCCACGTAGGTACCAACAATAGAGGTAGAACAAGGAAAGAGGCTCTGCTGAGGGAATACAAGTAGCCAGGGGCTAAATTAAAAAGCAGAATCATAAAGGTAATAATCTCTGGGATTACTACCTGAGCCATGAGCTAATTGGCACAGGGTCAATAAGATTAAAGAGGTAAATGCGTGGCTCAAAGATTGGTTTGGGAGAAATGGGTTTGAATTCGTGGGACATTGGCACCAGTACTGGGGAAAGAGGGAGCTATTCTGTTCAGAAGGGCTCCACTTGAATCATGCTGGGACCAGTGACCTGGTGAATTGCATAACTAGGGTCGTAGATAGGGCTTTAAACTAAATAATGGGGGGGAGCGTTCAGTTGCATGGAAATATAAAAAATCAAAGTTTAAGGAGATGGTAAGAGTGCAGGTTAGTGTCGAGGCTGATTGCTATCAAAAAGTGAAAGGAAGGGACAAAGTGTGTGAATGCCATATTGCGCCAAAGAATCATATAAGAGTAGGGAAAATTGACAAATGGGCAAACTTAAAGCCTTTGTATCTGAATGCATGTAGCATTGAGAATAAAACTAATGAGTTAACAGCGCTTAACAGAGATAAATAGGTATGATTTGGTGGTGATTACTGGGACGTGGTTACAGGGAGAACAGGTTTGGGAGTTGAATATCCAAGGGTACTTAGTGTTTTGGAAGGATAGGCAGGAAAGAAAAGGAGGTGGTGTAGATTTGTTAGCAAAGGAAGAGATCAGTGCTATAGTGAGGAATGATATAGGCACTGGAGAGCCAGCCAAGACGTAGAGTCAGTCTGGGTAGAAGTAAGAAATAGCAAGGGGAAGAAGTCCCTGGTGGGAGTAATCTATAGGTCCCCAAACAGTAGTTTAGCAGTAGAGCACAGTATAAACCAGGAAGTACTGGGTGCATATAAGAAAGGCACAGCAATAATCATGGGTGATTTTAATATGCATATAGACTGGACTAATCAAATTGGCAAGGGTAGCCTCGAGTGAGAGTTCATAGAGTGTATTGGACTTTGATTTTTGGAGCAATATGTTGTGGAACCAACCAGGGAGCAGGCTATTCTGGATTTGGTTTTGTGTGATGAGATGGGATTAATTAATGATCTCATAGTAAAGGATCCTCTAGGGAAGAGTGATCATAGCATGCTAGAATTTCAAGTTCAGTTTGAGAGCGAGAAACGTGAATCCCACAGTAGTGTTCTGGAGTTAAACAAAGGTAACTACATAGGTATGAGGGCAGATTTGGCCCTAATGGACTGGGCAGGAAGACTACAAGGTAGGACAGTTTTTGAACAGTGGCAGATATTTAAGGAGATATTCAATTCCTCCCATGTAAAATATATTCCAAAGAGGAAGAAAGATGGTAAGAGGGGAAAAGCATCCATGGCTAAGTAAAGAAGTTATAGATAACATAAAGGCAAAAAACTAAGGCATACCAAAGGTCAGTGGCAGGCTGAAAGATTGGGAAACTTTTAAAGATCAGCAAAGGGTTACCAAAAAAATAATAAAAAGAGCAAAGGTAAATTATGAAAGAAAACTAGTGCAGAATGTAAAAAACTGATAGCAAAAGCTTCTACAAGTATATAAAAGGAAAGAGAGTAGCTAAAGTGAATGTTGGTCCCTTGGAGGATGAGACTGGTGAATTAATAGTGGAGAACGCAGAAATGGCAGAGACGTTTAATCAATATTTTGCCTCAGTATTCACAATGGAGGACAATAGTACCACCCCTGTAGTAACAGGCATTGCAAGAGGGTACAGATGAGGAGGAACTTAGAGCAATCATCATCACTAGAGAAAAAGTACTGAGCAAATAATTGGGATTAAAGGGTGACATGTCCCTAGGACCTGATGGCCTACATCCCAGGATCTTAAAGAAAGTGGCAGTGGAGATAGTGGATGCAATGGCTATAATATTCCAAAATTCCCTGAATTCTGGAAAGCTTCCATTTGATTGGAAAAATGCTAATATAACGTCCTTATTCAGAAATGGGGTGGAGGGGGAGGGAGGCAGAAAGTAGGAAACTATAGACGAGTTAGTTTAACGTCTGTCGTTGGGAAATTGTTGGAATCCATTATTAAGGAAGTAGCAATGGGGCATTTGGAAAGTCAAAATGCAATCCATCAGAGTCAGCATGGTTTTATGAGGAGTAAATTGTGTTTGATTAATTCGCTAGAGCTCTTTGAAGATGTGACAAGCAAAGTGGATAACGGTGATCCTGTAGATGTAGCATATCTGGACTTCCAAAAGGCTTTTGATAAGGTGCCGCACAAAAGATTAATACACAAGATAAGTTCACATGGAGTTGGGGTAATATATTAGCTTGGATAGAGGATTGGCTAACCAAGAGAAAGCAGAGAGTCAGGATAAATGGGTCTTTTACTGAATGGCAAGCTGTAACTAGCGGGTTGCCACAGGGTTCGGTCCTTGGGCCCCAACTATTTACAATCTATATTAATGACTTGGATTCAGGGATATGGTACTATAGTTAAATTTGCAGATGACATCAAAATAGGTGGGAAAGTAAGTTGCAATGAAGAAATAAGAAATTTACAAATGGATATAGCCAGGTTAGGTGAATGGGCCAAAATTTGGCAGATGGAGTTTAACGTGAATAAGTGTGAGGTTATCCATTTTGGTTGGAAGAATAAAAAGGCGACTTATTATTTAAATGAAGAGAAACTTCAGAATGCTTCAGTACAAAGGGATCTGGGTGTCCTCATGCATGAGTCGCTGACAACTAGTATGCAGGTATAGCAGGTAATAAGGAAGGCAAATGGAATTTTGGCAATTATTGTTAAGGGAATAGAGTATAAAAATAGGGAAGTGCTGCTGCAACTGTACAAGGCATTGTTGAGAACACACCTGGAGTACTGTGCACAGTTTTGGTTCCCTTACTTGAGGAAGGATGTAATTGCATTGGAGGCAGTTCAGAGGAGGTTCACTGGATTGATTCCAGAGAAGCGGGGCTTGTCTTATGAGGAGAGATTGAGCAGTTTAGGCTAATACTCGCTAGAGTTTAGAAGGATGAGAGGAGATCTAATTGAAGTATATAAGATACTAAAGGGCATAGATAAAGTAGACGTGGAGCGGATGTTGCCCCTTGTGGGGCATTCTAGAACAAGAGGCTATAGTTTTAGGCTAAGGGGTGGTAGATTTAAATCAGAGATGAGGAGGAATTACTTTTCTCAAAAGGTTGTGAATCTGTGGAATTCACAACCTCAGAATGCAGTGGATGCTGGAACACTGAATAAATTTAAGGAGGAGATAGACAGATTTTTAATTAGTAATGGGTTGAAATGTTATGCGTAGAGGGTGGGAAATTGGAGCTGAGGCCGAAATGAGATCAGCCATGATCGTATTGAATGGCAGTGCAGGGTCAAGGGGCTGAATTGCCTACTCCTGCTCCTAGTTCTTCTGTTCTTATGTATGTTCTTATAAAGCTCTAACATCAGGTGATTTCCAGTAAATCACTAAGGCCTTTGCCTTTAAAACAGTTTTTTTCCCTAGCGATTAAAGTGTTTGCAGTTCAAATAAACTAACAGCTCTTGGTCAGCAAATTTCTTGGAAAAGGCATGTTTGTCCACAGTCCAAGGTGAACTTATGATTGTTTTTAAAAAAAAAATCCCAAATGTCCAAATAAGGCAATGTCCTTACAAATTTTAAAAGAAAATACAGTTCTTAAAGATATGGCTGTAACATGCCTCTGCCCTTAAGAAATGAAACACCATTTCCAAATGCATTTTATTACAAAGTGTACAGGGAAAACATATACAATATATACAACTAAATTCAAACATGCGCTCACTCAGTCACTCCTTGTACAGAACCTGTACAGTTTTCTCTGATTTTCTTGATTTCCAGATAATTTTATAAAAATTACATTTTTGATAATGTATCCGCAGTAATATTATTCTTCCCAGAAATGTGAACAATCATTATGTTATAAGGCTGTATTAGCAAGCTCCATCGGAACAGTCTGTCATCCTGTGCCTTAACTTTTTCCACAAAGGCCAAGGAATTATGGTCAGTATATACTCTCGTTCCTTTACAACCACGATGGATATATACCTCAAAATGTTGCAGAGCCAATAACAATCCTAGGGTTTCCTTTTCTACCGTAGAGTATCTCTTTTGATGCTGTTTCAATTTCTTAGAAAAGCACCCTACTGGCTTCTCTATCCCCAGTTCACCTTCTTGCAATAAGACCGCACCCATCCCCAAGTCACTGACATTGATTGCCACCTTTAGGTGCGGCTAACATTGGTTACTCAGTTAGAATCACCTTCAGCTTCACAAGAGCTGTCTGGCATTCTCTTGATTATACCACCTTTGCTTTCTTGTACAATAAATCCATTAGTGGAGCAGCTACTGTGCTGAAGTTTGGCCCAAACTTATGATAGATGCCACACATCCCTAAAAATCTCATGATTTCCCATTTAGTTTTAGGGACAGGGAATTCCATCAAAGCCTGAACTTTCACTGTTCTTGGCAACATTTTTCCTTGCCTTATGATGTGCCCTAGGTAAATTACTCGCACTTTCACGAACTCACTCTTGGCAAAGTTTTTTTTTACTAGACTGCCAATCATAATTGTTTAAATATGGCTTCCAATTGTTTAAATGATCGGAAATCCAAGTGTTGTTGTAAATCAATGCATCATCCAAGTAAACTACACAATTAGGAACATTACTTACAACTTGATTCATTAGCCTTTGGAAAGTGGCTAGGGAATTTTTTAGCCCAAATGGCATCACTTGGCATTGGTATAGCCCATTCAGCGTGGCAAAAGCTGGTACCTCCTTAGCTCGCAATGTTAAAGGTACTTGCCAGTATCTTTTCAATGAATCTATCTTAGTAAATCTATCTTACTAAATGGTTCCTCAAAAACTGGTATGGGAATTAATTGTGCCAGTTCGATTGTACATTGTGGTTTTCCCACCATCTGGAATGTATGGCATGTTTTCCAACACTACACCACATCCTTATGAAGACCTGGCCAGTAAAACTGTTGTTTTATCCTCTCTTGAGTTTTCCATTTCCCTATATGACCTGCCATAGGAATTTCAGGTGCTGTCTGTAATATCTCTTTATAACATTTGGGCAGTACCACTACCTGATGAACAGCCATCCACTCTTCATCTGCGGGTGTGTGAGGAGGCCTCATTAGTATCCCATTTTTAATATAATAACATTCTGGAACTTCCTCAGCTTCAGCTTCAGTTTGGGTTGATTGTGCCATCTTACTTAACCCTGGGACAGCATTTTGAGCCTCAACTAAAGAAGAATTACTAAACATATCTTTCAGATTATCTAAATCTTTAAAGAATGTTTCAAGAAGGTGTCAAGAAGAAAGCATTGTGTGTGGTAGATAGCTGACACAGATTAACAAACAATTGCCCTTACCGTGGCATTCAGTGTCTGTGTCCCAACTCTTGATGGCACACCTCCTGATTGACTGCATACATCACCAACTGCAACCTGGTAGCTGACCGAGTAAGTCCTACATTTCAACTTTCCATGGAAATTCTGGACAACCCTCAACCACTTGAGGATGGAGCAGGAAAGATGTAGCCACTTGAGGATCAGCTCACGTTGTGACTGTGGCCCTCCAAGTCAGACCATCACCTATAAACTGAACTTAATTCTGCCCTTACAGATCCGTTCCTGGTTGCATCATGACCATTCACACTGTGCCAGCTGAAGCCGTTGAATCAATTGTTAACCTAGCCCAACATCGAACTATAACTATATCCCCAGCCATAGGATTAAAACAGAGTCTGTGATCATTCTATCTGTCCCCATGGCAACTAACTGTGTTTGTTCATGAAATCGCTATTATTACTACCTACACATTAGCATTACAGCTCATTAAGAAACTGCTTACCCAATCAGATTAATACTTAAGAAGGTATTTGAATTAATAGTTGTGTAAACTATAAGCTATAACCTTCCAAATTCCACTTGTCATTCAGTTAAACAATTGCCGAAATTAAATTTGTAATTTTAGCCTTCCCTGGAGGAACATATGAATCCGCTTACAGATATAGATTCCTTATTGTCATCCTCTTCCACGACTGCTTACCAACCGGCAACACCATTCCAGTTTATAGTATTGTGGTCACATACAGCAAAAAGATCAAAACTCCATGACTAAAATTAATGTTAAGAAAGTAAAATGAACAAAACACGCCTGCCATATGTATTAGAAATTGTTGACTATAATGTTTTCCCCATTAATGAATTAGGCCTGTATAACTTGAGAGTTTTATGTTCTCTACTATATCGTATGCAATAACTGCTGCTGTATGCTTTCTACGTGAAATAAAGCTTTGCATCGAATTACTTGTAGCTGACAGTGCTAAAAAGTTGCATCAATCCTTGTTGGTGCCATTTTTAAATTATGAAGTGTCTCCAAAGGTTTTCTACAATTTTCTTTTTACCCGGTGGTAGGGGGGGAAGTCAAGTTCAAAGTAAATTCTTTTGACAGGCATCTGTGAAATTATTGCAAATTTAGTTCACTCAATGTAGTGGTATTTCATTTAGTTACAGTGGTAATTTACATATTCATTTTGTTAATTTTTAAAAATATATGCACCAGAATTGTGCCAAACACATTACATGAGATCGAACTACAACTTAGCAAGCAATATATCCAACAGTTGTACACGCAGTTCATTCTCAGTTGTACAAGATGCTTATACTTTAAGAAACTGTGTTTTGACTAGATAATTAATGTCTGACACTTTTTCCGGAAGATAGGGGGTTCTGTCTCCAAGACACAATTGTTTTTAATTCTGATCTGCTGCTGTTTAAATAACAAATGGTGTTTATTCTTTAAGAATAGATGGTCTTGAATTTACTGAATGCAAAATAACTGAATATAGAAGTCAAAATGAAATGTTGAGAACCAAACCTGCAGATATATTTAAATGCATGCTGTGCCCATGCTAACCTTGTCCCCAAATACTCATTCTGATGTCTAATAGAGCTGACCACAAATCTACTGCTTGAAGCTGAACATTTTAGTGAGATGTTTCTCCCAGAAAGCACCTTACCTCAGCTTGTTCTGTTGACCTCATGGTATCATTTTGTCCCCTGTCAAATGCAAACCAATCTTTGTTTTCCTAATGGATTATTGTGACAGGGAAGGTTAGATGTGTGGTTGTGCTTGGTATTTGAATTGGCAAAAACAACTCTTGTGAAGATACCTATTGGTTATTTAATGCTTTCACCCCCATGCCCCCCCAACCCCCATCCCACCACTGTTTCATATTAGTTGATAACAATGAGGCTGGTTTATAGAAGGAATTACAGTATGTCACTGTCAAAATGGATAGAGTTACAGAATTGTTTCCTGCAGGCACATGAGTTGAGACCTTGTTACATAGTTAAAAGGAAAGCAAACATTTGTTGATGTTGCTATCTATCTTATCTTAGATATAAATCCAATTTTATACACTCTACCGATTAGCTGATTAGATATAAGATCAAAAAATTCTCCAATGGTTGGAGTCATAGCTAACATGAAGAAAGATGGTCGTAGTTATTGAAGATCAATCATCTCAGTCCTGGAACATCACTGCAACAGCTCCTCAGGGTAGCGTTAAGGCCCAACCATCTTCAGCTGCTTCATCACTGACCTTCTTTCCACCGTAAGGTCAGAAGTGGAAATGTTTGCTGCTGGTTGCACTATGTTCAGCACCTTCATGACTCCTCAGGTACTGAAGCAGTCCATGTCCATATGCAGCAGTACCTGACAACATTCAGGCTTGGACTGATAAGTGGCAGATAACATTCACAGCACACATGTGCCAGGCAATGATCATCTCCAACAAGAGAGAATCTAACCATCTCCCCTTGACATTCAATGGCATTAACATCACTGAACCCCCACTATCAACATCCTAGGGATTAGCATTGATCAGAAACTGAACTGGACTAGTCATATACTGTGGCTCCAAGAGTAGGTCACAGGCTGGGCACTCTGTGGCAAGTAACTCACCACCTGACTCCCCAAAGCCTGCCTACCATCTACAAGGCACAAGTCAGGAGTGTGATGGAATACTCTCCACTTGCCTGGATGAGTGCAGCTCCAACAACACTCAAGAAGCTTGACACCATCCAGGACAAAGCAATGCAATTCATTGGCACCCCACCCTTAAACATTCACTTCCTTCACCACCAGTGCACAGTGGCAGCAGTGTGCACCATTTGCAAGATACACTGCAGCAACTCACCAAGGCTCCTTCGACAGCACCTCCCATAATTGCGATCTCTACCACCTAGAAGGACAAGGACAGCAGATGAATGAGAACACCAGTACCTGCAAATTCCCCTCCAAGCCACTCATCCTGACTTGCTGTTCCTTCACTGTTGCTGGGTCAAAATCCTGGAACTCCCTTCCTAACAGCACTGTGGGTCTACCTACAACACATGGACTGCAGTGGTTCAAGAAAGCAGCTCACCACCAACTTCTCAAGCGCAATTAGGGATGGACAATAAATGCTGGCTTAGCCAGCGAAGCCCAACCCCATGGATGAATAAAAAAACAGTTTCTTCAGTTAGAACCTTTTTTAGATAAGTCAAATAGTTAGTTACTTTTGCTATAATCTGCATGGTCCTATAATTTGTGGTGTCAACATTTATAGTCGTCGAAAATATTGACTTTTACAGTTATTTATTTGATATACTATGTTCACCCTCATGTTGTTTGCAATAGGTTTGGAAATAGTGTATCTGTAAATAACGGTGCATAATTTTGAAGTTTTAATGCAGTGATTTACATACATCAGAAAATTGTTTCATGTTGTGTTACTCTGATTATATTTGGTTGATTCCAGTAGGCTTGCACATATATGGATTTAACTGTTTTAATGGGAAAAGTTGAGTTAATTTGGACATTTGTGATGACTGAGATCGCTTAAGCTTTTAAAAAAAAAGCACAACTTTTCTATGCGGCATCTCTGTATTTTTTCAAGGAATTATTATAGTTCGATAAAATTGCAGAAAGTTTAATATGCCCTGTTTGACATCAAGTACTGGATGGGCAAGACTTTTCCCAAATACAATTTGGGAAGACTGAAGCCATTGGGCTCACTCGATGGCTGGAGAACCAACGAAAGCCTCGCTTTGCCTTCATTGAGGCTCGCTGGAATTAAGTGCCCATCACAGGCCTTCCCCGGGATTTAGGACTCCGAGTGCGGAAATCCCGCCCCTGAGAACTTCCAGCTAATCAAAGGCGGCAGCGGCTCTCCTGGCTCAGTGCCACCTGGAGCAGTGGCTGCTGCACTCATAAGAGGCCTGGGATTACCAAGGGATGCAGGTCTTATGTGAATGAGGGCAGGATGGGGATCGTGGGGGGATGGTCACTGGCTGGAGGTTGGGTTGGCAAAAAGGCCTGTGGGGTGGCCCGCAGTGAACCCCCACCCCCCACCCCAACATTTCCTGATGCTGATTCCCTCGCTCAGGCACTGAGTGCCTTTGAATAATGGGCTGCCTACCGGAGCCCCACCAGCAAATTTGGCGTGAATTTACTTTCTGGGTTCCCTTTCATGATGAATACCACGCAGCCATGGCAGGATGAGGTCCTTAAATAGTAACTAATTGCTGATTAAATGCCCCTCCCGCCTTCAAACTTGCCACCGGAAATTTCGCCCATTGACTTTCGTCACCACCATAAATTCCATTCCCTAGCCATCAAACCCGTCCCTCTTCGTGACCCCAGGCCACTGCCTGAGGCTGAATGTGGAACATCCTTAACTGAGTTTCCCTCCCGACATCCTCTCCACCACCAAGACTGCCTACTTTTATCTCTGTTATAACACTTTGCATTTATATAGCGTCTTCAATATACTATGTAAGCAGGCCTTATATTCTGCACTTTATCCATGATGTTTCATTTTGGGGAGAGAACAATCTGCATCCAATGAAAATATCCATTTTGAATTTCTAAAAATAATTTACAAAAGTTGAAATGGGGATTGCAATGGATTTATTTTTAAAATGTTTAAATGCAATTTTTGCATTAAATCTAAAGCTACCAAAATGTATTGATTGTGTATATAATTGATCTATTAAGAAATAGCCTTTACCGTGAGACAATGATGATAAACACAATGACAATTCAGGAGATAACAGTAAGATTAACATAGGCTGCAAATATGCATTGTTATGGTATAGAGTTCTTTGGCTGTTTCCCCACCGAAAAGATTTGGGGGGATGTTTTACAATAGGTGCTGAGCAAAAGCTGCCTTGGAGTTGATAGCTGTTCAAGACAGCCAATGCTGATTTGTAATTGTGTAGACAGAAGAATGGCAATTAGCATGCAAGATGCCAAATGAATGGTTTCTATCAGACAATGAACAGTAAGTAAATAATTCATTGGCGATGTTTGGTCAATCAGAAGAACCTCACAGCGCCTTGGTGTTGACAAACACTTTTGATCTTGGTTCTGATGAAGAGTCATACGGACTCGAAATGTTAACTCTTGCCTTCCTCTCCGCAGATGCTGTCAGACCTGCTGAGTTTTTCCAGCAGTTTTTGTTTTGTTTTTTGTTACTTTTGATCTTTTGTAGGCAAGGGAGAGGAGCTTTTAAACATAAAGACAGATAATCAAAAAAGGGAGACAGGAGTTCTCTGTAGGGCAATAACTTTTGTCTTGGTCAGGGAGAGTGTGTACTTTTGTCATTAATAAAACACCATCTAGGTAGGCTAAATGTTGTACTGATTGTACCAGACGCCCTTCACCAAACTCGGTGTTACACATATTTCATCTTTTTTATACATATTCTTTTTACGGTGTACTGGCTGGGCCAGCGTTTGTTGCACATCCCTAAATGCCCTTAAGATGGTGGTGGTGACCCACCTTCTTGAACTACTAAGGCTAATGGAATGCTGTCCTCTATTATTAGAGGAATTGAACATAAAAGTGAGGATGTTGTGCTTCAGTTATACAGGGCATTGTTGAGACAGCATTTCAAATACTGAGTGCAGTCTTGGTCTCCTTACTTAAGGAGGATATAAATGTGTTGGAGGTGGTTCAGAAGAGGTTTACTAGATTTACCAGACCTTGAATGAGTGGGTTGCCTTATGAGGAAAGGTTGGACAGACTGGGCTTGTTTCCACTGGAGTTTAGAAGAGTGAGGGGTGATTGATTGAAGTATACAAGATTCTGAATGGTCTTGACAAGGTAGATGATGAAAGGCTGTTTCCTCTTGTGGGTGAGTCCAGAACTAGGGGGCACTGTTTTAAAATTAGGGGTTGCCCTTTTAGGACAGAGATGAGGAGCATTTTTTCTTCTCTGAGGGTTGTGTGACTTTGGAGCTTTGCCTCAGGAGGCAGTGGAGGTGGGGGCATTGAATATTTTGAACACATGGGAGTTCATTGTTGCATCCTGGATCCCACTGCTACATTCATAAATATAAGGCAGTTGGAGTCAACTCCCATAAGAAGCCAGTGACGAAAGTGATTCAGGGAGTGACTGACACCATTGAACCTGGATAGATATCTGCAACACATCCCCCTTTCATAACATGCAGATCACCATTTCACTGGTGTCCATGAGGTTCAAATAAATTTTCTTGGCTTTCCCTCATTTTTGTATGTTGTGCAGACCTTGCTCTCTATGATAGTGGTAAAGGTTCCAGAACCAAAAATAGAATTACCCGTAAATCTCAGCAGGTCTGGCAACATCGGCGGAGAAGAAAAGAGTTGACGTTTCGAGTCCTCATGACCCTTCCACAGAACTGAGGCCGTCTAACTGATACAAAAACAAAAACAGAATTACCTGGAAAAACTCAGCAGGTCTGGCAGCATCGGCGGAGAAGAGAAGAGTCCTCATGTTTCGAGTCCTCATGACCCTTCGACAGAACTTGAGTTCGAGTCCAAGAAAGAGTTGAAGTATAAGCTGGTTTAAGGTGTGTGTGTGGGGGGCAGAGAGAGAGAGAGAGAGAGGTGGAGTGGGGGTGTGGTTGTAGGGACAAACAAGCAGTGATAGAAGCAGATCCCGCAGCTATGCCTGTCTCTTTATGGGGTATGTGGAACATTCCTTGTTCTAGTCCTACTCTGGCCCCCTTCCACAACTCTTTCTCCGGTACATCGATGATTACTTCGGTGCCGCTTCATGCTCTCGTCGGGACTTGGAAAATTTTATTAATTTTGCTTCCAATCTCCACCCCTCCATCATTTTCACGTGGTCCATCTCTGACACTTCCCTTCCCTTCCTTGACCTCTCTGCCTCAATCTCTGGTGATAGACTGTCCACCAATATCCATTACAAACCCACCAGCTACCTCGACTACAGCTCCTCACACCCCGCTTCCTGTAAGGACTCCATCCCATTCTCTCAGTTCCTTCGCCTCCGTCGCATCTGTTCCGATGATGCTACCTTCAAAAACAGTTCCTCTGACATGTCCTCCTTCTTCCTTAACCGAGGTTTTCCACCCACGGTCGTTGACAGGGCCCTCAACCGTGTCCGGCTCATCTCCCGCGCATCCGCCCTCACGCCTTCTCCTCCCTCCCAGAAACATGATAGGGTCCCCCTTGTCCTCACTTATCACCCCCACCAGCCTCCGCATTCAAAGGATCATCCTCCGCCATTTCCGCCAACTCCAGCATGATGCCACCACCAAACACATCTTCCCTTCAGCCCCCCTATCGGCATTCCATAGGGATCGCTCCCTCCGGGACACCCTGGTCCACTCCTCCATCACCCCCTACTCCTCAACCCCCTCCTATGGCACCACCGCATGCCCTCGCAAAAGATGCAATACCTGCCCCTTCACTTCCTCTCTCCTCACTGTCCAAGGACTCAAACACTCCTTTCAAGTGAAGCAGCATTTCACTTGCATTTCCCCCAACTTAGTCTACTGCATTCGTTGCTCCCAATGTGGTCTCCTCTACATTGGAGAGACCAAACGTAAACTGGGCGACCGCTTTGCAGAACACCTGCGGTCTGTCTGCAAGAATGACCCAAACCTCCCTGTCGCTTGCCATTTTAACACTCCACCCTGCTCTCTTGCCCACATGTCTGTCCTTGGCTTGCTGCATTGTTCCAGTGAAGCCCAACGCAAACTGGAGGAACAACACCTCATCTTCCGACTAGGCACTTTACAGCCATCCGGACTGAATACTGAATTCAACAACTTTAGGTCGTGAGCTCCCTCCCCCATCCCCACCCCCTTTCTGTTTCCCCCTTCCTTTTCTTTTTTTTTCCAATAAATTATATAGATTTTCCTTTTCCCACCTATTTCCATTATAAAAAGAGAAAAAGAAAAAAAAAAATTATTTATTTATTTTATTTTTTATTTTTTTTTACATCTTTTATGCTCTCCCCACCCCCACTAGAGCTATACCTTGAGTGCCCTACCATCCATTCTTAATTAGCACATTCCTTTAGATAATATCACCAACTTTAACTTTAACACCTATGTGTTCTTTTGTATTATTGTTGTTGACATCTTTTGATGATCTGCTTCTATCACTGCTTGTTTGTCCCTACAACCACACCCCCACTCCACCTCTCTCTCTCTCTCTCTCTCTCCGCCCCCCACACACACACCTTAAACCAGCTTATATTTCAACTCTTTCTTGGACTCGAACTCAAGTTCTGTCGAAGGGTCATGAGGACTCGAAACGTCAACTCTTTTCTTCTCCGCCGATGCTGCCAGACCTGCTGAGTTTTTCCAGGTAATTCTGTTTTTGTTTTTGTTTTGGATTTCCAGCATCCGCAGTTTTTTTGTTTTTATAGCCGTCTAACTGATACCTAATTGTCTGCTTTGGCTTGCAGATAACTGCAGTTGTAATTATTCGAGGAGGCCACATCATTGAAGCATGCTCTGAAGTAAGCAAAGTGCTTTTGCTTTTGTGCCCCGAAGTACTCTTGTTAATTTGGTCTTCAAAAATTGATAAATGCAGATTATTTCTTTCTTAAGAAAGGAAGTTATACAAGACAGTGATTAATGAGTGATAATACATTTCTGAATTTTATTTTGTTTATGGCTGTGTTCTGTGGGTTGCATTGTTCTGTAACCTGTTGATCACTATATAATGTTTGCATACACCATTAAATGACATTAAGGCTGCATAATTCATGACATAAAGGGAAAATGGGTAACATAGTCCAAAATGTCAATAAGCCTTTTGTTTTCAGATAACCTATGGGTTGACAAGTCACTTATCAAGTTTGAATTGCACACTTTATTAAAACAAGATTAGAGTTGCAGTAGCTGATGAGAGAATTAATCTTTACTGCCCAGACCATCCTATATAGTGTAATAAAATCTTCTTATTGGAGAGAAATATTTCATACAAGTTGGAAAAAAATAACAAAGTTGTGAAACTTTTATTGTATTGGAAGGCAAAAACTCATGAGCCATAATCAATGACTAGGACTTTACTATCCAGACTGTGTGAAAATCTATGTTTGACTTACTTTCTGCCCTGGAAAAATAAATCAATTTTATTTGTTTAGTTCCTTGCTGGTATCGCCTGGATATCATTTTAAGAGATGACGCCGAACAACAGGTTTATCCTGTCATACATTATTGCTTGCTAAAATAAAGGCTTTTTAAACTACAAGGGAAGAGAAATAGGTTAGAGTAAAGATTTCTTCAGTTGTTTAAGGGCATAATTTTATGGCCCTGTAGTTGGGGGCGGGGCTGTAAAATGCAGCGAGCCGTTCGAAAGTCCAGTGAATTTGGCAGCATTGGAAAATCCCACCAGCAGAAGGGACCATAAAATTCCGCCATAAATCTTTTGTTAGGCTGTAGTTATATGTATATGTTTCACATTCCTTAGTTATCAACCAGCCAGTGCAAGATTGTGATCAATCAGCAATTTAGAAAAATAAAAATTGAACCGAAGATTGAAAAACAAAATTTTATAGATATTGGAAATTTGAAAATTAGAGAAAAGAACATGAGACACCCAGCGGCAGCAGGTCAGCCAGCACCCAGTTTATATTTGGGACTAAGACCCTTCCTTAGGACAGGAAAGTGTTACAGATGCTCAGCATTTAAAAATAAAATAAGAAAAAACTTGTACTTATATAGCCCCTTTCATAACTTCAGGATATCCCAAAGCATCTTACATCTAACGAAGGACATTGAAAGTTCAGTCACTGTTGTAATGTAAGAAACTTGGCAGACAATTTGCATACAGCAGTGTCCCACAACAGTAGTGCAATAATGATCTGCTTCTGGTGTTACTTGAGGGATAAATGTTGGCGGTGGTTGGATAATTCAGAGTGGCATCAGCTGAGATCGGTTTTGCCAAATCACAAAGAACAACCCTCTTCCCTACCACATAAAAACTACAGGAAAACCTAAGTGCTGGGCTTCTTTTTGGTTTGACTGCCAACTGATACTGTTTTTATTGAAAATAATGTTTTGAGCCCAAAATGACTCTTCTTCAGAACCTGAAGAAGAGTCATATTGGACTTGAAACATTAACTCTGTTTCTCTTTCCACAGAAGCTGCCAGACCTATTGAGTTTTTCCAGCACCTTTTGATTTTATTTCAAATTGCCAGTATCTGCAGTATTTTGCTTTAACTTTAGTTTTAATTTAATCCTGCTGGGATTCAGTATTATTGAAAATATGTGTTTAAAAATTAAATATTGACATTTCATGATATGGAAGTTATATTTTCCCTGCCATGCCAAACTGTTGTGTAATTTCAAAGAATCTAGAGAGGTACAAATATTTGGTGGAAATATGTAGATAAAGTACAGATGCTGTATTTTTCCACTGAGAGAAAAATTATTTTTGCAGTTTTGAAAAATATCATTATGTACTATTTTTGCATGCTTGATATCACATTAATTTGCACCCTTTAGAATTCTAATATATTCTTAACTCAGTAGCTGCAAGGAAAGGTCAAACTCGTTATCTGCTCCATGAAAGTCAGATTGAAAGGTCTTTGATTTTTTAAAATGCTACCGTCTTATGTACTGAATCCCAACCCTAAACAAACTATTCAGTAATATAGGGTGGAATTCTCACATGCCCCTGCCAGCGCAATCAATGGCAGGTGTTGGGGGGTGGTGTGGAATTCAGCGGGAGGTCCAAAAATCAGTTTACCCGCTGTAATTTCATGCCAGCAGGATCTTTCAATACTGCCCACCATGGCGGGTCGCAATTCCCACTAGAGGCCAGTGTGAAACTGATCTTCATCCTGCTAATGGGATGCAGATGAAGGCTTGACTGGAATCTCACCCCCCCCCCCGCAATGCCTGGTTCTCTGCGACGCTAGATCGAGAACATGTGTATACCAATGTGGCGTGCAAAAGTTGTGACCTACATTAGGAAGGACTTAGGCAGCTCACGGACATCTGAGAAGAAGATGGAGGCCTCCAGCTACTGGACTCAGGAGCACCACGTGCAGTAGAAGGTGGGTGGAGCTTCATCCACGTGGTCCTCCATGAAGCAGAGTCCAGAAGGTGGGAGTTCTCCATGCAGCAACCTCACTCAACCTTTGGACCTTGTTCCTGGGACATTGCTTAACCTTCAAACCTTCTTCCAAGGACATCATCATGGGATATAATCCTCGAACTGCAGGTGGAAGGTAGCAGGAGCTACTGTTGGGTGGCAAGGGTCTGTTTGAGTGGGGGATTAAAGAAGGTTAGGTGAGGACTGAAGAGGTGGTGGTGGAGTGAAGGCATAGAGGGTTGCTTTAGTGGTTCAGTGGTGCTGGAAAGTTTATTACAGGTGTGTAAGATGGCAGAGGGAATGGAGGGCGATGGCGGGATGGGGTTGAAGGGCCGTGTTGGTTGCTAGCAGGCTGGGGTTATGTCCAGGTGTGCAAAGTCATGGGGGTGTCCAGGTGCGAAGGGACATGGGGGTTGCAGTACCTAGTGTGAAGGGGCTTGAGGGGGTATCCAGATGTGAAGGGACATTGGGGTATCCTGGTGTGAAGAGGTTCACAGGGAGAGGTCTGTGAACTGTTGACTCCTGGAGAGTGAACTCAGGGTAGGCCTGGTATGAGGGAATGGTGAGGGTTACAGGGGGCAAAAGGAGCCAGTAGGGTGGGAGGGTGAGGGCGCAAAAGTATCGCATGAAGGGACAGCAAGGGTTGTTGGTGAGGATGCGTAGATACACACAGACTCGGGGTTGGCAGGAGGAGGGCGGGCAGGTCAGTGGCTCTAGGGGTGGGATTCTTGGTGGGATCTGTTGGACTTGGATCTCCATGAAGTCTACTAACCTCCCCATGGAAACCTCGATGCGTGCATAGGTCAGTACCACTTCATCAACTAGCAGGCAGATGGACTCCTCCAACTCGCATGGCACCTTGTTGAGGGTCTCCAACATCTCTGCCTGATGTTCCCAACCTCTTGCTGACTCAACACCATTAGTTGGAAGGCCGATTCCAGAGGCCTGTCTTCAGAGTCAGACCCCACAGATGCCTCTTCCCCAGAAGCCCTCCGAGTACCGGTGAGCTTGGCTGACCCTGCCTCTTCCTGTCGTGGACATGTGTCCGTGCAGAGAACCCCAGAGTGTGAGACCCTTCCCATGCTTGAGCTCATACCCACCAAGGCGTGTCTCTGGGCTGGTGGAGGGTGCAGGTGTGATGCCTTTACAAGTGAACATCTCTCCTCTTGTCCTCTCTCCTGGCTAGGTCTTCTTCTGAGGCCTGAAAGGGAGTCCTCTGCCTCAGGCCTTGGCCTATTCCTGGTGGCTACTGTGAGTGAGAGAGGAGAGAGCAAGTGACAGCACTAGCTGCCTCCAACATGGAGGTACACTTGGTCCTCAGGTTTCTGTAGCATGGATGCATCCTTACTGGGTGGAGGCCCAAGTCCAAGCTCCCCATCGCAAATTGCCCAGTCACACTTGCCAGCTGGGCTGCCTCTCTTCAAACACCGTGAGAGCCGTCAGACTCAGCTACGGCGCCCCCACCTTGCCCCCTGTATGCTCTTGTTCTTGTCAGTTGTACCTCAACTTCTGCTCAAAGACAACAGAAAAGATGGGTTTGAGAGGAATTGTGTGTGGCATCCATATCTACATAGCAATTTCATGTTCATTTCTCATACTTACACTCTTAGAGATAACCCACTTTACTGTGTGGCATGGCATTAATGCTCTGCAAGTTGTCCTGAGGGATTGTAGGCCAGCTCCCTCTAGAGCATTGAGCCCATCCAGATGCAAGGACAAGGCTTAAATAGGCATCTGATTTGGGAGGTTACTGGTGCCCTCTGCACCTGAGCCCATTCTCCCACTGCCCGGGCTTCATCTAGCATTGATCTCTATATGTGGAAGGGTGAAGGAAGCACAGTGGCCACAGCATGGATGCACTGCTGTGGGGCCATGAGGCACAACTATGCTGTTGCCACTGAAGCCCATGTAGTTTTGTTGTGGTTAGTGCAAGCTGCTGAAGCTTTACTTACCCTGATGGAGTGAATGAGGTTGTTCATCCTTTTCCAGCATTGTATGGTTGACCTGGGCTGGACAGCCTGGGCACTTACAGCATTGGCCACCTGTGTCCATGCAGGTTTTGTTTCCCTGCTTGGCCTCCTCATCCCATCAGCCGAGTACAGTATGTCCCTCCTGACCTTGGCACGGTTGAGGAGTATGTTCAGGGAGGTGTCACTGAACTTGAGCGCCGGACCTTCACCTCCCCTTCCTGGCATCTCAATAACTAGTGCTGACAGTAAGGATGTCCAGGCACTTTTTAAATATGGCGCCCAAACATGACAGTGGAGCGTGCGCCATCCAGCCCACCCTGCTGAGCTAGAGACCTGGAAACCACCAACTGCATTATTAGTGACAAAGAGGATGCACAATTCCACAGGACTTCCCGTCGGCCTCTGCGGGGAAACACTCCTCGTTTCCGCCCCCGCCCCCTCACCCACTACAGGACTTAGTCCAGTATGGGAGATTTCCGCCCATAATAATTACTATTGTATTAATTAGCCCTGCCATCCAACTGCTGTCTCACAAATATATAAATTCATAGCAACTGTTCTCCTTACATCGTGTTTCAGATTATAGCAGTGCCATTTTGATGAGTTATTGAGAAGGTGGTAGAGGTCACGGGATTGTGCAGTCAAAGGAAAATGTCAAAGGAAAAGGAATATGTTGGCTGCCTACTATCTTGACAGTTCAGTATGGTAGAAAGGATTGCCAAGCAAAGTTATAAAAATTATATTTTAGTTAAGTGCCCACAAAATAACTAAAACTGGGAGGGATGATGAGGAATCTTCTTCCAGAATTCTGAAAATGTCATTGCAATGAAAAGGTGGCAAAGAACAGGCCAGCAGTGATTCTTCCTTTGATTTTTACTCCTACTGTGGCAAATAATCGTTGCCTTTGCTCAGCACCTCAGAACTGTGATTTAGTTGAGAATGAGGTGGATTTGGGAATGAAATCTGAAATCATAACTTAATGGTTCAGTCTGCTAGTACATCATCATACTGCACCAATATGACGCATTTAGCGACAACATCTGATTAAAGTATTTTTCCATTAAAAATTGAGTAACAGCCATTTATGTGATGTAAGTGACTGGTTTTTTGTCTGCATTAGTGCCCATTGTCTGACTGAAGCTGTCTATTACAACTCAATTTTGCTCCTCTTTACCCATATTCTTTAACACGTGTGGGTTCAATAGCTTCTTGCATTAAAATACTTCACACGGTGTTTCATAGCAATTGTTTGTACAACTAAGACACTTCAGACACATTAAGAGTTAACCATGCAGTGCAGACTAGTTACATGTATGTTCCCTGAAGGGCATTAGTAAATTAGCTGGGGTTTCTTGGTCTGTTTTATTTCCTGGTGCTAGCTCAGGCCATTAGTAAATTAGCTGCGGTTTCTTGGTCTGTTTTATTTTCTGGTGCTAGCTCACATTACTAGGTTTACTGAATTCTGTTGCACAACTAACTATGATGGAATTCAAACTCAAGATCCCTGGGTTCAAGTTTAGTGCCATAACTGTAATGTACCTTTCCTGAGTCTTGTTCACCTTGGGCTGCATTTTACGATGAGTTGTATTGCCTTCCCACCCATCCTCTCCCCTGCCACCCAACATTGGAAAAGGCCACCTTCAGCAGGAGGATGTCTTGCCTTTGAAAGCTGCTGGGACCAATTTGATTAGCCAGCAGCTCTAGCAGTCCCAGCAGTGCCAGAACTCAGTGGTGGGTGCTGATGGGACCGAAAGCAATCCCACAATGAAGAGCGCATTGGATCTCTGACTCAGGTAAACCAGAGATTTTAGGGCGGGGTGGGATTGGGCACTAAGGTTGCCAACCCTCCAGGATCAGCCTGGAGTTTCCAGGAATTGAAGGTCAATCCTCAGAACAATCCTCCTGTCCTTCCTAAACTTCTGCCTTCATATAAACTACCCCGCCATTAATAGCAGCCACCCCCTGAACTTGCCATTTTACTGGGTTTCCCAAATTGCATCTTCTCAGACAAGACCATCTTAAACCACTTCCTAATTTTTTTATCACCCCCAGCCCTCCACTCCCTTCCAACTCCATTTCCTTCTATATCCATCCTTGAAACAAATCCATCCCATTGTTTGAAGTTGCAATTTCAAGCTGCCAATTGCCTAACTTTTAGCATTCCATTTGTTGCAATGCTTCCGCAACTGTGAATTTTTTCAATACCTTCACCTTTGCAGGAAAACATTAAGTATCTCCCATCCTGGTAGTTCCCTTGCTATAGCCTTCAACCTTGCTCCCATAGGGTGAAGATCTTAACCTAAAGAGTGCACAACTCTTTTGACCGTCCATCACCAGATATGGCTGGACCACATCAATAACTGTTGGGCTCCTTCTTCCCTGCCCAAAATACCCCCTACTCCTGGATCATCCTAGAGCAAAAAGATAATACCTGACATCTTTTTACCAATACCAATTGTCTTCTTAACCCTCCTCACCTGTTCCACACTTCTTTCATCTTCACCTCAAAATACAAGTGTGAGGAGCTCTCTTACTTTTTAACTGATATTGAGTATCTGTTAACTTGACTTTGCTGCTTCTTCCCCACCAGCCCATATTTTCCCCCAGGCACTGTCCTGACCTGCCCCTAAATCTGCACCTTCCTGGAGTTTTTCTCCTGTTCTCACTGTTTCTCTAAGCTCATTTTGTCATAGGATCTACTTCCAGCTCCCATCACCCTATTGCCACAAAAGTGCTAAATACCCTACATCCAGCTATGCTAACTGTAAATGGTTTATTTGCCTTCCTCTCCCCCTTCCTTTTCCTCCTCCCCCTGAAAAAATACACCTTCGACTCCTCTGTCTTCTCAAAATACTGCCCCATCTTCAACCTTCCTTTCCTCTTCAAAGTCCTTGAGTGTGTCTTCATTTCCGTCATCTGTGATCAGCTTCTCTGCTATCTGTGATTTTGCAACTGGATTTCCACTGCCAATGAAGTCCTGGAACAACCCTATTTGAAAGACACAAAATATATTATTTTTAACTGGTGCATTATCTCTTTACTCCTCACCACTTCTGCAGCCTTTAATGGGGTCAACCATATCATCTTCCTGCCGCTTGATCTCTGTACTACAATGTGTTATTAGAGAAGGGTAATATATTTTCCAAAGAAACCTGTTGGACCTCAATGCTTATTAGTAAAAAGTCATACAGGTTTCCTATGCTGTTTCTGTCATTTGCATACATGCTTCTGCTAATTATTTATAGTGATGAATGATAAGCCATCAAGGTTTTGCATTCTTCCAGAATTAATGGATTGTTGGGCCTTTGCTACTTGAGACAAAAATAGTCACAGCAATTAAAAGCAGCAATATTTTGTGCAAAGTACCAAAGGGGCATCATCAGAAAATGAGCCATGTGTTATATTTTTTTCCCCTCACTTTCCAAAAACAAAACAGACAAGTCACATCAGGGTTTGGCAAATTATCATCTTTATTGGATTTTTAACAGGTAGGGCCTGGTGCTTAATCCCATAAATCACTGTTTATGTGATGCAGCATATTGATAGCAAAATTGAGAGTAGCTTTTGCCACTGCACTTAAATTCCAAATGATGTTCATTTCATCACTGGTGGCAAACAAGATTTCTTTTCAACCTGATTTTAATCAATATCTTGGAGCTCAGAAGAAACTTTTCTACGTTTTCTTCTTTTGCAAAGGAGTTGCACAAAAGCTTCTCCTGTAAATTCAACACAGTTTGAAAATGTTTTTATTACTCCTTTAGGCAACATTCAGATCAAACAAATGGTTTGGAAGTTTATGGAAAAGTGGTTGAAGTCAACCCGGTGAGTGAAAAATGTTGGCAAATGTGTAACTTTAAGTGAGGAGCCTGAGCAAGTGATAGAACAGATATTGCTTTATGGAAGCTTTATTGTAATTGACATTGTAAATAATTTGAGATGACAGAAGGAATTATTATTGAGGGGATTTTATCATGGATGGTCAGGTGGGATTGGGTGCGGGTTGAGGTAAATGGGAAAATGTTCTGAACATGTTGGGAAGCCTCCTTCAACCCATCAATTCTTAAATTTTCCAGGGGGCAAGAAGCCAATTAACCCACTCCTAGTAGGTGGGCAACTGCCAACAGGCATTTTAAATATGATAATGAGGCTGGTTTGAAGGTTTACCTGTAGTTGACTGGGTCTCCCAGGCCTCGGGAAACCCAAAAGCTGTAGCACAGTGAGGACAGCCTCAGGGAGAAGGCACATGCCTTCACAGCACTGCATATTTCTTTCTGCCTATCCAAATGTTTTGGCAATTTTCCATTGAACATTGTGCAATTTTGCTGTGAAAAGTTATCACAGGCAGAGCAGGTACCTATGTCTCTGTGTATGAACATTTGATGGCAGAACTAAGCCCTGAGAATCTCTGTAATGTAGAACTTTTGTTTTTCCAGTTGCATTATGGGAAGCAGGTATGTTCAGATATACTTGCATATGGTGGACTGGTGCAAGCTGGATTTGTTCCAAGGACAGGTTTTTCTTTGACAGTATAAATTGGTTAAATTAATTATTTTCTCATGCGGTTTCAATACGTAGCTGTGTGAACTTAAAACAGACTTGTAGTCCCCTTATTGGTCAGCAACTTTGAGTTCTTCCCCACGCAGTGACTATTCTCCTTAATTGAATCTTCTCCGTTCCCTATAATGTTCACACCTTGTGTGCAAGTTAGATAATCAAAAATAGCTAAAGTATGAATGAGACAATTCCATTCATTCTTTCAGTATTTGGTTTATTACCAGATCTCAGCATAAACAAAGTCATTGCTGTATTTACTTTTACTGATACTGCTAATCCTATGTTAAATGTGGCCCAAAGCTAATGGCATGCCACTGATTGTTTGTCTGTAACCAAAAGTGTGTGAAGCTTTATTCTGTCCTTAAGAGTGAAATAGTTATTTGGAATCTGGCCTTTATTTTTATCCTTTCATGGGATTTTGGTGTTGCTGGCAAGGTCAGTATTTGTTGCCCATCCCTAATTGCCCTGCTTGAACTGAGCGGCTTGCTAGGCCGTTTTCAGTGGAGGAAGTTAGGAGGGGGGAAGGTGTTTGGGGGGGAGGAGGGATTTCGGAGGGGGGAAAGGTGTATGTGAGGTGGAGGAGGGAAGGCCTCCGGGGGAGGAGGAAGTTCAGAGTGGAGATGGTGTCTGGGGGAAGGAGGGAGTTCAGAGGGGCTCTAGATGCCATGTTTAATGCACACCAGAATGCAACCTACTTCAGGTCTACAGACTAGGACTACTCCAGATGACAGATGACTCCAAAAGCAAAGGTGACAGCAGTCCCCTAATTTAGTGGCTCCTCTCTGGGGTGCCTGCTGGATGCAATGATAGGCCGCCATGATGTCCTCTACCCCCGCTCTGGCTGCAGGAAGGCCACCAGAGTCACCAATCTGCCCTCAGCTCCATCCAGGTCCTCACCTCCAGTCAAGAGGACACCTCTTCCGTTGGAGAGCTGGAAATAAGCAGCCTGGAAGACCTGTCACAGCGCTTACCCACGTGCTCCATCAGCACAGGGACACACGCCTCGGTGGGACCTAGATCTTGAGCAGGCTCAGGTTCACAGCCAATGCTCAGAGCTCAGGCTCTGCCCCCAGCCTGCTGAGGACTTCGGCTCTTGTTCTGAGGGTAATCCCCAGGGCCAACCTAATCACTTGCCTGGCATCCTCCTGGCTGATGACCTCTGCTGGCAGGGACCTAGTGCTCCACATTAGGCAGGGCCGGGCCTCTGGCCCCACTTCAAAGTTGGAAGCCTGAAATCAGGATGCTGAGGGCCCACTCACCTTCCCTGCTCTATGTGGAACCTCTCAGAGAGAATTCTACAGGTGATTTTAATAATTTTAGTGTCACCAGGATGAAGGTTATTGAGAGGCACAAGCATCTCAAAACAAATAAATCCAGGGCAGCTGTTATGTTTCCCAAGGTACTAAGTTATATTTAATCTGAAATCTGGAGAGTGCTGACAATAATCACTAGATGATCCATTCTGAGCACAGTAGGTCCATTTGGGTTCAAAACAAGCCAATATGGCTTAGGGCACTACCCTGAGGAACTCCTGCAGTGATGTCCTGGCACTGAGATGATTGACCTCCAATAACCATAACTATCTTCCTTTGTGCTACGTATGACACCAACCAGTGGACAGTTTTCCCCCTGATTCCCATTGACTCCAGTTTTGCTAGGGCTCCTTGGTCCACACTGTCAAATGCTGCCTTGATGTCAAGACCACCTGGAAGTGACTTACCTGGGAGTTGGAGAGGTGGCGGACCTGCGAGGAATCAGCCTGAAGTGGGAGGATATAAATCAGGACCGAGGCTTAAGGCCTATGTTTAACTGGAAGTCGGAGAGGTGCACCAGTCAATTGCTCAGAACTGGCCCACATGAGTTCGAAATAAGTGAAAAAAACAAATAGTGACACCACAACAAAGAAGCAATTTGATTGGTTGGGGAAGAAGCTACATGTTTGGTGAGTATCTGGTCAGTGGTTAAGATCTATTCCATTCCCAAGGTTTAAAATATTGCAGGAACTGGTGGTAAGGTTAATAAAGTACAAAAATAAGAAAATAAATAAATGAATAAGATAATTATCTATATAATTAAAATGCATCAAGGATGGCAGGACATGTGGTATGCCAAGGCTGCAGCATGTGGGAGCTCCTGGATTCCATTGTGGTCCAGGGCAATCACGGCTACAGTAAGTGTTTGCGCCTTGAGGAGCTCATTGAAGTGGAGGCCAAGTTGCAACACATCAGGGAGCGAGAAAGTTACTGGGTACTTTGTACCAGGAGTAGGTCACACCCCTTAGGATAGGGTCTTCTGATTTGGTCAGTGGTCAGGAACAGGAGGGTGTGACTGTGAGGCAGGTAAGAGGACCCAGAGGGCAGGAGTGCAGGAGCCTCAGTCTCTGCAACTGGCTAACAGGTTTGAGGTTCCTTCAGCTTGTTCGAATGAGAGTGGGGGCTGCAGGGTGGATGAACTAACTGACCATGGCAATGTGGTACAGGAAGCCATTCAAGAGGGGGGGAAGCAAAAAGGAATGTGGGAAGCAAAAAAGGAATGTAGTGGTAGTAGGCAACAGTATAATGAGCGGGCTTGACACAACTCTTTGCAGTCAAGAGCTAGAGTTGAGGCTGCTGTGTTGCCTACCTGGTGCCAGGGTTCAGGACATCTGCTTGGGGTTTGTGGGGAACTTACAGTGGGAGGGAGAGGATCCAGTCATCATGGTCCATGTAGGTACTAATGACATAGGCAGAACAAGAAAAGAGGTTCTGCATAGTCAGTATGAGGAGCTAGGCACCAAATTAAGAAGCAGAACCTCAAAGATTACATGAGCCACATGCAAATTGGCATAGGGCAAATAAGATTAGAGAAACGAATGCATAGCTCAAAAACTAGTGTGGGAGAAGTGGGTTCCAGTTCATGGGGCTCTGGCACCAGTACTGGGGAAAGTGGGGCTGTACCATTGGGACGGTCTTCACCTGAACTGTGCTGGGGTTAGTGTTCTAGCGAGCCATGTACCTGGGGAAGTAGAAAAGGTTTTAAACTAAATAATTGGGGCAAGGGATCAAATTTGGGAAGATGTGGTAGATCAAAGAGCTGAAACAAGGCAAGAGAGAAAGGTATTAATATGGGAAATGATAAATAGAACATGACAGGAAGGGATAAAGAGTAGGGTAAATCAGCAGTTAAAGCTAGATGTTACAAAACTAATAAAAGAGCAAAACTAAGTCTCCATATCTGAATGCACGTACAGTAGCATTCGAAACAAAAAAGATGAACTGATCGCACAAATAGAAATAAGTAAGTACATTATAAGTAATGATAGCCGTTACAGAGACATAGCTGCAGGATGACATATATTGGGATTTCAATATTGAAGGTTACATGACATTTAGGAAGAACAGGAAGCTAGAAAAAGGAAATGCAGGCGCCTTTTAAAGTGAAACTAAAACTCAACTTGACCCTTTCTTAACACAGATACGGAAATACAAATCAAACTTAAGTATTAAAGCTAAAAATCATTCCTGACACCCACAAATACCAATATAACTTGCTTAAACTTTCTCTATTTCCTAACAGGATTTAAAAGTTCAGTCCCTTGAACAATTAAAAGAGCTAGCAAGGCACTTATGATCAGCAAACAGCCTGCCCAGACGTAACTGGAATTTGAAAGGCTTAAGCAACTTGTCTTTGACTAGTGAGTGCGGGCACTTAAAGCAGAAGCCACTTATGAAAACCTCTGTGAAATAATTCTCCTTGAGTTTAGAAACTCCACACCCTTCCCAACAAGAACACACCTAAGAACAGCAGGTAATGGAGGCCAGGCAGGCAGCCACACTGGCTGGTGATTATGAGCTGATCCATAAGCCCTTGTGCCAGAAGAGACCCTCCGCTAGTCACCCTCAACCAACCGGAAAGGCTCTGGCTGCGGCTGCAAATCCCTGTAGATGCACACCTGAGAGTGTGGATGAGGTTAAACAAATCCCTGAGAGTTACAAGAATTTTGTATCCGAAGAAAGGGTTTCACTAGGGTGAGGCGAGTAAGCCTGCAGTGATACTGAGGGATATAGGCGCCAGCCAAACTCTATTGCTGGGAAAAGGCATGACCTTTCCACCAGAGAGTGCAATAAGTGCCAAGGTGTTGTTAAAGGGGATTGAAGGAGGATAAACGCCCATCCCCTTATACCTGCAGTGCGACCTTGTGTCAGGAC
Organism: Carcharodon carcharias; assembly: GCF_017639515.1. Taxonomy (NCBI): domain Eukaryota; kingdom Metazoa; phylum Chordata; class Chondrichthyes; order Lamniformes; family Lamnidae; genus Carcharodon; species Carcharodon carcharias. The sequence continues at coordinate 52,076,202 of NC_054487.1, read as the reverse complement.
CAGGGACTGTGGGAATCATCCCCAGTTTGCCTATGGATGGGGCCAACCTACTCCTTGGCAATGACCTGGCGGTATCAAAGGTAATAGCATTCCCAGTGGTCTCAGAGAAGCCCACTGAAGTTAGGGAGACAGAACAGCTGCAGGAGAAAGTGCCTGGCCTTTTCCCCGACTGTGTGGTAACGTGATCTGTGACCAGACAAGCTCTGTCAGTGGAGGCTGAAATGGCACTGCAGACAAAAGACCCTACAGTCCGGTTATTGGAAACCATTTTTGGAAATCTAGAAGACCCTAAGGAGGTAATAAATATTATTCCTTTGTCGTGGCCCAGCAAGCTGATCCACTGTTAAAAACATTAGCTCAGACTGCACATAATGAAGCTGAGGCAAAAGCAGTTCCTGAATGTTACTACACTCAATATGGGGTGCTAATGAGGAAATGGAGACCCCACTCTCAGACCTGCAAACGAGGAGTGGACAGTGCTCCACCAGGTAGTGGTGCTGCCGAGGTACTGTAGGGAAATATTATAGCTAGCTCATGAAATTCCGATGGCTGGGTATGTCGGTATATGCAAAACCCAAGCCCGTGTCAGCCAGCATTTTTACTGGCCACACCTCCACAGGGGAAATTTTTACTCTCAGAGGGCTGTGAGCCTTTGGAATTCTCTTCCTCAAAAGGTGGTGGAGGCAGAATCTTTGAATATTTGTAAGGCAGAGGTAGATAGATTCTTCATATGCATGGGAGTGAAAGGTTATCGAGGGTAGGTGGGAATGTGGAGTTGAGGTTGAAATCAGATCAGACATGATCTTATTGAATGGCAGAGCAGGGCCAAATGGCCTACTCCTGCTCCTAATTCATATGCTTATATGTACCTCACCTCTTGAGTTCAGCTCTTTTGCATCATGTTTGGATCAAGGCTGTAATGAGGTCAGGAGCTGAGTGGCCCTGGTGGAACCCAAACTGAGCGTTGCTGAGGAAGTTATTGATGTGTAAGTGCCACTTGCTGATGATTGAGAGTAGACTGGTGGGATGGTAATTGGCCAGGTTAGTGTTGTCCTGCTTTTTGTGGACTGGACATACCTAGACAATTTTCCTTATTATCGGGTAGATGCCAATGTTGTAGCTGTACTAGAAAACTTAGCTAGCTGTGCAGATATTTCTGGAGCACAAGCCTTCGGCCCTGTTGCTAGAATGTTGTCAGGGTCCATGGCTTTTTCAGTATCTAATGCCTTCAGCTGTTTCTTGATATCATGCGGAGTGAATCTGTATTTTAATGTAAAAGATCCCATAGCGCTATTCAAAGATGGGCAAGGTGAATTCAGTGTCCTTGCCAAGATTTATCCCTCAACTAAACTGCTGCATAACAGATTAACTGGACATTGATCTCATTACATTTATGAGATCTAGCTGTGCACTAATAACCTTGCACATTTGTGTGTAAAATAAAACTACAGTGGTTCAGAAATAGTTAATTGTGAAATGTTTTGAGATGTCACAAACACATGAAGCACAGTCTCTATATGAGATTTATCAACTGGTTTTTCATAGAACATTAGGTTGACATAAAAATAATTCAGGTATCATTCTTCACAAATTTACTCCATTGCAAGATATAGGTTTTAGACTGTTGATCAATAGAAATCTGCTCTGAACAGTAATATTCATGATTTTCATTTACATAGTTATGGAAAGGAAACAAGTTAGTGAAAACTTCTCATGGTATTGTAATATATACATATGTACTGCAGCCAATGTTTTATAGGAGAAGATGGCAGCCAATTTGCACACAATAACGTCCTATTGACAGCAAATAACACAAATGGTGGCTCTGATTTTGATATTGTTGGATAAAGTAGGAATATTAGTCAAGGCACTGGGATTGCTCCCTGTTTTCTTTGAAATACTGCTTTTTATGTACACCTAAGCAAGTAGATAGGGCCTCAATTTAATGCCTCATCTGAAAGACGGCACCTCTAAGAACACAAGCACTTCCCCAGTACTGCAGTGAAATGTCATCCTGGATATGTGTTCAAAACCTGGAATGAGGCTTGAGCCTATAACTATAACCCAATGTTAAAATGAAACCTAATGAAAAGCCAATTAACAGATCTCACAAATCTAACTGATAAAGTGTAGCACATTTTCAATCTTTCCACAGTAATTATGAATTTTACTCAGGTGAGACTTATAAATAGATCTGCCACTGAAACTATGGAACAGATGCTTCCTAATTAACAGCATGAATGCTGCACCATTGCAGCCCTTTCATTACCCTTATACCCTAAGCAGCACGCATCTGCTTCCTACTGTATTCACAAAAATGCCATTTTAACTACAGGTTCATGTGTGAACCTGACCAGCCTTTTTTATTTGAAGAATATTAGTTAACTGAAAGTTGGTCTTGTGGTACGACAGGAAGTACATAAACTTAAAAGGAATTTCCATGAGTTTTCTGCAACTAACAAGCACTTAAATGGAATCTCCAATTGAAAAGCAATCTTCATAGTTCTGAAGCCACCAAATTGAGAGAGAAAGAGATTCGGTGATATCCATTTTTATTGCTGGCTGCACTAGTAATTGTGACAGTGTGGACCGCCCTTGCAGTCTCCTGTTCTTCCTCTACATCCTAATCTGTGATAATCATTTATGCATCTTGTAAGGATAAAAGGTCAAGTGAACCCTGCTGAAATTTGAACCTAGTACACTCTGATCCAGAACTATCATGTAAAAAATAATGGCCTGGAATTTGCAGTAATGAGCAAGGCTGTCAGTGCTCGTTATTAACTTGGTGAAACTGAGAGTAACTGAGAACTTGCACCCACATGGGTACAGTTAAACTCAGAAATTCGGAAATTGCTGTCAATGATGCCCTAATTCTCCTCAGGGTGCGTTGTTGTAGTCTTCATACATGCAATCAAAATAGGAATCACTTTTTGTTGTGAAGTTAAGCTAATTACCCAGTATTCTCTCTATAAAGACTGATGAAATAGCTAAGCCTTCTTCAGAATTAACTGAAGTTTTAATGGTGCATTAAGACACAGGCCAGGATTTTCCCCTCGGCGATTTGGGGGAGGGGCCCGCTCGCCGAGGGGAAAATGATATGGGATGACGTCGGGAGGAATCTCCAACGTCATCCCGGTCCCTTTAAATTTTTCGGAAGGCGAGCCATTGGGGCCATTGACAGGCTAATTAAGATAGTTAAAGACCTGCCCGTCCAAGCTTAAGACTGGCGGGCAGGCCGGGAACCCCAGTGGGTTCCAGTTTATTCATGAAACTTCATCCACTGGCAGGATGAAGTTTCATGTCCGTTTTTTAAAAAATTAATAAATTTTATGTGTCTATTATTAACATGTCCCATCTTGTGTGACATTGTCACATTAGGGGAACATGTTAATAATTTTAATACTTATCTATTTTTTGACTTTGCTTACCACTCACTAATCTCCCTGAGACAGGACTTTGCCTCAGGGAGCAGTGCACTCTTTTGCATACATGCCGAAAGAGCACATATTGACAGATGGGGATTCCCTCCCCTCCCCCGCACAGGAAGTGCATAGCTCTTCTTGTCGGGCAGGCTGTTGGGCGGGCCTTAATTGGCCCGTCCACTCAAAATGGCGGCGGGCCCCGTTTTGATGGCGGGGGTTGGCTGTCTGCCCACCGCCGAGCCGGTGGGGCCCGCACACCATCCGAGGGCAAAATTCTGCCCATAATTACTTTTGAACAACTCTCTGACCCTGAAAAACTAATTTTACTTTTATTCCCTCAGAAGAAAATGTAAAATTTGCAGATTTCTTTTAAACAAAGTTGATATTTTTGTTTAAAATTTGTGTTCTGCTTTTAAGTTTCTCCTTTATTCCCATGTGTATATCATAATTTTATTTTTTTTTCCTGTACAATAATTTAAATGAAATTCATATTTGCTGCTTTTTACTTCCTGCTCTGCCTTCTGTAAGAATTCTTCAGTCTGGTTGATCAGCCTATCCCGCTGCTGGATGCCATACATTTCCCATAGAAGATGCCAAATTCAAACTGATTTTGGAATAGAGGAAATCTGCACTCCATTGTCAAATAAATCATTGTGGGCACCTTTTATCGAGGTCAATGGCAAGCATTGTGCCATCACCGCTCATCAGAAAATCCAAGCCAATAGGTCTGCTTCACACCCCAGATTTATCTTATTACTTTTTTAAATGTCTGATTCTCCAACTTCAGCTCATGTGTCCAGAGATGAAGAGAAATTTTTCCTCTCAGAGGGTTGTGCGACTTTAGAACTTTCTGCCTCAGAAAGTGGTGGAGGCGGGGCCATTGAATATTTTTAAGCCAGAGGTAGGTAGATTCTTAAGCAGGGGAATCATAAGTTATCAGGGTTAGATGGGAATGTGGAAATTAAAACACAAGAAGATCAGCCATGATCTTATTGAATGATGGAACAGGCTCGAGGGGCTGAATGTCTAGCCCTGTTCCTGTTTCTTATGTCCTTATGATCGCAAATACCATAAATAAAAATTAACTGTATAGTCATTTTGTTCATGGTGGCTAAAAAAGTGCAACCTCAACAGAGGCAATACACAAGGTAACAAAACCAGTAACTATGGCCAGAATTTTCCATGCATCGGGTGGGTGCGCGTGGTTGTGGAGCCGACCGCTGCCCGCGAATGGCTCGGCACTACGATTTCACACAGGCGGGCCAATTAAGCGTGGATCGCGAGCAGTGGCTCTGAGTGCTACCTGTGCGGGCGGGGGCAGGAGGGAGAGTTGGGTCCAGCACTCTTTCGTGCATGTGCGTGAAAGTGTGTTTCAGCCTTTCTGAGGCACGAAGCTGCCTCAGGGAGATTGAAGCGTATTTTAAAGATATTATTAAAAACATTAAGAATTTAATGAAACCTGTCCGCTCATGTGACTGTGTTACATGAGATGGGACATGTTTTTATTTTCAAAATAAAGTTTTCATATAATCAGTATAAGCTTTAGGAAACCACATCCTGCTCGTGGATGAGGTTACCTAAAAAATGTGAAGGTCACTTGGCCTTTTTGCCTGCCTGTCAACTGTTAGGTTGATTGGGCAGAATAAGTTTGGAGTTAATTAGTATGTTAATGGCCTTAATAGGTCTTTCAATTATCGGTGGGCGGGCAGCCGACTCTGGTGTACGCCCGCCGAACGAAATATGGCGAGACAGCACAATGACATCGGGATGCACGCCCGATGTCATCGTGCATCATTTTACGTGCCGGTGTGTCGGGCCTGCCCCCGCACACCGAATGTAAAATTCTGCCCCATAATTTCTTTGCTTTGTTTTGCTTTGCTTTTCAGATGTGGTCCAAAACCTTTGTTAATGTGGAGGTTAATGTCTAATAGGTGGATTTCCATTTATCGAATCATGCAACTGAAGACATTCTGTGCAACACAACTGTTCTATTGTTAAACTATAGTTCAGTACAAATACCAGTTTCCACTCTTCCCTTCTGGATCCTTTCCCTGTCCAGAAGCAAAACACCCCTCCTGGGGTAAAACCTAGCTCTTAAATACAGGCTTCAATGATCATCACCTGCTCTGATATTTACTCTGAAACCTGAGCTGGTTTACTCTTAAAGGGAGCTGAATTTCTAATATTGTCAGCAGTTAATTTCCTGTTTAATGTTGCTACTGTTCTGTAGTTTGCTCCAGGTTGTTACTAATGATATCAATAAAAGAATCTTGGTCATTTGCCTTAATATCATTATGTGGCTTGGTGCTGAATTTTCTTTCATAATGCTGCTGTGAAGTGGCTTAAAATATTTTACTGCGTTAAGGATGTTATATAAATGCTAGTTGTCATTGTTGTTTTTCTGCATGCTTAAAGTTCTATTGTTATAAAGCAAAGCAATCTCGCAAGATCCGTAATTCTTGTTGATCCTTTTGATTAGCAGTTCTGATAAAGTTGCTGCTGATTTTATTGTGGAATAAATAATTGATTTTGAGCACTATGAGTAATTTTTTTCATTATGGAGTCAGTTTTGCCACTATTTTTAATTGAAAGGAAAATTAGATGTATTGTTGCCCTTAAAATTCAATGCTGTGTTTGTATTTATTAATGTTTCACAAATTTGTTTGTACTCTTTGTTCAGCTATAAATCATAACACAATATGGTACTAGCAAATTTTAACATTCCCTTGGATCTGTATTGTACACAAATTCTATCAAATTCTAACTGTTTCTGAACTTTTTGCCTCAGGCCCTTTTTTATTTTTTGTATATTATTTGGCTCTTACCATTGTCCACCTTTTAACTTTTGTATTTTGTCCCTCTGGGGAAATTGTTTCTACAGTTCTCAGGTATAGTAGTAAGAATGCACTGCTCTTCGTGTTTGGTACAATGTCTCAAGTTGGGGATGCATTTGTTTCCTCATAATTAGCATTTTGCCGGCTTTTTTTTTTAATTAAACTTTCTTGTTAAGTCTATCAGAGCTTTGCTCTGCATTGCAGAGTAATTTTTAACAGCCCTTTTCCCTGCAACTTAGTTGCTCCTCTGCTGAAGTACAGTGACTGACTGTTGTTGGAATACCCATAGTGGAGATTGCAGGTGGTCTCTAGGACCTTGTCCAAGTCACCAGTCTTCAGGTGTGAGGGACATTGCAGCCATGCCCGCAGTAATTGCTAGAAAGTAACCAGGAACAAGAACACTGGCAGCAATTTTTCCCTTAATTCTCTCACTCTAACCTAGGGATGCTGCGATCATTTGAGATGCCTATATTGCACTTTAGCTGAAATCACAAAAAAATACAGATAGGAGGCTATCTGGATCATGTATCTCATCCTGTCACAGAAGCCTATGCAAATCCTATCACAGAATTGTTACGGTGCAGAAGGAGGCCATTCGGCCCATCGTGTCTGTACCAGCTCTCCAAATGAACATCATGACTTAGTGCCATTCTCCTGCTTTTACCCCAAACACTTGTAAATTGTTTCTATTCAAATAATCACCCAATGCCCTCTTCAATGCCTCGAAAAAAAACTTGAATGTTTTAAAAAACTATTTCACTTATTAATTACACTTCATGAAAAGCTTCTTGTCAGCAATCTTGTACTTTCCTTTAAATAATTTGTAGATATTTCACTTTGCCCTACAATTGCTTTGAGGTATGATTAGCCTTTTCTTGCCCATCCTGGTCTTATATAGCTCGATAAGGTTCCACCTCATTTGTCTGCTCTTCCAAGTTTTCTAATCTTTCTTTGTAACTTAGCTACTGTAACCTTTGTTGTCTGAATCTTCACTGCAGTGTTTTCAAGGCTTGGATGTTTCTGTGACCAGGTCAGCTAACTCAGGAGAGCCCAGTCATTGAACTCGGAATCTTTCTGATCTGTATAAATCAGTATGACATCTATTGGTTTATTTACCTATGAGTTGCTGGGGAAGCTTGTTGGTGTATGGGTTTGACTAATTTTAACATGGAGTGCAAAAATTGCGCTGAGAATCATGCGTATTTGTTAATTGCGCAACTAAACTAAATAGTACTGCCTTTTTTTACAGAAATGATTTGAGTTTCTTTAAATCAATTGCAATATTTCCCTCACAACAGTCACCAACATTGCTGTGACTTATTTTTTTTAAAACCTCACCATTTGAAAACAAATTGAGTAAAGATACAATAATAACTTGCATTTATACAGTGACTTTAATGTAGTAAAATATCCTAAGGCACTTCACAGGAGCTTTATTAATAAATTTGAAACCAAGCTAGATAAAGTGATATTTATTAGGGCAGATGATCAAAAGTTTGGTCAAAGGGATGGGTTTTAATGAATGTCTTAAAGGAGGAGAGAAAGGTAGATAGGCAGTGAGGGACTTTTAGAGCTTAGGGCCGAAGCAGCTGAAGGCATAGCTGCCATTATTGGAAAATTAAATAGGGCATGCGCAAGAGGCCAGATTTGGAGGAGCAGAGATCTCTTGATAGGCTGTTGGATTGGAAGAGATTACAGAGATAGGTTGGGATGAATCCATGAAGGAATTTGATAACAAGGATGAGAATTTTAAAATGGAGAGTATACTTGACCAGGGACCAATGGTATTTGGTGCAAGTTAGGATACGAGTTCAAGTTTATGGAGGGTGACGGGTTGGACGCTGGCTAGGAGAGATAGGAGTAGTCAAATCTCGAGCAAGCAAGATGTTGATGAGTGTTTCAACAGCAAGTGAACTGAGGCAAGGGTGCAGATGGCATTTTTAGGGAGGTTTAAGAAGGCAGTCTTGGCAATGGGACATTTATGTGGTTGGAAGCTCATCATCTTCGAGTCAAATATAGCACCAAAGCTGCAAACAGCCTATATTAGCCTTAGACGGTGGTCATGGTGAGGAATGGTGCTGATGTCAAGGGAATAGAACTTGTGACAAGGATCAAAGACAATGGTTTCGGTCTTCCATAATTTAGTTGGAGGAAATTTCTATTCATCCAGTATTGGATATCGGACAATCAGAGTGAAGGTGTAGAGACAGATGGTGGTGAGGTAGAGTCAAGTGTCGTCTCTGTGCATGTGGAATCTGACGTGTTTTTGCGTGACTCATCAAGGAGCAACATGTAGGTGAAAAATAGGAGGGGGCCAAGGATAGATCCTTGAACCATTCCAGAGATAACAGTGGAGGAACAGAATGAGATACCATATTGCAGGTGATTATTTGGCTATGGCCGGATGTGAAAGAGTGGAACCAGGTGAGGGCACTCTTGATCATCACCATTTACGCATGATTTAGGATGGAATTGCGTTGTCTTTGAATGGTGCTCATGACTATGAATTTATGTATTTTCTTATTCAAAATCTTTCTAAGAATAGCATACAGGTATATTAAACTATTCATTACAATTCCACCTAAAACAGAATTAACTCGAGATAGAAGCAGGAATAGACCGCGAAGCCCGCCAAGTCTGCTCCACCATTCAGTAACATCATGGCTGATCTTGGGTTTCAATTCCACTTTCCTGTCTGCTCCCATTCCCTTGATTCCCTGAGAGACCAAAAATCTGTATATCCCAGCCTTAAATGTATTCAACAATGGATCATCCACAACCCTCTGGGGTAGAGAATTCTGAAGATTCGCAATCCTTTGAGCGAAGTAATTTCTCCTCATCTCAGCCCTGCAGCAGTACCATGGACTTGCTCACATTTGGGGTGGGCAGGACACCGTTCCTGAAAGGACAAAACTCCGGAAGCTCTCTGGGAGTTTGTCCGGCTTAGATATGCATTGTGCCATGCCCTCTGATGGGTATGTTTTGTGCCATGCCCTGTGATGGGTATGTTTCTGTAGCGAGAGGCTCTGTCTGCTCACGTGAAGCCCTACTAGGCTAACTGGCTTGCCTTGCAATCTCCAGCATTCGGGTCTGGGATGACCTATTTTGTTGCAATGAGAACATACCAGCCTCTGGGAATCCTTTTTTTGGGCTGCATGGGGGTGGTTCTCGCACCCTCTTTTGCGTTTACTTTTCTGGGTGGGGGGTCTTTCCTATCTAGGTCACCCTGCTTATCTTTCCAGCGCTCATGGGAATGGTTTGGAAAGGGTCTGCCTGAGTTTCTAGCCCCACAGGTGAGGTCATAACTGTCTGCTCTGATGGCTGTAACCTTGGCTGTGAGGATTCCCTGCTCCTCTAGGTGTATTCACAGGTTGGAGGGTAGGAAATTTTTGGATTCCTCCAATGCCACTAGCTCATGCAACCCCTCATAGGTGTGTGTGGGATTCTTAGGGATTTTACCCATCGGTCGAACGCTATTTGCTTCAGCCCTTCGAACTCGATATAGATTTGTTTGGGCTTCTACGAGCATTCGGAAATTGTTGGTGATATGCCTCTGGGGCTAACTTGTAGTCACTTAAGATAGCATCCTCAGTCTGCTTATAATTGAGGGACACATCAGGAGGCAGCATGGAGTAGACCTCTTGGGCTCTCACTGACAGCTGCCCTTGAAATAAAAATGTCCAAATATCTGAGGGCCATTTTAGCTGACCTGCTATTTTCTCTAAGGTGGTAAAATATGACTTCATATTACTCTCTTCAAATTTGGGAAGGAATCTTGCATACTTGAGGGCCTCAGTGAGTGGTTCTGGGTTAGGGAAATAGGGATTGCTACCAGGTAGTGAGAGATTTTCCCTTGCAGTTTCCAGCCATGTGCTCTCTCTCTCTCCCTTTGAGCTGCTAGCTCCATTTCTAATTTTTGGAGCTGCAATTCTCTTTCCTTTCCTTGAGCTTCCCTCTTTTTCTCTCTTTCCGTCTCCTGAGATTCCCTCTCTGTTTCTCCTTCCATTTCCCAAGCTGCCCTCTCTTTCCATCTCCTGAAATTCTAGCTGCAATTTAAGCTTCTACAGCTTGAAAGTGGCTAGGGGAGGGGATTCGGAGTCATGATTGAGCTCTCCATCTACCTGTTCTGCAGGTAACTTGAGATCCAAATGTTCTACCAACAACTGGATCAGTTCACTACTTTTGATGGGCAATTTTAACTCTACTTCCCTAGCTACGGTTTTCAATTGTTCTGCGCTAAGGGCTGCCAAGCTTTCACTTTTTAAATCCCATTGATGAGCAAACATCTGGGCATGAAACGTTGCCATTTTCTTAGTGTTGGGGAAAAGGAATGTGCTGTGGTAAGTTACTTGTGTTTTAAAATTAGTTTCAGCCACCGGGTTTTCCTCTTTTGCATATCTGATTTGGCTTGTCTATTAACTTGGACTCTCAACAAATTCAAATTGGATTATCCTGAATTTGAGCTCCCAATTTCAGTTACAGGAGGGGATTTAAGTTAAACAACCCTGATTTCTCGTCTCACCACTTGTCCGTAAGCAAAGAAGTGCTTTTTGATTTTTGACTTTCCCCTTTAAGTAGTACATATTTTCCCCAACCCTTCAGTTTTGGAGCGATCCAATCTTTTATTAATAACCCTACAGCATACTCAAGATAGGGTAAAATCAGAGGGTTATTTTATTTTACACCCACTCAAAATGCAAGAAGAGAGTTTTCAATGTCCTTTTTTTTTTACATTCATACAATAAAAGAGGGATAAGAGAAAGAAAGGGATACAGGGCAAGACTACAGAGAAGATAACAATTATTGTTTCACATGAGTCCAGAGTCCAGAATCAAAAGTCCAATGGCGTATTCCTTCAGGGAGGTTGGCAGGCTGAAGCTGATGTGGGTAATCCACCCTTTCAGTAGTGGTGACTTCCATGATGAGAGAAGCACATAATGATGAATTAGTCTTGTAGTAGGCACTGGTACAGATGTTCCGATTTTCCAGTAGAAACAATATAGGTGAGGGCCAGGCAATTTGAACCTGGACAGAGCTCTGATTCTGCTGCTGCTCTGTTGTTGGAAGATGGCAGACTGCCTTTGTTCAGCTCCTCAAGGCAATATTATAGACTCTAGCAGCTTGGGGGGTGGGGTGGGGGGTTGGTGTCGTGTGACATTTCTTCTTCTTGGTTTGGATAAAGGATATATATTCCTGGTTTGGACTCTTGAGATGGTTAACGTTTCACCCAGTTTAACAGGTTTCAGGGTCCCTTTGTCCTCACAGATGTATTATCTCCATTGGCCAGAGCCCTGCCTTAGAAATGTAAAGGGATTTGTGCATTTCTTTGGAATTTGATTTCTGTAGTCACAGGGGGCATTAACATCTCGTTAGAGATAACAACGTCCCTACTGTTTCCTGAAGGCTAGAAATTTCTTTTGTGTAAGTCGTAGCCAGACAGGTTTCAGTCAGTGTAAAGCGTTTGTCTGTTTTAAGAAATAAGAATTTTATAAAGTAGCCCGGATGATATTGATTTACATATATTTTCCTTCATGTCTTCTGGACATGAGAGATAACTGCTAAGTCCTGACTTCATGCTGATGGCTTCAGAACACTGAGCAAACTACTCATGGAACTTAATCTGTTTGAAGCCTTTCCTATTAGTAGAGAAATTTTCTATAATATTTGTCTGACCAATAATCAAATTATAGTCCACTGTACCTATTAACACAACTCCTGTGGTGTTGCTCACAGCAAGTCAGAGCATGTCATTTTATGACAGTGGTATTATCAGTGAAGTATGATGATGGGAGTGTTACAAGATATAAGTGTGACACTTAAATGAAGTGTATGCTCGATGCAAAGATTTTAATGGCCTGGATTTTGTGATCCCAATAGCAACGAATGCTGAGGTGTTTGTTGCTATTGAAAGTCGGAATGGCACCACAACTTCCGGGGTGGAGTGGGGGTGGGGTGGGGGGGGTGGGGGGGGGGTGCATTTGTGCTGGAGGTTTGAAGTTGTGGTGTGCTTTAATGGACCTTTCAATGTTGGCTCCACTGAGCCACTTTGTAAAGTGGCCTGGATCCATTTTTCATCAATTTCAGCTGATTACCCACAACTAGCACTGGAGTTAATGTTAGTTTTATTTAGAGCTGCAAGCAGCAGGCATAGAACCTGGGCATCATATCGGTTAACATTGTTAAATTATATGCAAGGAATGAACCAATTCTGTTTAACTTTTAAATGATTTTGACTTCATTTCTACCAAAAGTAAATTATTGTAAATAACAAAGTCTCAAACACTGAGCTCTAATGTAGTATGGCTGTTAGATCTTCAAGAACTTCCGCCAGCAGGAGGACAGCACCTCAAGGACCTTAAGAGGTAGCACATTCCTGGTTTTCTGAGATTTATTTTAGAATCACATTAGGAAACAGAGCTGAATGTAGCCAGTGACTCAGGTATTCTGCTGATACTGCCCTTGAGGTGGCTGTGGTGGGGACGAGACCATTGTTCACCTCCTTGTGGATTGTGCCTTTGCAAAGAAAGTCTGGAGAGAGATGCAGGGGCTTCTGTTGAGGTTCATCCTGAACAGTTCTGTGACACAGAACAGTTCAGACACACACCGAGACAAAAATCAACTGCAGCTGGAGGATCATCAGCTCGGTGAAAGACGCTCTTTGGTCTGCCTGAAACTTGTTGGTCTTCCAGCACAAAGAGTTGTCACTGACCGAGTATTGCAGACTGGCACATTCCAAAGTCCAGGACTACATGCTGAGGGACGCACTAAAGCTTGGGGCAGCCGCAGCAAAGGTGCAATAGGGAAAGGTCGCTGTCTAAGACCTTTCTGCCACAGTGCAGCGAGGGGCTGGGAACTATTGAGAGCCTTTTGGGCTGTACAGCTCACAATGAATGTATGCATTGAATACTAATTGTATTATAATTGTATTGAAGCACCTCAGAGTACAACATGATGTATGTTGATAACTCCAATACCATTGTCTGATTGTTTGTAATGACCATGTTGAAATGATTGTAATATTCATTGATTGTATTGAAGCACCGGGTGATCCATGTGTAAAAATTGAATCTGATTGTACTTTTTGTGATGGCAATTTTGAAATGTTTTATAATGTTCTTCCAGATATTTTATGAATAAAATAAATTTAAAAAAAAAATTCTGCTGATACTGGCTGGAAGTGCCCTGATGTCTCTCTGAGCTTAAGGGAGAAAAATCACAGTGTCTAGCTCTTTGGGAAAATCGTGCGGATTGTAGCATAATAGCAACGTATTCAGTTACTTAAAAGTCTTATTAAAGAAACAAAGCTTTGATTAAATGTTTCTATGGAAATATACTTAATCAGAAAGTGAGTGAGGGTAATATGTAATCTCTGGCTGATAAAACATACTGAAATAAGCTTAATTTTTATACATATTTAATCATCTTGGTTTAAAGGGTGAATTCTGATCGTGATTGCGAAGTAATTTGTATTGAATATGAGTATTGTGTTTTATTATTTTTTTCTCAGGTTTTTAGTAACTAGTAAACTTACTTTTTCTTTGACTCAAGAAAGCCTGATTAAATTGGCTCCTTCTAAAACATAAATCATTTGGACTGGGAAAAAGTATCCATGAGGGAAGGGATCCCTTTTAAATTAAACTTTGTTGTGACCAACTGAGGGGGTTGACTAAAGAAGGGGAGCCAGCTCATTTCTCCTCACCCAGGAGCATAACAAAATTGGGGCCCCACTCAGGAAGTTAACAATTTGGGGTATCTCGTCTGAGATCATAACAAATTAGGGGACCTTGCCAGGGACCAGTCGTAACACTCTGGACAGTTCTAGTACAGTTTCATGTTAACCTCCAGGTAGACAGTAGGTGAAGGAAGAATCCAAAGGTAGTCTTTACTGGGGATAGATTTATTCACAGAGTGAAATATGACAGGTATATATCTCTTGACCCCACTCAACGCTTGTGTCAGTAAGTGCCTCTTTAAACTATTTTAAGCAAAGTAAAACAAATGGCCAAATTAAGTAATTAACAAGCCCTTAAAGGGGGAAGTGCCTCTTTATTTGTGCTCAAGCAACAATCCAATCAATGCTTTCCGCATGTATGTACCTAACTTCAATTGAAGGGAGAGAGAAAGAGAGCTATATATTCTTGCCCCTTTAAGGGGCTATTCCCCCAATTTGTTAATTTGACCTTTGTTAGTTTGATCTTTCTGGATATCTTTTTTTACTCAAAATATATTCTTGCACTCTTTGCTCTGATAGTTTTAAGTATTTTAAGTTCTGTTTTCCACTCTCAACTCTTGTTGAAAACCAAAGCGGTTTGTCCAAGATGTTCCACTGGGCAGCCAATGTTTGTTAAAGTATATAAATGTTTATAAAAGTTTTTAAAAGTCTTTAGAGTGTGTGAAAGTATTTCAAATGATAATAAAATAATCACCTACCTTGGAGCTGAATATCATAGAATGGTTACAGTGCAGAAGGAGGCCACTCAGCTCATCAGGTCCATGCAGCTCTCTGCAAGATCAACTCTGCTAGTCCCAATTTCCTGTCAGTTCTCTGGATCTCCACAAATATTTTCTCTTCAGGTGCTGATTGACTTCAAGGGACATGCCTGTGACTTGTGATATCTTTCGAGCGCGGCTTTGCTCAAAATGTGCCACATTTGCTGATCCTCCAGTTGGTGGACCTTGCTGCAGCCAAAAGTTGACACTGTTGCTGCAGCCAACAAACTGGCTAAGTTTGAACTTCTCAATGTGGTCAGTGGAGAACTTTGCCACTTTGTTGTTGATTACAAAATTGGCCAGTTTATTTTCTATATAGTAGTTGATCTCTCATGTCATTGCAGATAGATAGATAGACAATAGCAACAGTTGTCTTCGAGTGAAGCAGGGTTACAGGATGGGGACCAGAGCATGCAAATGTAATCCAGTTTCCACTTTAAAGTTCTACATTTTGTTCTTTTTACGTAACACTACGATTTGATATTGTCTTTAGTACTGGAGTAATATCAAATGACAATACTTACTATAATTTGGGAAGTAGAGTTGGAGTATAGAAGTTCCTCTGCAGTACACATGGAGAAACTGGGAGAAGCAGACCTAAGGTTCTACTCCAGCATGGTGTGATTGTAACTTAGCAAATTTGCATAATAAATATGAATATAGGAATTTATAATGGAAACAATTGATATGAAGTGTATGCAAATGTAACAACAACAACTTATATTTACATAGCACCTTTAACCAAATAAAACATCTCAAGGTGCTTCATGGAACCGTTGTGAAGGCCAAGTTAGACACCAGCCCACATAAGGCGATGGTAGGTCAAATGGCCAACAGCTTGATCAAAGAGGTGGGTTTTAAGAAATTTCTTAAAGGAAGAAACAAGTCAGAGAGGTTTAGGGAGGGATTATTAATATATTTTGTTATAATTAAATCTATACATTTATAGCTATATCTAAATACACCAAAACTTTTTAATATATTAACTAATTGATCATGCATTGTGTTAGGATCAAGGACAGTATTCATGTGAAGCAGTTGGATATAGTTAGTCCAGGGCCTGCCGACATAACCTGAATTTTAAAATCCTATGTTCTTTCCTTATTGTTCTCTTTTCCTTATAAATTCCCATGTCCATAACTGACGACTTTTTGTCAGTCTTCACTCCAGTAGGTTATGCACCATTACCATCAATTCATTTTACAGGTGGCACTTAAATTGCAAATGTCAATATGGATGCAGATTTAATCCTGTAAAGAATAAGGGAGCTTAAAGCAGATAAGGTTACTGGTGTTATCCCTGCCAGTCCAATCCTGGCCTCAACATATATCTGATGATGCTTAAGAGTTGTGCTCAGTGAGCCTGTTGCTTATAGGTTTTCTCGAGTTAGGGATTGGATTTTAAAAAATTCATTCACGGGTTGTGGGCTTTACTGGCTGGGCCAGCGTTTATTGCCCATCCCTAGTTTCCCTTGACAGGGTGGTGGTGAGCTACCTTCTTGAACAATTGCAGTCCATGTGGTGTAGGTACACCCATGGCGCTGTTAGAAAGGGAGTTCCAGGATTTTGATGCAGTGACAGCGAAGGAACGGCGATATATTTCCAAGTCAAGATGGTGAGTGACTTGGAGGGGAACTTCCAGGTGGTGGTGTTCCCATCTATCTGCTGCCCTTGTCCTTCTGGGTGGTAGTGCTTGTGGATTTGGACGGTGCTGTATCAGGAATCTTGGTGAATTCCTGCAGTGCATCTTGTAGATGGTACACACTGCTGCTACTGTGCATCGCTGGTGGATGGAGTGAATGTTTGTACATGTGGTGCCAATCAAGTGAACTGCTTTGTCCTGGAAGGTGTCCAGTTTCTTGAGTGTTGTGGGAGCTGCACTCATCCAGGCAAGTGGGGAGTATTCCATCACACTCCTGACATGTGCCTTGTAGAGGATGGACAGGCTTTGGGGAGCCAGGAGGTGAGTTATTCGTCGAAAGATTCCTAGTATCTGACCTGCTCTTGTAGCCACAGTACTTATACGGCTAGTCCAGTTTAGTTTCTGGTCAACGGTAACCCCTCCGGATGTTGATAGTGGGGGGGTTCAGTGATGGTAATGCCATTGAACATCAAGAGGTGATGGTTGGATTCTCTCTTGTTGGAGATGGTTATTGCCTGACACTTGTGTGGCACGAATGTTACTTGCCACTTGTCAGCCCAAGCCTGGATATTGTTTGGTCTTGAGCTGCTTCAGTATCTGAGGAGTTGCAATGGTGCTGCACAATGTGCAATCATCAGCGAACATCCACACTTCTGACTTTATGAAAAGAAGGCTGTTGATGAAGCAGCTGAAGGTGGTTGGGCCTAGGAGACTACCCTGGAGCTGGAGCTCCAACAACCACAACCGTCTTCCTTTGTGCTAGGTATGACTCCAACCAGTGGAGAGTTCTCCCCCTGATTCCCATTGATTCCGGTTTTGCTTGGACTCCTTGACACCACACTCGGTCAAATGCGACCTTGATGTCAAAGGCAGTCACTCTCAGCCCTTTTGTCCATGTTTGAACCAAAGCTGTAATGAGGTCAGGAACTGGGTGGTCCTGGCGGAACCCAAACTGCGCATTAATGAGCAAGTCACTTCTAAGCAAGTGCTACTTGATAGCACTGTTGATGACCCCTTCCATTACTTTACTGATGATCAAGAGCAGACTGATGGGGCGGTAATTGGCCGGGATTTGTCCTGCCTTTTGTGTGTAGGACATACCTGGGCAATTTTCCATATAGCCGGATAGATGCCAGTGTTGTAACTGTACTGGAACAGCTTGGCTACAGCACGGCAAGTTCTGGTGCACAAGTCTTCAGTACTATTGCCGGAATATTGTCAGGGTCCATAGCCTTTGCAGTATCCATTACCTTCAGCCATTTCTTGATATCACGTGGAGTGAATCAAATTGGCTGAAGACCGGCATCTGTGATGCTGGGGGCCTCCGGATCATCCAATCGACACTTCTGGCTGAAGATTGTTGCGAATGCTTCAGCCTTATCTTTTGCACTGCTGTTCTGGGGTCCTCTATCATTGAGGATAAGGATATTTGTGGAGCCTCCTCCTTGAGTGAGTTGTTTAATTGTCCACCACCATTCACAACTGAATGTGGCAGGACTGCAGAGTTTAGATCTGATCCGTTGGTTGTGGGATCACTTAGCTCTGTCTATCACTTGCTGTTTATGCTGTTTGGCAAGTAGCTTCACCAAGTTGACACCTCATTTTTAGGTATGCCTGGCGCTGCTCCTGGTAGGCCCAATTGCACTCTTCATTGATCTCCTGGCCTAATGGTAGTGGTAGAGTGAGGGATCTGCTGGGCCATGAGGTTACAGATTGTGTTCGAGTACAATTCTGCTGCTGCTGCTGGTCAACAATGTCTCATAGATGCCGAGTCTTGAGTTGCTAGATCTGCTTGAAATGTATCCCATAAATCGATGGGGGGTATCCTTAATGCCAAGGTGAGACTTTGCCTCCACAAGGACTGTGCGGTGATCACTCCTACCGACACTGTCATGGACATATCCATCTGCGGCAGGTAGATTGGTGAGGATGAGGTCAAGTATGTTTTTCCCACTTGAATTACCTCTTGTTGGTTTCCTCACCACCTGCCGCAGACCCATGTCACTTAGGACTCGGCCATTCTTGGTGGTGGACATTGAAGTCCCCTACCCAGAATACATTCTGCGCCCTTGCCGTTGCCACCCTCAGTGCTTCCTCCAAGTGGTGTTCAACATGGAGGAGCACTGATTCATCAGTTGAGGGAGGGCAGTTTGTGGTAATCAATAGGAGGTTTCCTTGCCCATTTTTGACCTGATTGTCCGGAGTTAATGTTGAGGACACCCAGGGCAATACTCTCCTGACTGTACACCACTGTGCCAGCGAGGCAGGACATTCCCAGGGTGGTGATGGTGGAGTCTGGGATATTATCTGTAAGGCATGATTCTGTAAGGATGACTATGTCAGGCTTGACTAATCTGTGAGATGGCTCTCCCAATTTTGGCACTAGCCCCAACCCCCCATCCAGATGTTAGCAAGGAAGACTTTGCAGTGTTGACAGGGCTGCGATTGGTGCCTAGGTCCAGTTTCATTCCTTTTTATGGTTTTGTAGCAGTTTGTTACAACTGAGTGGCTTGCTAGGCCATTTAAGAGTTAAACACATTGCTGTGGGTCTGTAGTCACACAACAAAGGGCAACAGATTTCCTCATGAACCATATGGGTATTTACAATCGACAATGGTTTCATCTTCATCATTAGACTTTTAATTCAAGTCAAACCACTATCTGCCATGGTGGGATTTGAACCCTGGTCCTCAGAGCATTACCCTGGGTCTCAGGATTACTAGTCCAGTAACAATACCACTACACCATTGTCTCCCCTGGTGTCATTGGTGGTGTTAAAACCTTGAATGAGAAAAAAAAAGAGATCTAGACTTGCTGAGAAAATGGACCTGTATCTGGCGGATGATATTTAATGTTGATAAATTTAACAACATGCCTGGTCAACACCAGACATATATATACTATGCAGAGTCTGTATTAAAATCTTTTTAGCAAGTAAAAGGTCTAGGTTTCACAGTGTACGAATTTGTAAAGGTTAATGACCTGTGCCACGAGGTGATTGTAGAGCTGTGGGATTTATTGCCAGGACATTCCAATATAAAACAAGCGGCACTAAAATGTCCTTCTGCAAGATCTTGGTTCAGCTTACATCAAGAGTACTATGCCTAGTTTTATCTCTTCACGGAAGTAAAGAAGTACATGAAGCCACGCTGAAACAGTCATCAATGTACCAAAGAAAGAGTTGTGGGAGGGGGCTTGAGTAGGATTGGAACAAGGAATGTTCCACATACCCCACAAAGAGACACTTCCTCCTACCTCCCCCTGGACCATGACCCCACCACCGAACACCAAGCCATTGTTTCCAGCACGGTCACTGACCTCATCTCCTCTGGAGGTCTTCCCTCCACAGCTTCCAACCTCATAGTTTCCCAACCATGGACAGCTCGCTTCTACCTCCTCCCCAAAATCCACAAACAGGCCTGTCCCGGTAGACCGATCGTGTCAGCCTGTTCCTGCCCCATGGAACTGATTTCTTCCTATCTTGACTCCATTCTCTGTCCCCATTGTTCAGTCTCTTCCCACCTACATCCGCAATTCCTCTGATGTCCTACGTCATATCAATAATTTCCAGTTCCCTGGCCCTAACTGCTTCCTCTTCACCATGGGTGTCCAATCCCTCTACACCTCCATCCCCTACCAGGATGATTTGAGGACTCTCTGCTTCTTCCTTGAATAGAGGCCTGAACAATCCCCATCCACCACCACTCTCCTCTGTCTGGTTGAACTTGTTTTCTCACTGAACAATTTCTCCTTACTTGTCTCACTTCCTCCAAATAAAAGGAGTGGCTATGGGTACCCGCATGGGCCCCAGTTATGCCTGCCTCTTTATGGGGCATGTGGAACATTCCTTGTTCCAGTCCTACTCAGGCCCCCTCCCACAACTCTTTTCTCGTTACATTGATGACTGTTTCAGTGTCACTTCATGCTCTCATCTGGACCTGGAAATATGTATCAATTTTGCTTCCGATTCCCACCTCTCCATCACCTTCACATGGTCCATGTCCGACACTTCCCTTCCCTTCCTTGACCTCTGTCTCTCATTTTCCGGTGATAGACTGTCCACCAATATTCGTTACAAGCCCACCGACTCCCATAGCTACCTTGACTACAGCTCCTCACACCCTACTTCCTGTAAGGACTCCATTCCATTCTCTCCGTTCCTTCGCCTCCGTTTCATCCGTTCTGATGATGCCACTTTACAAAAGGATGTTTCTGACATATGTTCCTTCTTCCTTAACCGAGGTTTCCCACCCACGGTGGTTGACAGGGCCCTTAACTGTGTCTGACCCATCTCCCGCACCTCTGCTCTCACACCTTCTTCTCCCTCCCAGAACCACGATAGGGGTGCCTCTTGTCCTCACTTTTCACCCCACCAGCCTCCGCATTCAAAGGATCATCCTCCGCCATTTCCGCCAACTCCAGCGTAATGCCACCACCATACACAACTTCCTTTCAGCTCCTCCATTGGCTTTCCATAGGGACTCTTCCCTCTGGGACACTCAGGTCCACTCCTCCATCATCCCCAAACCTCATCCGCCTCCCACAGCATATTCCTATGGAATCGCAGAAGGTGCAACACCTGCCCCTTTACCTCCTCCATCCTCACTGTCCAAGGGCCCAAACACTCCTTTCAGGTGAAGCAGTGCTTCACTTGCATCTCCTTCAATTTGACATACTGCATTTGCAGCTCGCAATGCGGTCTCCTCTACCTTGGAGAGACCAAACGCAGACTGGGTGACCGCTTTGCAGAACACCTTCAGTCTGTCTGCAAGCATAACCCAGATCTTCCTGTCACTAGCCATTTCAACACACCACCCTGCTCTCATGCCCACATGTCTGTCCTTGGCCTGCTGCAATGTTCCAGTGAAGCCCAAAGCAAACTGGAGGAACAGCACCTCATCTTCTGATTAGGCACTTTATAGCCTTCCGGACTTAACATTGAGTTCAACTTCAGTCCATGAACTCTCTCCTCCATCCTTACTCCTTTTTAATCCCCTTTTTTCAATATTCAGTTTTATTTTTTAATTTTTATTTATTTTCATTTTTATTCATTGTTTTATCCCCACCTTTTATCCCATTTTCTATCTTTTTTCCCACCACCATCCCCTCCTCCCACCCCCACTAGGGTCACTTGTTCATGTTATTCTTTGCAGAGTGCTTACCCTTGTCCTGCTATTACCACATTCTGCTTTCTGACCTTAATGCCACCATCAGTACCTCCTTTAGACCTTTAGCCAGTATCACTACCATTAACACCCCGTTGTCCCTTTGTTCATGATCTATCTCTTTGTCATTCTCTCCTTTGCTCCCACCTATCGCTGACCTTCTATCCAGCTTCACCTGCTCCACCGCCCCCCCTTAAACAGTATAAATTTCATCACATTTTTACTTCTCTTTAGCTCTCAAGAAGAGCCATACGGGCTTGAAACATTAAACTTTTTTTCTCTCCATAGATGCTGTTAGACCTGCTGAGTTTTTCCACCATTTACTATTTTTGTTTCAGTTTTCCGGCATTGGCAGTATTTTACTTTTAGCATACAACTCACACCTGTCTCGTGCTCTTGCCGCATCACAGCTGGGATGCCACGTCCAGTTCTAATTGTCAAAAAACAAGTGAGACATTCATATACTGGAGGCAGTATGAAAAAGAACTTAATGTGATGAATAAGTGGCATTTAATAAATTATTTTTTAAAGATGTATAAAATGGTCACTGGTATGGAAAAGATTAATCCAGTATACTACTGTAAATTCATGGGAGTGGGACAAAGGTTCACACTAGTAAATGGTAAGCTGAGGATGATATCAAGAAGCTGCTCCTTGAAGTGTGAAATAGATTTCTGGGCAGGGTGGTACAGGTGAAAACCCTGGATGTATCTAAATAACAACTAGGTGCAGTGATGGTGATGGGGGAAGGTGGTTGGAACTGTATGATGGATGAATTTAGAGTAGTATTTCTCATCCCTAATTATCAGGTCAAACCTGACTAATCTTAATAAGTGAATTGTGAAGGTTGGCCTCTATGAGAGAAAGAACTTGGGGAGGAACCAGGGAAAGATGCAGTCTGCAGGTCATAGAACCATTTCTATTAATAGTCAAATGTGCAGGAGGCCAGCAAAGTTGATTGTAGAAAGGCTTGCATTTACTGGCCACATTATCATGTCACTCAAAAATGTTTTAAATAGCCTTAGGTACATTGAATTAGTTTGAAATGAAGTGACTGATATATCTAATTGTGACATTCCTTTTTTACAAATCCGATGAATGGCAAATTAGTCTGATATCTGTCGTATTAGTAGTGGACAGATTATTGGCCCAAGTTACCAGAGGGAGTCTGTCCTTCTTTGTATAGTAATGTAGGTAGTTTTGTGTTTCCCTCAATCACTGGAACAACGAAAGGGCTTTAGGTTTAAGGAGATTTATTGTAAAATGAGTTATATGGCGGGACATCAAAAAGATCAGGAAAAATTATTTAAAAGGATCAGAAATCTGTTACCCATAATTTTGTAAAGTGATCAGTCTTGAAACAATAATGCTGATTTTTCTTGTTAAGTATATTGGGCTGGATTTTCAGCCCTGAGGCATGTAGCTTGAGTTGGGAAATTTAAATATAACCAACGTATCATCCACATATTGGAAATATTCAAGAGGTAGGTGGTTAGGTGTCATTCCATTGAAGACATTCACTACATTTAAATCCGAAGCTGCATGTAATAATTTCCTTACATGTCTCGATTGGCTCCACCCTGTGCTCAAATTTACCTTTGAAATGAAGCAGTCAAATGAACTCCCCTTCCTTGACGTATTAGTTGAGAAATTTGTCATGGGGTTCTCTACCATGGTCTACCACAAGCCTACCTTCACTGGTCAGTACAGGAGTTGGGATTCTTATAGTTCCACACACTGTAAGAATGGTTTTATTGGTAACCTTGTAAATAGGGCCAGAGTCATTTGCTCACCATGCAAACTTGATGCTGAAGTAGGGCACATCAAAGGCATCCTGCAGGATATTGGCTACACTGATCAGATCATTTTGCACTGTATATCAAACAAACTCATGAACGGGCCTAAGACCGTCACTTTCAGCCCTGAAATATGTCCAGTACACCTCAGATTACCCTGGAAGTGTATGGGTATCTCTCAAAAATTTGAGTTTCAAGCTGCTACAGTGGTATTCACCACTCATAGAATGCTTCTGTCAAGCCAAAAAGACACAAATGAGTAATGTGGTATATGGATTTCAGAACCACTGTGATGCTACGTGTGTAGGCTGTACATCCCAAAACCTGGCGGATCATATCAAAAGGCATGTTTGCAACAGACGAGGTACAGACTATACCCAACCAGCCCATGCTTGCAAAACTCAAAACATAGTGTCCAACATTAGATGTGAAGAGAATTCCACAGACTCGGAACCCTCAGAGAGAAAAAAAAAACTCCACACATCTGCCTTAAATGGGAGACCCCTTATTTTTAAACAGTGTCCCCTAGTTCTAGTCTCTCCCACAAGGGGAAACATCCTTTCAGCATCCACCTTGTCAAGTCTCTCAGGACCTTATATGTTTCAATAAGATCACATCTCATTTTTCTAAATTCCAATGGATACAGGCCCAACCTGTCCATCCTTTCCTCATAGGATAGTCCCCCCTCATTCCAGGAATCAGTTGAATGAACCTTCTCTGAACTGCTTCTAATGCAATTATGTAATTTCATAAAAAGAGAGAGCAAAACTGTACACAGTACCCTAGGTCTGGTCTCACCAATACCCTATACAACTGTAGCAAAACATCTCTACTTTTATATTCCATTCCCCTTCCAATAAACAACAATATTCCATTTGCCTTCCTAATTACTCACTGTACCTGCATACCAACATTGTGTGATTCATGTACCTGGACAACCAGATCCCTCTGAAACGCAGATTCTGCAATCTCCCTCCATTTAAATAATATGCTGCTTTTTTATTCTTTCTGCCAAAGTGGACAAGTTCATATTTTCCCACATTATACTCCATCTGCCAAATTTTTGCCCACTTACTTAACCTATCTATATCTCTTTGCAAACTCCTTATGTCTTTTTCATAACTTATTTTCCTGCCTATCTTTG
Organism: Carcharodon carcharias; assembly: GCF_017639515.1. Lineage (NCBI taxonomy): Eukaryota > Metazoa > Chordata > Chondrichthyes > Lamniformes > Lamnidae > Carcharodon > Carcharodon carcharias. Next base: position 52,051,710 of record NC_054487.1, on the reverse strand, counting down.
TGTCATCAGCAAATTTAGCAACCATACATTTGTTCCTATCATCCAAGTCATTAAAATAGATTGTAAATGGTTGAGGCTGTAGCACTGATCCCTGTGGCATTCCTATCTTCCCAACCCAAAAATGGCCCATATGCCTACTCTCTGTTTCCTGTGAGCTAACCAATCCTTTATCCTTTATCCTTTACTCCCTACAACATGGGCTCTTATTTTGTGTAGTAATCTTTATGTGGCACCTTGTCAAATGCCTTCTGGAAATCTGAGTATGCCACATCCACAGGTTTGCCTTTATCTATGTTGCTTGGTACTTCCTCAAAGAAATTAGTTAAACATGGGCCTGAATATTCTGTTCAGTGTGTGGGAGCGGGCCCTGCTCGCTGACGCACAGTGACGTCGGGTGAGTCCCGACGTCACCGCACGTCATTCCGATCCTTAGTTTGGTGGGCGCGCATCAGAGTTGGCTGCGCGCCTGCCAAACAGTCAAAGGCTTATTAAGGCCATTTAACTACCAATTGAAACAATTAACAGGGCTGCTTGTCCAACCTTAAGATTGGCTGGCAGGCAGGCTAAGAGCTCAGGTGGCCTTCGCATTTTTTATGGAACCTCATCCACAGGTGGGATGAGGTTTCATGAGGGTTTATAAATGTAATAAAAATTTTTAGTCAAATTCATTGACATGTCCCAGCTCATGTGACACGGTCGCTTGAGGGGGACATGTCTGAATAATTAAAAAAATTTTTTTCAAGTTTTCCCAAATCAAATTAATCCCCTTGAGGCAACTCCGTGCCTCAGGGAGATTTCTGCATTCTTTCACGCGCATGTGCAAAAGAGCGCAGGCCCCAACTCTCCCTCTTCGCCCTGCCTGCACAGGTAGTGCAAAGCGCTTCCGGGTGTACATCGTGCTGGGCGGACCTTAATTGCTCTGCCCACACAAAATAGCGGCGCGCACACTCGTTCCTGAACCATTCGCCAGCCGGGGAGAAAGTTCTCCCCATGATCTCCCTTACACAAAACCATGTTGACTCTGTCTGATTACATTGAGTTTTTCCAAGTGTCCAGCAATATCTTCCTTAATAATAGTTTCCAGCATTTTCTCTGACAGATATTAAGCTAACTGGCCTGTAGTTTCCTGCTTTCTGCCTACCTCCTATCTTGAATAGAGGATTTACATTCGCTATTTTCCGATCTGATGGGACCTGTCCGTAATTTAGCGAATTTTGGAAAATTAAAACCGGTGCATCTACTATCTCAGCAGCTACTTCTTTTAAGACCCTGGGATGAAGTCCATCAGGACCTGGGGACTTGGCAGCTTTTAGCTGTAATAATTTTGTCAGTACTCTGTCCATGGTGACTGTAATTGTTTTCAGTTGCTCCCTTCTTTTCACCTCTTGATGCACACTTATTTTTGGGATGTTATTTGTATCCTCTACAATGAAGACATGCAAAATATCTGTTCAATTCATCCACCATGTCCTTATTTTCTATTATTAATTCCCCACACTCACTCTATAGAGGACCAATGTTCACTTTACCTACTCTTTTCCTGGTCTATAGTTTCCTACTTTCCGCCTCCCCCTACCTCACCCCATTTTTGAATAAGGGCTTTATGTTACCATTTTTCCAATCCACTAGAACCTTTCCAGAATCCAGGAAATTTTGGAATATGATAACCAATGCATCCACTATCTCCGCTGCCACTTCCTTTAAGACCCTGGGATGTAGGCCATCAGGTCCTGGGGACTTGTCACCCTTTAATCCCAATTGTTTGCTCAGTACTTTTTCTCTAGTGATGATGATTGTTCTAAGTTCCTCCTTCTCTATACCCTCTGCACTACCTGTTACTATTGGGGAGGTACTAGTGTCCTCCACTGTGAAAACTGAGGCAAAATATTGATTAAGCGTCATTGCCATTTCTGCACTCCCCAATATTAACTCCCCAGTCTCATCCTCCAAGGGACCAACATTTACTTTAGCTATCCTCTTTCCTTTTATATACTTGTAAAAGCTTTTGCTATCAGTTTTTACATTTTGTGCTAGTTTTCTTTCATAATTTACCTTTGCTCTTTTTATTATTTTTTTAGTAACTCTTTGTTGATCTTTAAAATTTTCCCAATCTTCCAGCTTGCCACTGACCTTTGCGATTTGGTATGCCTTAGTTTTTTGCCTTTATGTTATCTTTAACTTGCTTGCTTAGCCATGGATGCTTTTCCCCCCGCTTACCATCTTTCTTCCTCTTTGGAATATATTATACTTGGGAGGAATTAAATATCTCCTTAAATATCTGCCACTGTTCAAAAACTGTCCTACCTTGTAGTCTTCCTGCCCAGTCCATTAGGGCCAAATCTGCCCTCATACCTATGTAGTTACCTTTGTTTAACTCCAGAACACTACTGTGGGATTCACGTTTCTCGCTCTCAAACTGAACTTGAAATTCTAGCATGCTATGATCACTCTTCCCTAGAGGATCCTTTACTATGAGATCATTAATTAATCCCATCTCATTACACAAATCCAGAATAGCCTGCTCCCTGGTTGGTTCCACAACATATTGCTCCAAGAAACAATCTCTAATACACTCTATGAACTCTCCCTCAAGGCTACCCTTGCCAATTTGATTAGTCCAGTCTATATGCATATTAAAATCACCCATGATTATTGCTGTGCCATTCTTAAATGTTCCTAGTACTTCCTGGTTTATACTGTGCCCTGCTGCTAAACTACTGTTTGGGGACCTATAGATTACTCCCACCAGGGACTTCTTTCCCTTGCTATTTCTTACTTCTACCCAGACTGACTCCCAGTGCCTATATCATTCCTCATTATAGCACTGATCTCTTCCTTTACTAACAAAGCTACACCACCTCCTTTTCTTTCCTGCCTATCCTTCTGAAACACTGAGTACCCTTGGATATTCAACTCCCAAACCTGTTCTCCCTGTAACCACATTCCAGTAATCACCACCAAATCATACCTATTTATCTCTCTTTGCACTGTTAACTCATTAGTTTTATTCCGAATGCTACATGCATTCAGATACAAAGCCTTTAAGTTTGTCCTATTGTCAATTTTCCCTACTCATATATGATTCTTTGGCCCAATATGGCGTTCACACACTCTGTCCCTTCCTTTCACTTTTCAATAGCAATCAGCTTCGTCACTAACCTGCACTCTTACCCTCTCAAACTTTGATTTTTTATATTTCCATGCAACTGAACCCTCTCCCAACCCCACTATTTAGTTTAAATCCTTATCTACGACCCTAGTGATGCGATTTGCCAGGACACTGGTCCCAGCATGATTCAAGTGGAGCCCGTCCAAACGGAATAGCTCCCTCTTTCCCCAGCACTGGTGCCAATGTCCCATGAATTCGAACCCACTTCTCCCACACCAATCTTTGAGCCACGCATTTACCTCTTTAATCTCATTGACCCTGTGCCAATTAGCTCGTGGCTCAGGTAGTAATCCGGGGATTATTACCTTTTTGGTTCTGTTTTTTAATTTAGCCCCTAGCTGCTCATATTCCCTCAGCAGAACCTCTTTCCTTCTTCTACCTGTATCATTGGTACCTACATGGACCATGACAACTGGATCTTTCCGCTCCAACTCCAAGTTCCTCTGCAGCCCAGATGAGATATCCTTAATCCTGGCACCAGGTAGGCAACACAGCCTTTGGCACTCTCGTACCGGCTACAGAGAACAGTATCTATTCCCTTAACTATACTATCCCCGATTACAAATACATTTCTCTTTTCTCCTCCTACTTGAATAGTTCCCTGTACCACCATGCTATGGTCAATTTGCTCATCCTCCCTACAGTCCCCGCTCTCGTCCACACAGGAGCAAGAATCTCGAACCTGTTGGATAAGGACAAGGGCTGAGGCTCCGGCAGTGCTACTTCCTGGATCCCTCTACCTGCCTCACTCATAGTCACACCCTCCTGTCCCTGACCACTGGCTGAATTTAAGGTAGTTAACCTAAGGGGTGTGACTGTCTCCTGAAACACAGTGTACAGGTAACTCTCCTCCTCCCTGATGTGTCACAGTTTCTGAAGCTCAGACTCCAGCTCATCAACTCTGAGCCAGAGTTCCTTGAGCAACCAACATTTGCTACAGATGTGGTCACTAGGAACACAATGGGGTCCAACAGCTCCTACATCATGCAGCTACAACACATCGCCTGGCCCTGCATCTCTATTTTATTTAATTCGTTTTTAAATTTGTTTTTAAATTTCCTACTGGTCTTTATCAATCTGTAAAATATTTCTCCTATTTACCTTTAATCTAAAAGCAAGTTAGAATTGAGATTCAAAATACACTTCTTAAAATCAATTGGAACTCGCTCTCTCTGCTGAGTTGAAGCTGAAGTGTTAGTCCTCCGATCCTGGGCCCCGGTAGTCACCCTTAATCTGAAATCAACTTAGAACAGGTAGTTCAAACTGGCACAAAACAAAAACAGAATTACCTGGAAAAACTCAGCAGGTCTGGCAGCATTGGTGGAGAAGAAAAGAGTTGACGTTTCGAGTCCTCATGACCCTTCAACAGAACTTCAGTTTTTTAAGATCCAACAAGTATGAGAAGCCTCCAGCCTGTAAGCTTCAAGCTGCTGTCTGCAAGGACCCAAAGCTGAAAGAAACTCATTTCAAATGCGACTGTCCAGGGTGTGCTTTGCCAGGTGTCTGTTTAAGTTTATGGGCAGGATTTTTAGCTCAGCAGGTGGGCGCGTGCCTGACCTGACCACGCACAAAATGTCATGCAATGACGTTGGCCAAGCGTGCTAACATCAGCGCGCAGCCGTGTGATAGTTCGGCAGCCGGGCATGTACCCGCCAACAATTAAAAGACATATTAAGGCCATTAAGTTATCCATTGTGCTGAATTTTTCACTGCCCGTTCAACCTAATGGTTGACGGGCAGGCGAAAAGGCCAAGCGTTTTTTGGAAACCTCATCCATGGGCAGCATGTGGTTTCCAAAATCAAATACAAATGAAATAAAAACTTTAATTTTTAATTAAAAACATGTTTCATTAATTTTTTGTGTTGTTTAATAATTTTTTCAATATTTTTTCTTCATCTCCCTGAGGCAGCTCCATGCCTCAGGAAGATTATTCAGCACTCTTTCGTGCACGTGTGCGAATTGCGCGCTTGGCTTGCTTGAGCACTGCCTCTCGTGTATCATGCTGTGCGGCCTTGATTGGCCTGCCCGCATGAATTCATGGAACACTGCCAATTGAGGGCGGCGGTTGGCTTCCCCGCTGATCCTGCACGCCAAGGTCAAAATTCTATCCATTGAGATTTATAATTGCCTTAATGGGGGTATAACTGAGAGTCAGATCAATTAGGGGATTTTTGTAGTTATTATAGGAGTAATTTTGTAGATGTATGTATGTGTTTACATTTTTTCTTGCATTAATAAATGTTTAATTTAGTTTTAAAAAACCTCTTGCGACTCGGTGGTCTTATTGCTACTTAATTCAAAGCCTGCATCTCGAAGCATACAAATTGCAAAAAAATGAGTTATGCCAGTTGTTTCAGGTTTCCCTCGGGGATTTGAACAATTCAGCCTTTACCATCGGCTGTGACATAATAAGCCACAGACTGGACTGGATTGTTTGGCTTTTCTAGGTGTTGCTGACTGCCTCTGGGTCTTATTTTCTCCTGTCTTATGTGTTCATAGTCTCTCTTAGTCTGAACTTGCACCATCAGATTTTCAAGCAGTCCTAAGACATCCTATTGTAAATATAAAAAAATATTGTATTAAATTAATTTTTGCACTGCTGTATACAGTATACAAATTCAAGTTTATTGTTAAGAGCATGAAATTAAAAAAACTTTTTGACTGTTTACACTTGTTGCACTTGTATTTACTGCAGCACTTGTTTTGGTTTTTAACTTTTTTATCAGATAGAACTAAATTATGCCCACACATTCATCTGTGAATGAATAAATAAAAAGAAAAAATGTTTTACTGCAGCACTTGTTTTTATGATCAGTGATTCTATCCTTCAATAAGACAAATATACAACAATTGTTCTTACATTCTGAGGTGAGGTAAGAGCGACTGCCCTTGATATCAAGGCAGCATTTGACATAGTATGGCATCAAGGAGCCCTAGCAAAACTGGAGTTAATGGGAATCGGGGAGAAAACTGGTTGGAGTCATACCTAGCACAAAGGAGGATGGTTGTGGTTGTTGGCGGTCAATCATCTCAGTTCCAAGACATCACTACAGGAATTCCTCAGGGTAGTGTCCTAGGCCGAACCATCTTCAGCTGCTTCATCAATGATGTTCCTTCCATCATAAGGTTAGAAGTGGAGATTTTCACTGATGATTGCACATTGTTCAGCCTCATTCGCGACACCTCGGATATTGAAGCATGTCCATGTCCAAATGCAGCAAGACCTGGACAATATCCAGGCTTGGCCTGACAAGAGGCGTGTAACATTTGCACCACCCAAGTGTCAGACAATGACCAGCTCCAACAAGAGAGAATCTAATCTTTGTCCCGATGTTCAAAGGCATTACCATCGCTGAATCTCCCACTATCAACATCCTGGGTGCTACCATTGACCAGAAACTGAACTGGAATAGCCATATAAATACTGTGGCTACAAGAGCAGGTCAGAGGCTAGGAATCGTGCGATGAATAACTCACATCCTGACTCTCTAAAGCCTGTCCACCATCTACAAGGCACAAGTCAGGAGTGTGTTGGAATATTCTTCACTTGCCTGAATGAGTGCAGCTCCAACAACACTCAAGAAAATCGACATCATCCAGGACAAAGCTTGATTGGCACTACATCCACAAACATTTATTCCCTCCACCACCACAACGCACAGTAGCAGCCATGTGTAACATCTGTAAGATGCACTGCAGATATTCACCGTCTCCTCAGACAGCACTTTCCAAACCCAAGACCACTACCATCTAGAAGGTTAGGGCAGCAGACAGATAGGAACATCAACATCTGAGAGTCCCCGTCCAAGTCACTTACCACCCTGACTTAGAAATATATCACCGTTCCTTCACTGTCTCTGGGTCAAAATCCTGGAACTCCTTTCCTTACAGAACTGTGGTTGTAGCTACACTGCATGGACTGCAGTGGTTCAAAAAGGCAGCTCATCACCATCTTCTCAAGGGCAACTAGGGATGGGCAGTAAATGCTGGCCCAGCCAGTGAAGCCCCCATCTCATGAATGAAGGAAAAAAAAATGTTTTATTGTGGTTTGTTTTTATTATAAATGATTCTATCCTTCAATAAGAAATGTAGGCAATTGTTGTTCTTACATTCCACTTCATTTTGGGTACATTTATAGGGAACGGGAAGGTTCATGTCACTGATTATGTAAAAGCTTTTATTGGTAAATCAAAATTTTGCTCATGATGATTTAGACAGCTTAATGGACTTCAAACTTTTAATATGCACGTTTAATATTTAATGCTAAATATGTATTATTAAATATGTGGTTGGAATTTGATAAATTGAATACAAAATTGTGGGTTTCTTGCAAATGCTAATTCTGTTGAGTTTTGTATTTCTTATTTAAAAATGTTTTAAAACGTGACATCCCTTAATAAGCAGCTAGCACACCTTTCTTAATACATCTTAGATTTATGGAAATCTGGTATAATATATTAAAGTGCTATTTATACTTTTAGTTCTTAAAGTAAATATAATAAAGTGGATTAAATGAATATGACTGATTTGGGTGATCAGACAAAATTGAATTTCCCAGACCACCACTGTTTTTTTTTAAATTGCTTTGACAGCATCAGATTCATTCGCTCCAAGGAAATTTCTTATAAAATATAATTGAATGCGCCACCATCATAAATCAAATTGCTCAGCTGGCTGTGGGTTTTGGTGATGCGACAATTACATAAGGCCCGGCTGCTGCAGCGAGCTGTTAGGAGGAAATGGAACTGTCTGCAACATGAAATAGTGTAACAGTTGCGCCATTTTAAGTACTAATTCTTCCTTTTAATCACCACATAGAACAAAGCAGCTGGGGGCTTTGGCTGTCTCATTTGCCATGACTAAAGCATATCCAACTGGATTCATGGCATACAACAGGTGTGATCCTATGTATCCGTTAATTGACTAGAGATCTAATGTCACTCTGTCTGAGGCAAGCTTTTGTAGTTCAAGCTGTGGTTATTTTTTTCCCAATGGAGTAACATTTCCCTTGTGGCTGCTACCTATTTTTCAAAATCCAAATATAAACTTTTATTTTCTGTAATCTGCAATACATTAATCATAACTTCTGTATGCTATATATTGAAGTATGTAATTTTCTAGATATAACTGTACACATAACGATATTTTGATGAAGTGACTGCCTTAAGATACAATTTTAAGATTAGAAGGCACACCTTTAGAGGCTTCCGCTAAGGGTTGTACTGAGTAGAGAATTTTCATTTTAAGGCAACAATTCAGTTGTTTAAGTTCTTGTATTGCAAGTTTCTGTTTCCACTTCTTTTTCAAATGTGTAATGAGTGCATTTTATTTTCTGGCCTTTGTTACTAACAGTACAAACCAATCCCAAAGTCATGATGGTTTTATCCAATGGAAATTGTGTTTGACAAATCTAATATGTTTTTTGATAATGTAATTAACAGGATATATAATAGGGAACCAGTGGATGTGGTATATTTAAATTTTCAAAAGGCATTCGATAAGGTGCCACATAAAAGGTTGCTGCGTGAGATAAGGACTCATGGGGTTGGAAGGTAATATATTAGCATGGATAAAGAAATGCTTGAAGAACAGAAAACAGAGTAGGAATAAGCGGGTCATTTTCAGGTTGGCAGACTTATTAGTGGAGTACTGTTAGGATAACTGCTGGGATCACAGCTATTTATAATCCAGATTAATAACTTTGAAGAAGGAACCAAATGTAGTGTATCCAAATTTGCTGATGGTACAGAGCTGAGCAGGAAAGTGACCTGTGAGGAATACACAAAAAATATGCAAAGGGATATATATGCATAGGTTAAATAAGTGAATGAGGAGGTGGCAGATGGAGTATAATGTGGGGAAATATGAGGTTATTTACTTTGGTAGGAAGAATAGAAAAACAAAATATTTTTTTAAATGGTGAGAAACTATTAAATGTTGGTGTTCAGAGCAATTTGCATGATCATGCACACAAATCACAAAGTTGATATGCAGGTTCAGCAGGCAATTAGAAAGGCAAATGGTAAAGGCAATTAAGGCAAATTTGGATACATTACATTTGGTTCCTTCTTCAAAGGCAATTAACCTTTATTGCAAGAGGGTTGTCATACCAGGGTAAGTAATTCTTGTTGCAATTTTACAGGGCTTTAGTGAGACCACATCTGGAATATAGTATACAGTTTTGGTTTCCATACCTAAGAAAGGATATACTTGCCTTGAAGGGGATATTAAGAAGGTTCACTGGATTGATTCCTGGGATTAAAGGAGAGATTGAGTAGAATGGGTGTATTATGTCTGGAGTTTAGAAAAATGCGAGGTGAAACATTATAGGTCAAAATTTTTAGCTCGGCGGGCAGATGCGCATCTGACCTGCTCGAGCGTAAAATGACACGCGTTGACCTCGGGCAAGCGATATTTCGTTCAGCAGGCATGCGCCGGAGTCAGCAGCGTACCCGCCAACAATTAAAAGGCCTGTTAAGGCCATTAAGTGATCAATTAAATATAATTTTTCCCTGCCCGTCCAACCTTACGATTGGTGGGCAGGTGAAAAGTCCTTTGCACTTTTTCGGGAACCTCATCCACGGGCGGGATGAGGTTTCTTAAAGCAAATAAAAATTTTAAAACTTAATTAATAACGTACCTGCGCATGTGACAGGGGACATGTTTTATTATATTTTGCATGTCTTTTTTTTTAATATATAACTCTTCATCTCCCTCGCTCGCCCTCCTCCCCCTGCCCGCACTCAGCGCCGCAGCTAGTGTTTTATGTTGGGTGGGCCTTAATTGGCCTGCCAGCATGAAATCGCCTTCCGGCCCTGATCGAGGGTGGCAGTTGGCTTCCCACCTGCCCCTACCAAGCCCAACCGACAAAGGCAAAAATCTGCTCATAATGTTTCTGAGAAAGTTTGACAATATATGTGCTGAGAGGCTGTTTTCCCTGGCTGGGGAGTCTAGAGTTTGGGGACATAGCCTCAGGATAAGGAATTGGCCTTTTTGGACTAAGATGAGGAAAAATATTTTCACTCAGAGGGTGCTGAATCATCAGAATTCTCTATCCCAGAGAACTGTGGATACTCAGTTGTCATGTATATTCAAGGCTGAGATCGATGGATTCTTGGGCACTAAGGGAATCAAGGGATATAGGGATGGGGTGCGAAAGTAGATTTGAGGCCGAATGTCAAGCATGATCTTATTGAATGGTGGAGCAGGATCGACAAGCCATGTGGCCTACAACTGCTCCCATTTCTTAGCTTCTTACTCTGGGGTGAATAAGGGCTATGTTGAGGGAAATGGCAGCATCTTTTGAAATATGAGTGCCGTAGAAACTTCAATCCCATGCCATCAGGCAATGGTGACTTTGTTTAGGTTGGCAATGGTGACTTTATTTAGGCATCTGTAAGCTGCATATTAGCATAAGGATTTTTTTTCCAGTAACATTCCATTCCTGAGAGCACTAATTTTCAACTCACTGCAGTGTTTGTGACCTATTTGTACAGCAATGGCTGCATCTTTGCAATACGAGAACTGGAATACTCAGTTTATGTGGTAAGTAGGCTTACTGTTTGTGATAAATATATATAATAAAATATGTATTGCACATTTCATATTTGTATAATTTATGAAACATTTCATTTTTTTATTCTATTGTATAAGCTGTGTTCTATAAACATCTGTAGGCTAATGAAGCCCATCAAAGCTGACCATTATTGACTTGTGGAAAAGCGATTGAGCAACAATAAAATGTACCACTTCTTGGGACACATTTGGCTCATATGATTTTGCAATTGCCTGCACATGTTGTACAGGTTGAGTTAATAATGAAGAGCTTTCTTAGGAAAAGTATTGATCCTTTCTGAAACCAGCTGGTTGTGGTATAGCATAGCATTGAATTACCTTTGCTCTGATTGTGATGAACTTGTTTCGTGATTTAATAACACAGCAAAACTATTTAATAGTTTATTTTCATCTCCACATCTAAAAGTAGGTGGTATGCTCCAAACATTGCTGAAAAACTATGTAAGAATGTTCTCTGCACGTAATGCTGAAGCTAGATATATTTAAAATTAACCATATTCACAAGTTTGTTGTCCATGTATTATTTCACATGTTTGACTTCTGGGATTTTTTTTGTGTTATATCACTCTGAAAAGCTCACTTTGCCTGCAGAGGTAGAGGTTTTACTGGTCTTGTACTGCTGTTGTCTCTTTATTAGTCTGGCTGCAGAGATGAGCTGCCACTGGAGATGGTGAATGAATGGGAGCAGCAAGGAAGATGTTGTATTTCAGCTTCCTTTCTGTGAGAAAAGTTTTTTGCGACATTAATAAATTTTATTACTCTATTGATAAGGTCAATGAATTAAGAAGAATGCAGAAAGTCTATTTTGTAAGTAAATATTTTGCTTTACTTCCTAATGCAATTTTAATTCAGTGATTCTTAGACTTTGTAAGTGTACCCTATATCTTTAACAGTCTGTTAAAATGTCCTTCTTTCTGTAATTGGCATAACATTTAGTTTCTCAGGGAGTTTAAAAATCTGAAAATAGCCCATGCACACATATACCCACCACCCTTATTCATTTCAGTGCATCACGTTTGAAGGTGCAATATTTGTGTTCAATAATTGCAAATAATTTAGTTGGTTGTTGTAGTGATTGTAGGTAAAACCTTTCCTACTACCTTTAGGGGTCACATGATTGTACTGATGAATCAACCCTAAGCGCGGGTAATATTAGGGGTGGAGCTTATCGTCGTGGACCTGGTTCAAGCATGTAGTTTCTGCAAGAGCTCTGTAATAAAGTTATCTGTTTCAAGTAAGAAATCTGTCCGATACATCAAGTTTATTAGAGTTGTGAAAGCATCATATGCTTTTTTTTACATGATTAAATTCCAGTGTAATACTTCACCTTCTTGTTCTTGCTACTCCACGACCTCAATATTAATATCGCCAAGTGCTTACAGTTTATAACATGCCAATATCACCTTGCAGACTTACTTTGGAATAATATTCTAAAATACTCCATGGTTTTATATTCCAATGTTCTTGAACCTGAAACATGACCTATGGCTTTAGACCCTAGTCTTTGTCAAGTTGTATAAAGAAAAGTGCTGAATGCATCAGACATGTTTGCTGATGCAATAATTTGCAGAATAGTCTCCAAATTATCATCTTGTCACTACACAAAAATCTGTAGCTTGGTTCCCTAGTTTACAATGATAATTGAGTCCTGGTCAGAGCTGAGAAAATATATCTTGCTTTGTCACGTTTCTTCATGTTAAGAGTTGGAACCTTACTTTTTTGTTCTGCATTTGCCGCTCAGTTATATGATTGAACTGATACATGGCCACAGTTTGTATATTGATGGCAAGAATGGAAACAATACCTAATTTGACTTTCATTTGCTAATATTGTGAAGTTGATGTGGCTAATATCCCTTTGGCCCGGTACACTGAAAGCCATCCTTAACTGTAAATCCTGACGTGTAAATTTTAATTCTGCTGCACAACTGTGACCATGTCTCCAGAATCTAATCACAATTTAAAAATGTCAGCAAAAATAGTTGCCCTGTTTTTTTACAGGACAACATCCTGTTAACTCTTTTGAGTCGTAGAAATAATGGGCAGAATTTTCCTTCTGGCAGGGGGGTGAAGCAGGAGTGGGCGCGGACCGGATCGCCATCCGCGATCAAGTCCATGCTGCCTTTTTTATGGTCGGGCCAAATAAGGCCCGCCCAGCGTATTTCCCAACTCCCAAGGATAGCGGGATTGTGCAGGCAGGGTCGGGCGTGCACAGACCTCCTGGTCCAATGGGTCTGTTTAAAAGAAGGCCTGGCAGCCTTTTATAGGCTGCTCACAATGGCCAGTGCTAGGCCGCAGCAGAGGGGTTCTGGTGAGCAGGCCAGGCTGGAGGACAGGCCTGCAGAGGAAGTCAGGCTGGAGGGTAGGCCAGCGGGGTCCAGTGCGCCGCTTGTTTATCTGATGACTGCCTTGTTGCCCTCCTCGAGGAGGTGGCAGCATTGCAGGAGGTGTTGGTCCCCCCAGGATGGGAGGATGAGGCCCCCTCACATGACAAAACCTGCTGGAGGTGGTGAGCTCCTGCAACGTGGTGCAGTGCACCCGGATCCAGTGCTGTAAGCACTTCAATGTTTTGTTGCGCTCTGGCAGGATGAGCACCATGTTGGCATTGGGCATTTAACCAAGCAGGTAGCCTTACCCTCTGCAGCCCCCACCACCACCACCACCACCACCACCACCACCAAGTCTCAGTGTTGTGACTGCATTGAATCATTGACGGCATTTTCCTTTGTTCGGCGGGCAAGCAGACAGTGCCCATGCTGAGGTCAGCCTGAGTGGGTCATGAGGAGATGAGCTTTTCCCCGCAACATGCGTGGATCTGAGTCCCACGTGACTGGTTTGGGGGAAACCTGGAGGAACTGCACCTAGGCGCAGACTCAGAACTCCAGGTCATGCCCTAGTCAGGGTGATGAGATGGTGGAAAGGGAGCTTCAAGGTGGTGTGGCAACGAACTATCTGCTGCCCTCTACGCTGCACGTGCTTGCGCCTCCTTGCTATGGGAGGAAATACAGTGTGGTTCCTAATGTGCCCAAAGGGGTGGTGGGGGCAGCCTGACCGTCTGAGTGATCGGCTGCAGTGGGGTGAGGAGGTACTGGAGGCCTGATACGTCCCATTCTGGTTGGGGTGTGCCATGTGCGAACAGAGTCCATGTGCAATTTGCCCTAATCAATGCTCTTCTCTCTTATTCAGGAGAAGAAAGCCCAGAACGCGGCCGAGCATGTGAGGAATGGAGGCGGTCAGGCACAGTTCTCCATACTAAGCTGCTTCAAGTAGGTTGTCCTTGAACTTGGGAGGCGCCACGCACCCAGGTCTACTGGTGTCGATGAGGCTAGGGTGCCACAGCCAGGTATTTATGCCCACCAATGAGGTCAGCATTGTCCTGCCAACACAGATGATTGTTAAATTAGTTATTGATGCAACATTGCTGGACCATTGGTTATGGAAGGTTGAGCTCATAATGAGTCGGGGGGACAGGGATGAACTTTGTCATTTTCTGCACGTTAACTGATCCACTGTCTTTGTTCTTCATTTCAGCATCATCAGAGCTCAGACAAGAGGAGGATCAGCAGATGCCCCCTCTCACACCTGAGGGGCCTGAAATCTCACCAGTTTCACACGATTTTTGCGAGGCAGGCACTAGCGCAGGTACGAGCACCTCGGTGGGGATTAGAACAACGGCTAGTGTGCCAGGACACAGTGGTGAGGGCACTTCGCTGGAGGAGCTGGCAGAGACAGAGAGTGCCCATGGTGCCAGCAGTCGGAGGACTGCAGGGGACCAGGCACATGCTCAGTCGGTGCCTGATGACGTGCCTCTGGAGTCGTCTGCGACTCAGCAGTGCAGGAAATGCAGCCAGGTGTGTGGGAGCATCTGGGGTGATACATGAGGCTATGCTTGGTTTGGTGTCCATGGTGGAGGAGTCTACGCGGACGCTCGCCGAAGCAATGAGCCACATGTCCAAGTGCCAAGTGTCCTCCATGGAGAGAGTAGCGACTCTCGTGGAGAACCTACTCCAGGAGACCCACCAAGGCTTCCTGAGGATGCGCTCTGACCAGCAAGACCTCGCATCGGCAATGAGCTCAGCTGGTCACTGTCAGTGTGGGAGTAGGTGAGGGCATCAGGCTTCCCAACTCGTTGCCCATCCATCCAAGGTGAGCAGGGAGGTCCGAAGCGACCTTATGTCGGTGCAGCTGCTGCCTGTCATCTCTATGGGCTCCTCTTAGGGCGCTCAAGATGAGGGCGGCAGCACCTCCTCCCCTCTCCCAGTGAACGTTTCACCCGGTGAGGCTGCGACGACTGGGGGAGATGTCAGCTGCGGAACAAGCAGCTCCCTCCTAGGCAGGACCAGCACAGGCTCCACAGGCCAGAGGATGGTCGCCAAGGTCATCAAGGCCAACAGAACATCAGAGTCATCAAAACAGAGGCCAGAACAATCCCCATCCACCATTACTCTCCTCCGTCTGGCTGAACTTGTTCTCACACTGAACAATTTCTCCTTAAACTCCTCTCACTTCCTCCAAATAAAAGGTGTGGCTATGGGTACCCGCATGGGCCCCAGCTATGCCTGTCTCTTTATGGGGTATGTGGAACATTCCTTGTTCCAGTCCTACTCCGGCCCCGTCCCACAACTCTTTCACCGGTACATCGATGATTACTTCGGTGCTGCTTCATGCTCTCGTCTGGACCTGGAAAAATTTATTAATTTTGCTTCCAATTTCCACCCCTCCATCATTTTCACATGGTCCATCTCTGACACTTCCCTACCCTTCCTTGACCTCTCTGTCTCAATTTCTGGTAATAGACTGTCCACCAATATCCATTACAAGCCTACCGACTCCCACAGCTACCTCGACTACAGCTCCTCATATCCCGCTTCCTGTAAGGACTCCATCCCATTCTCTCAGTTCCTTCGCCTCCGTCGCGTCTGTTCTGATGATGCACTTTCATAAACAGTTCCTCTGACATGTCCTCCTTCTATCTTAACCGAGGTTTTCCACCCATAGTGGTTGACAGGGCCCTCAACCGTGTCCAGCCCATCTCCCGCGCATCTGCCCTCACACCTTCCTCTCCCTCCCAGAAACATGATAGGGTCCCCCTTGTCCTCACTTATCACCCCACCAGCCTCCGCATTCAAAGGATCATCCTGCGCCATTTCCGCCAACTCCAGCATGATGCCACCACGAAACACATCTTCCCTTCACCCCCCCCGGCAGCATTCCGCTGGGATCCTTCCCTCCAGGACACCCTGGTCCACTCCTCCATCACCCCCTACACCTCAACCCCCTCCCACAGCACCTTCCCATGCAACCGCAGAAGGTGCAACACCTGCCCCTTTACTTCCCCTCTCCTCACTGTCCAAGGGCCCAAGCACTCCTTTCAAGTAAAGCAGCATTTCACTTGCACTTCCCTCAATTTAGTCTACTGCATTCATTGCTCCCAATGCGGTTTCCTCTACATTGGTGAGACCAAACGCAGACTGGGTGACCACTTTGCAGAACACCTTCAGTCTGTCCGCAAGCATTACCTAGACCTCCCTGTCGCTTGCCATTTCAACACTCCACCCTGCTCTCATGTCCACATGTCCGTCCTTGGCCTGCTGCATTGTTCCAGTGAAGCTCAACGCAAACTGGAGTAACAGCACCTCATCTTCCGACTAGGCACTTTACAGCCTTTCGGACTGAATATTGAGTTCAACAATTTTAGATCATGAGCACTCTCCTCCATCCCGACCCCCTTTCCGATCACCCCCTTCTTTTCCAATAATTTATATAGATTTTTCTTTTCCCACCTATGTAAATGTATTTTCATCCATTGTTTTATCTCTACCTTTTAGCCTTTTTTGATTCCTTTCCCCCACCCCACCCCCTCTAGGGCTATCTGTACCTTGCTTGTCCTGCTTTCTACCCTTAATTAGCATATTCCTTAGATAATATCACCACCTTCAACATCTCTTTGTCCTTTTGTCTAGGACATCTTTTGGCTATCTCCACCTATCACTGGCCCTCTATCCAGCTCTACTTGTCCCACCCCACCTTAAATCAGCTTATATTTCACCTCTCTTCTATTTTTAATTAGTTCTGTTGAAGAGTCATACGGACTCGAAACGTTAACTGTGTTCCTCTCCGCAGATGCTGCCAGACCTGCTGAGTTTTTCCAGGTATTTTTATTTTTGTTTTGGATTTCCAGCATCCGCAGTTTTTTGCTTTTATCAGAGTCATCAGGCTAACTCAGGTGCCACTCCAAGTGGTGGGGCAGCACCACGAGGTAGCACCCATAAATGAAAGCCTAAGACACCTTAGGCACACCACAGGTTTTTCACTGGTGCTTTTGTGTTGGCCCCAGATGAGGCCCTTATTATTTCTTTTTGATTGTGAACACTATTGTTTTCTCTTTGTGATAAGTTCTTTTGCTTCCCACATTAAATGCAGACGAGTGACCATGGCTGAGGGTGCCTCGTTTCTTCTGCATGTGTATCGTTGACAAAAGTGTAATGGGTGATTTGTTGGACATTCAGCTTTATTTACGAGGCCCTTAGTGCTGCTGACCCGGCAGATTTTTCACTTAGGTGTCGAGTATCGAGGCGGGAGCCCAGGCTTGTTCTGGTGATCCACCTGTGTTGTGCTAGCTGAAGGTTCATTGGATTAAAGCATTCCGGGTAACCCTGCCTCCCTGGAGTAGTCCTGGGTCAGCGTCTACCCCCTCAGCATTTCCCTGTGCCTGCTCATCCTCAGAATCACTGCTGGACTCATTGTGTGCAGCCACAGCCACTGCATCAACATCTTCATCATCCACTGCCCCCCACCCCCCACCCCCCAGCGCAAGATTGTGGAGAGCACAGCATGCAACTACTATCACCGAGACATGATCTGGGCGTTACTGGTGTGCGCCCCCTGAGGGGTCCTGGCACCGGAAGCGCATCTTGAGAAGACCAATGGCTCTCTCCACCACAGCCCTTGTGGAGGCGTGGCTCCTATTGTACCACTGCTCAGTTTCTGTTCTTGGATGGCGGAAAGGCATCATGAGCCACCTTCTGAGGGGATAGCCCTTGACACCCAGCAGCCATCCATCAAGCCGGGCCAAAGCACTGAAGAGCTGGGAGTGTCTGAGGATGTAGGCGTCGTGGGAGCTGTCTGGGTTCCTTGCACAGACTTGTAGAATCAGCATCCTGTGATCACACACTATCTGCATGTTCACGGAGTGAAAGCCCTTCCTGTTGATGAAGGCACCAGGCTCACCTCTTGGTCCCTTGATGGCCAAATGTGTGCAGCCTATTGGACCTAGGCCGTTGGGAAGCCAGCAATTGCCACAAAGCCTCTGGCTCACTGTGTCTGGCTTACCTGGTCCCAACGGAAGTGGATGAAGGCCAGTGCACGTCTGAATAGAGCGTCTGACCTGCTTGACACAAGTATGAACAGCTGATTGGGAGACACTGCAAAGATCACTCACTGAGCGCTGGAACGAGCCAGAGACATAGAAGTTGAGGGGAGCTGTGACCTTCAGAGCCGCAGGCATGGGGTGTTGGCCCACATATTTAGGGGATATCTCAGGCCCAATCATCTGACAGATATAGTTGATTGTCTCCCTTGAGAGACGGAGCCTCCTTCGGCACTACATCTCAGATGTATTGAAGTTACCGCTTTGCTACCTGTATACCCTGGTAGCTGGATTGTGGCATCTTCTGCGGCCCCTTCCACCTTGGACTTCCCGTTGGCCCTGCGCCCCTTGTGCTTGTGCCTGACCTCCCAAAGGTGGCTCCCCTGGAGGATGATTGTGCACTCCTGGCCACCTCCCCTTTCAAGCCCTCCCGTCCTCCTCAAAGGAGCTGCCTCCAGTGGACAGATCAACTCCCATACCCAGGCTAAGGGAAGGCTTCCTGAAACCTGCAGGCCCGGAAAAGATTCCTCACTGCAGAGTGCTAACCTGAAGGTTAGGAGTCCAGAAAAAGCAGCTGGAATGCGTTCTGAAGTACTGCAGATCACACAGGCATGTTTGAAAAGCTTTCAGCAATAAAAACTTCACAGACTAAATTCACGACCCCACTGAGCCCTCTTATCACAGAATCACACAGTGCAGAAGAGGCCCTTCGGCCCATCGAGTCTGCACCGACACGTGAGAAAAACCTGACCTATCAGCCTAATCCCCTTTACCAGCACTTGGCCCATAGCCTTGAATGTTATGACATGCCAAGTGCTCATCGAGGTACTTTTTAAAGGAACCCGCCTCCACCACCCTCCCAGGCCGCGCATTCCAGACCATCACCACCCTCCGGGTAAAAAAAATTTTCCTCCCATTCCCCCAAACCTCCTGCCCCTCACCTTGAACTTGTGTTCTCCTGTGATTGACCCTTCAACCCGCCCGTGGATGAGGTTAATACAAATGTCTCCTACCTGCCTGCCTGTTGCGCCCATGCGTCGACTCAAAAATTGCACGGGCACCGAAAAATTGGCATCAGTTGAACACTAAAGGGACTTAAGTGGCCCGTTAATTAACGACGGGCGCGCGTCAGATTTCATCACAAGTGCTGCCCAGCGAAATATTGCGATGGTGCGTGGTACGTTGGGATGCTCGCCTGACGTCACCGCGCTTTGTTTTATGTGCGGACGTGCAGGGCCCACCCCCCGCATGTCAAACAGAAAATTCTGCCCAATATTGCAGAAAATTGGCTCTTTGTACCTTGTAGCCTGGTCAATATAATTGAAAACAAAAGCAAAGTGCCGCAGTTCATGGAAATCTGAAACAAAAGCAGAAAATGATGGAAATACTTAGCAGGTCAGGCATTATCTGTAGGGAGAGAAAACAGAGCTAAGAACATACTGAGGATAGATTATCAACCTGAAATGTTAACGTTGTTGCTCTACAGATTATGCCTGGCCTATGAGAATATTCAACTGTTTCTGTTTTTACATACAATATAATTGAAAACTTAATTTAAGAAGCTTTTGGTAGAAAATGTTATACCTTTTGCACCATCTTTTGAGTTTCTGCTTGGGTTTTCAACTCTTGCGATTTAAGAGAGGTGCATGCCTACCTCCAACTAGTAGGACAGGATCTTTAGAGCCGCAGGCATAGACCAGTCAGGACTGTGATTCAGTGGATGCCCTCTTCCCCAAGATAGAATCTATTGCAGTTTTCTGGCCACTTGACTTTGATAGAAACGACCACTTCCATCCAAGTTCGCAGCTTTGATTTGTCCTAGCAGAGAGGTTTTAACAACTCTGTGTGGAACATTTTATGAAATCAAACTTTTTAGAGAAAAACAAAGAATTCCACCTTAAAAGAAGCATTGTAGTTTGTCCCTTGCTCTTAATTTTAATCTTTTTTGCAACACTTAAGCTTTTGTTTATATTAACTGTATTATTGTAGAAATTGCCTGTTAAATTTGTTACTGAAGGTTAACTAAAGGTAGTACAGCTTACTGGATTGTATTTGACATTACTACTAACATTGCATTACCACTGTAACCTTTCAGTTGAATGGCCAGTTTTGTAGCACTAGTATTTATCAAGTTTAATAAGTTGAGAAACGTGTGTGGAGGCAAGCATGGAGTGCCTTTGGGTGACAGCTGTTTTATTCTCTTTGTATCTCCTTTTCCCCCTAATTTTTATATGCTGGTTGTTCTTTATCTGGACTAATGTGAAAATCCTCTTTAAGCTATTATTGTCTCCTCTTTATCCTTGGAATGCGAGAGGATCCTATTAAGTTGCCACATTTCATGCCAGGGTAAAATAATTATTATTTTTATCATTCAATTACTCTGCTGCAAAGCCAGTTTTAAATCAGAGATGTAGCATAAAATGGGTCAGTTGGTAACACTCTTATCTCTGAATCAGAAGGTTGTGGGCAGTCCTCAGTGTAGGAACTTCAGCCCAAAATCCTGGCTGACATTCCAGTGCAATACTGAGCAAGTCCTGCACTGTCGGAGGTGCCACCTTTTAGATGAGATGTTAAGCTGTTTGACCTCTCAGGTGGATGGAAATTATCCCATAGCAATTTTAAAGAGCAGCTGGGAGTTATCCATAATGTCCTGGACAATATTTAATCCTTAGCAAACAGCCAAAAATAACATGAGCTGAACATTAATACACTATTATTGTGAGACCTTATTCTGCTTAAGATTGGTTTCTGTGTTTCTAGCATTCCAACCGTTTCAAAAGTAGTTTTGTGGCTGTAAAGTGCTTTGGAACGTGCTGAGGTTGCGAAAGGCGCTATATAAATGCAAGCTTTTCTTCTATAATTTCAGAAGTAAAGGTGAACTTGTTTATTTATTTAGAGTTCAGTGGTAGATGGGGGAGGTATTGCGGGGGGTTATTAAAAAGAACAACACAAAAGGCAATGAAAAGAATACCTTGGTAATTTTTAATTCCAGTAAGTGGATATTTCAATAAATATTAAAAATCAAATTTCAGTAGACCTGAAACTGGAGGTGGGGGGGTGGTGGTGGTGTTGCATGGGCAGAGACAGTTGATTTGTCAAGACAATTAATGGACAGATCAATGATAGATTAAACTTGATACTGTCAGATGCAAGGCACTGCATGTAGGAAAGATAATTAGCAACGCAACGCACTGTGGTTTTGAAATCGCTAAGGGTGAAGTCCAAAGAAACCAACAGACTCAACAGGAGTCACAGCTGCAATCAATAAAACCAATCAAATGTTGAATTATACAGCCAAAGCTGTCATGTACAAGTCAGAGGAAAACAGAGCAGCAAGAGACAGAGAAAGTAAACAGAATCAGGGAATCGAGTGTTATTCAAATTAATACACCATGGAGTGATAGACTGAAGGAAGGTTTGAGACCTAATAATGCTGGAATCAGTCTGAGCAGTGCTTGGACAGCTGTCTATATGCATTCACAGCAGAGATCTGGGAGCAAGCAATTCCTATTCCCATTTGCTAGAAATACAACATGGAGCTTGGGGACTGTACTGAAATCAGTGTTTAAAATGAGACAACAGGGAAACAGACGTACTTCAGTATTACATTAGTGGCCATGAATACAGCTTTATTGAGACTCACATTAAATTGTTTTTACTGAACTACATGTCATCTTGCAAAATTGGCTGAAAGCTTTTCAAGATTTGACTTATTTTCTTAATATGAAATGCAGTATTTGTAGGGGGACAGCACTGAGGTTTGCTATATGGTCTTTAATTTCCACAGTCATGTCAGGTTCTCTCACTTGTCCCTGCATTTAATCTTTTAGTCTCCTCTCCCCTCTCTTCTCACTTGAATTGAGAATTTCTCCTCTTCTCTCAGTGTTGCTGAACATGAAGCATACAGCATTCTGCTCCAAGGACCAGAAAAATTGGGGAAATAAAATGAACAGGGTAATGTTCCACAATAGCATCGTAGATGCCAGGTGTCATAGAAAGTTGTTAATATGCAGGTATGGTCTGTGTACCATCAAAAGCTTCTTAATTCTGTGATCCTTGCTGTCTTCTCATGACACTACAGCAAGCAACAAAATTTGCATTTATGAACAATGATAAAGTGTAGAATAAGGGCCTGGCATAGAAAGAGTTAATGTGGGACTGGATACAGAACAGCCCACACTGCTGTGTAAAGGAACACATGACCTGAGTCTAGAGGGCACTCTTGGACTGGGTAGAAACGTGTGTAGATGCAGCATTGAGACAGCTCCTGGCTTAGACCTTATACTGTATGGATGTATTTAGTTACTAGTACTTGATAAACACGCTGTTAAACTACAAGATTCAGAACCTCTTTTGAGACCTACCAAACTACACATATCTTACAACAGAGTAATTGAAATTTTTTTTAAAAATGTTTATATCTTCTTTAGTTGATCAGGAAAGAGAATAAAGCCATCTGATCTGTCAGTGTCCAGCATGAATGATTCTTTGATGATCCTAGAGATAAAGAGAGAAAGCCTCAACTCAGAAATAAAAACAGAAGATGCCAGAATTACCAGCAGATCTTTCAGAACCTGTACAGAGAATGGCTATTATTTTGAAGAATACACAAGGCATTAACTCAGTGACTTAGAATTCTGATGGTGTTGCACCTGCTGCTCTGGTAAAAACAGGCACCTAAACAACCAATCTCATTCGGAGCTGGAAGTACCATGATGGTAAAGGCAGCAAAGGAGGCATCCTGGATCTGTAGCTGAAACAGGTATTCTCCACTTTACAAATAGAATGCTTCAAATCTGTTTGAGGACCCTTTCACAAAATTTAGCCCTGAAATCAAGGTGGGAAATAATGGTCTACATGTGCCCTAATAATTGATACTTATAGGAACCACTGGAGGCTACCACCAAAAAGATAATTTTTATGAAAAAACAACTTAACTGATGTGTAGCTTAAAGGTACAGGGGGTGCTCTTCCTGACTCCACTTTGGTATTGAAGACAGGTACCAGCTCCTACTCGGACCCCTACTTTAGGATTGCTGAAGGCACCTTGCAGGTTGAAATGGAAATCATCTTTGTTGGTGAGCTGCCTGGAGCCCATCAGGTGCCTGCAACTATGGTCTCAGTTAAACCTACTCCTGCACCAAGTTTACATTGGTAGGCATCTTTTCTCCCTTGAGATTCGGACAGACCTGCTGTATAATTTCAATAGTTTCAGTTTTCTCTGTCACTGCCCTTGTTTTGATAGAGTTGGTGGTAAATGCTCAATTTCCAATGAAAGAAGAAGGAAGAGGACCTGAAATAGAAACAAAATGCAGCAAATACTCAGCAGGTCAGACAGCATTTATTCAGAAAGAATTTGTGTTTTGCTTTTGAAGAAGAGAATCTTGTGAATTATACATCATCATCCCCTTGATGAATGTAAACATTTCAGAGCTTAAAATACTAAAACCTTGGAGGAATAAATACATATCCCAAGCATTTGTCTGTTCAATGGTTTAATTTGTATACTGAGTTTGTAAATATGAACCTAATGCTGGCTTGAGCAATGGATACAGAATCATTTGTTCATTTCTGATGTAACATCTTCAAAGGCTCCCAGGGTAATATACTTTCTTGACATTCAGTTACAAGCCTTTGTCGTTTGAGTCAACTATAAAAGCATTATCAGCAATGTCCGCTCTAATTTATTTTTGTTGTATGCAGCCTGTTTATTTCAATGTACGATACCTTTAAACTTTTTTCCGTGGCTGCTGTTGCAAGGGGACAACTTGTGAACAGCCTGCGAGTCACCTTCTTGGTTACTGCACACAAGCGTAATGTTGTAGCTCCCACCTCGTTTAGTACCTTGTTTCTTTCTATGCTTACTTATGTCTTCTGGAGTGTGGATGAAGAAGTGTATATTCAGGTGTATATTTCAGGTAAATTGTACAATCTCTGCCATCTGCATTCTAAAACTAAGACCTCTGAAGAACTTGTTTGCTGGTATCTGTGCCCTCATTGCCCAAACAGAAAAGGACGTTCACGTCTTCATGGACAATTTCTTAGACGCATGTAATTAATCAACCTCTAATTAATACAGGTTATGAGTTCTCATGGAATTAAAAGAAGCTGATATTCAGAAGAAATGCTTTCCTGCACACACAACATTGGATGTCAGACTGCCTGTGGGCTGATGGTTCCTTATTTCCTTTAGGTTACCTTTCCTTCGGCTAGCCTTGTTGTGCCATCATGACTCATCTTTTGCTGCTTTCTCCTATTACAGGCATCATGCTTCCATGTTTCATTTGAGATTCGTCTTTAGTCAATGCTTATATCTTTTGAACTGACCACCACAAGCGTTTACTAAATGTCAGTCTGAAGGAGATGCATGTTTGTACCAATGTTCTCCTGGAAAACCTGAGGGTCACTCAATATTACCACGAAGGCCAAACTGCCTACAGTGGGTAAGTATACGTACTTGGAAAGCACGATATGATGTGATCTGCTCCCAGATGGTGAAGTGAACAACAGCTTGTTTAAAACTAGTAGTGCTTTTGGAAGCAGTATTTAATGGCGGTGACAGGGTCTCGCCTGCCAGATGGAGAGCTGGCAAGAGCCCAATACCATGTCTTTTAGAGAAGACCCACCAAATTAAGTGCCACTCAGGTACTTGACATGCCAGCGGCAGGCCTTACCTGGGATCAAAGGCCGTCAGGCCAGAAGCTCCGTCTGCCGGGAGATGCTGGCCAATCAGATATCCGCTTGAGCCCTAGGATCACGGATGGACCCATGCACACAAGTGAATGATGACGATAGGGGTGTCGAAGGGTGGGGGAAGCGAGAGTGGGAGGGGTTAGACAGGTGAGCAGCAAGAGCAGGGAGGTGCCTTTCAGCGGGTCACTCTTTCCTGATGCCAGATCTCTCAATCAGGCACTGAGTGTTTTGAATGAGGGACTCTCCTGCCCCTTCGGGACCCCGCAAGCAAACTCACCAGAGTTTGCAAGTTGTGCTCTCCGCATTGAAGTGGATTATAATCCTAGCCCCTTTTTGGGACTATTCCAGACCAGGTGTACTCTTCAGATGATCACTGTCACTTAAGGTTGAGACTGGCAGGTCTCAAAGACAGTTAAATGGGCCTAAAGAACTGATTTCACTCTTGCTGATGGAAAGGAGCCACCAGAGAATATTGCCGTCCTCCAGATAATCTTTTAAACAAGTTTTAGCTACAGCCCGGATATTATAAGGTTCTGGGCATCTCTCCTCAACAATGTACCTCTCCACTGAAGAGTGTACAGAGGTGGATTTTTGAGTTTGGATGCAGAAGACTGTATGAGGCAATATGTTTTCTAAACAATATAAGAGCTTATTGAAGAATTGAACATGCATTTCACTTTTGATAGTAATTCAATCACAACATTGACAGTTCAAGGGAAGGTAAGTTTAATCTTGTTTCTAATAGAGAATTGACTTCTCATTAATGTTACAGAGAGATATTTAAGATATCCATCAATATTTAAAGTAGTATTTACCTTAAACCTCCAAGTGGATAGCTACCAAGTCTAGGGCCAGAATTTTCTGTGCTCACAGGTGCCAGGCATGTTCGGTGGCGAGAACGGACAATATGGCAAGAAGGCCAAAAATCGGTTTCACGACAACGTGAAATTAGTTGCGATCATCAGCTCCGCCTGCTGATGGTGAGCCGCGTTTCCCGCCATTGGACTTCGGGAACCTCATTGTAATACATCACAATATCATCATAAGGCCAACGCGCCGGACTCATCCCCCCCATGCTTGATCATCCACCCCATCCGCGGGAAAGCACACTGATGCATTTCACAACAGCACATAAGCAACGTGCACCTGACGGGCTGCACTTCACCTGGGACTTCAAGCTTTGTTTGCCTAACTTGCTTCAGTTGGCACTCGCAGTCATCAGTGCTAGGCTTCGTAGACAGCACCACATTACTTTAGGGGTGCTCTCGGGTAGGTCTGTATCTACCAGGTCAGCCATAAAGGTGGCTTTTCAGTGGCTGCAGGGCAAGAAGTGGCCTCAGGCAAGTGAAGAGGCTGCAGGACGAGAGATGTACAGGGTAAGAAGGGTATCCCAGGGTGTGTCTGGGGGCACATGTTGATCTGTGCAAGTAGGCTCAAGATGATGAGGGCTGAGGAGGCAGCCTACAGAGGAGATGAGGCCAGATAGACATGTAAGCGTATGTGTGTAAAAATAGGTGGTGATGTCCCTTGAGCTGGCAGTGAGCGAGATGAGTGAGCATGTGATGGGTTTGAGTGTGTGAGTTTAGAGTGATGAGATAATTGCCATATCCTGGCTACATGGATGAGATTATTTATCCTCTATCTGCAATGGATGGCCAGCCTCTTCTGTGCAGCATTAGCACTGACCACTGCTGCCAGTGCCTGCCATGCTGGATTGGTAATGCCGCTGCCCGTCCTGCAGCCAGAATTAGGGTAGAGGACATCATGGCAGGCCTCCACAGTGCCCAAATGGCATTCCAGTGATGCGTCATTAAACCTGGGGGCTGCAGTCTTATTGCCTCTCGTGAACATCTTCCCTGCAGTAGTTGTGGGCTGTAAGCACTGAGATGTGTGTGCGCAGCTGGAATTTAAGCATGGTGATGAAGGGGCGAGGTGATGGCAGGTGGGCGAATGAGAGCCTGCCCGCCGTGGAAACGGTGTGTTTCCTGGGAATGCATGAGTAAAGTGGCGGGTTTGGGACGATACAGCATGAAAACCCACCATTGTAGCTAACAGATAAAATGTCATTTTGCTTGCCCACAACCACACTTAGAGCAAATGTGGGATGATTCTGTCCCAGGGAGATATCTCTATCCCAATTAAGGGGAGAACTATCATCGCTACACTACAACAGCTTCCCTGGCTTGGCCTAAATAGCCAAGTGGTTATGGTACTGGGTTTGTAACCCCAAGATCAAGAGTTCAAATCTCACAATGGCAAACTATGAAACAATGTAACTTCATCTGAAAAACAGATGGAAACTTGTTTGTACTGGAAAGAGTTACAACAGCTTCCCTTAGGGTGTTGAAAGGGGAGGATTTGCAGTCAAGAAACAGAAACAAAACATCACATCAGAATCTGACAGAGTCGCAGAATTTATCATAACCTGAATACAACAGCTTCCTTTACCTTGAGACACTCTGTAGTGAGTCCAACAAATGTAAAAATCCTACTGTGTGGTTCAGTGTTTGTACCCTAAAAGAGCTAAAACTAGCAGGAAGCATGTTGAACACTCATGCTGGACGACGTCCTTTGTTTTTTATCAACGTCCTTCAGTCAAACAGGATGCTGAGAGATGCAGACAGACTTCTTTGCAACATCCAGTTTCCAGTATTTAGTTAACACGTTGTTTAGCGTCATCCTTAAGGTTATCCATTGTTAGATTGTAGTACCTTACAACTCATCAGTGCCTTGCTGAAGTGATGTAAAGGCCAATTCCTGTATTTTTCAGAGCTACCTTGTGTTAGAGAATATACCATATTCTGCATTATAGGATATTGCTGTCCTTGAACACACAATTATGCCTAAGCATGTTTATAAACTTTTTAAACCTTTTCTTTTTGCTCAGCAGATGAAATGTGCTTTTGATTTTTAATCCATACTTCATAGGGGAAGCGCTATTTTATTCTTATATCTCCTTATAGCTGGATTCCCTTATAAATTCGTATGTATAGCTACATTCCTTCACAGCATGGCAAGTCCCCAGCCCCGGCTGGGTTAATACTAGTGGCAGTGGGATGAGGCCCTTAATGTGCATTAAAGTGACAACAAAATTAAAGATCTGCAAGGCATTATTACATCATGTGTGATAGCAGGGCCGCTTATCGTTGGCACATTCAAAAACTCAATCATTTTCACCTAGATTTTTTCAGAAAAAAAACATGAAACTTCAATGTTGGCCTAAGATCCCAGACAGTCAGAAAATCAAACATGCTAGACATAGAAGCAATGTTAGTAAAGGTGCAGCTGGAGGGTCTTAATCACCTAACAGTCATTTAGTGAAAGAGGTGACCAGAAGTCAATCTTTACTCAGTTTAGATTTATTTACAAAAATGTAAAGCTCGTACCCCTATTCCCCACCCTAGTGTAAATAAGTATCTCTTTATATGTGTTGAAATAATAAATGCCCTCCACCTGCTTATCATTACCCTTAATTTATACAGTTAACAAAGGGAGTTGGTAGTTTAATCTGAATGCCTGATACTAAATATATAATGAGTTATTATACGGTGAGCTAAATCTTGGTAAATGCTGTGGTGCTCAGTTCAAAAGAAATAATTTGGCATTGCCAAAAGACCAATCTAAAAATAACGTGGTATTTCAACTGAAACAGGGGAGCATGATGCCTGTGATAGGAAAAAGCACCAAATGATGATTCATGGTAGTACATCAAGGTTTGAAGCACCTCACATGCATCTAACTGAAAGAAAGAGAACCCAAAGGAAATCGAGGAAAGATCAGCCTTTAGGTCAGTCTGACATCCAATGCCCTGTGTATGGAAAAACATTCCTTGTGAATATCAGTCTTTATAATTGTGAGAACTTACAACCTGTATTAATTGGAGATGAACCATAGGCTGTCATCATTGACAATGAAAACTATCATTATCAGAGCACCTCTAATCTGGTTGTTGATTGTGTACCCAAATCAGTGATCCAAACAAAGAGGAACATTGACAGTACTGCACCTGAACTGTCCCTGTTGTTGGAGGTACATGAAATAAGCCAGAAGAACATTAAATTGCACTACAATAACAAAACAAATCCTACACAGAGTGATATTTTATATGTGAAACAAGTTTATTGCACAGTGAATTGCTAGCCTGAGCAAACACCTCATTTGAATTCCATGCATTTCTGAATGTTTCAGTTTAGCATTGTCCTGGATTATGATGCCAAATGGTATGTAGGCAATCAAAGTTTAATTGGCAAGAATGGATGATACCAATCTTTTTGTGTCAAATCTCATGGTGGCTCATAAAACTTATTATATTTTTGGGTTCAGAAGGATATCAAGATAGTTTAAATGTGTTTGAGAATTATATCAGCTGAGATTTAAATGAGCTATTCTTTATAGAAAGTTATTTTTTAAAATACTTCAGAAATATTGTAGAACTCTTTTTCTTAAATAATTGTTCAGGATTTCCATGAGATCCTCACAGGATTTAAGAAGTATTTAGGTGAGCACTTGAAACACCATAACATACAGGGCTTTGGGCCAAGTACTGGAGAATGGGATTAGAATAGATAGGTGCTTGATGGCTGGCATGGACACGATGGGCCAAAGGGCCTGTTTCTGTGCTGTATAACTTTATGACTCTGTGGCCAGGATTTTCCAATCATTAGGTGGGCTCGATGGGAGTGGGCAGGTGCGGTTGATGCGGCCAATTAAGGCCCTCCCTGCATGGATCGCGAGCAGTAGCAATACCTGTGTGGGTGGGGGAAGGAGGGGGAGTGAGCCTGGTGTGCAGTTCGCACATGCATGCAAAAGAACGCTTCAGTCTCCCTGAGGCATGGAGCTGCCTCAGGGAGATTGAAGTGCTTTTTGAAAAAATTAATAAATGCAATAAAAATTCAATGAAACATGACCCATCTCATGTGACTCTGTCACATGAGATGGGACATGTTTTTAATTTCAAAAGAAAGTTTTTGTTTAATTTGTAATAGCTTTAGGAAACCTCATCCTGCTCATGGATGAGGTTTCCTAAAAAATATAATGGCTGCTTGGCCTTTTCACCTGCCCGCTAATGGTAAGATTGGATGGGCAGTGTAAAATTCAGGTTAATTAGGCCCTTAATGGCCTTAATAGGCCTTTCAATTATTGGCGGGCGTGCAGCCAGCTCCAGCGCACACCCGCCGAATGAAATATTGCTTGAGTTCGCGTTGACGTCGAGACACATGCCCGACTCGATCGCGTGTCATTTTACATTCTGGTGTGTCACAGATTGTAAAAGTCTGCCCTAAGACTTTATAGTTTTGTCTATCCAGTTGAACAATTATGTGCATTTCTCAAACTGCTTTGTCCATTAACATAAAGAACCCTTAACTTAATTTAATTTTTTACTACTATTATTTGCATAGACTTTAGTCACTGATGAATTATCACTGATAAACTTTCTGTCCCTTCCTGTTCACTGTTCCCAATGATGGAAGGGTCGTGAACCAGAGGATACTGATTGGCAAAAGTAGCAACAGTGATGTAAGGAAAAATTCTTTTATACAGCATTTAGTTAGGATTTAAAGTGCTCTTTCTGAGAGTGTTTTGGAGGCAGATTTAGTTGAGGCCTTCAAAAGAGAAGTGGATAATTGTTTGAAGCGAAAAAAATTGCAGCACTATGTGGAAAAGACAGGAGAATGGGACTAGGTGAACTGCTCTTCTAAAGAGCCAGATGGACGTGACAGGCAGAATGGTCTCCTTCTATGCTGTTAACCATTGTAAGGCACTATGATATGATTACTATCTCACTTTGTTTATCTTTACCCAAGTGGCTACACCTTTTTACTGTTTCAACTTTTCTCTTTGGATTTCCAAATCTCCCTTCATCCCTCCTAGTTTTAAGCCCTATCCACGGCTCTAGTTATACGCTTCCGAAAACTAATCCCAACCCAACAAAACAGCTCCCTTTTTCCTGAGTACTGGTGCCAGTGCCCCATGAATCGAAGTTCTTTCTTCCACACCACTTTTTGATCCATGCCTTTTTTAAGCCTTTTATGCCTTGTGTAATGAAAAATTGCTTATGTTTACTTTCATATATTTTGTCCAACTAGTTCAATCAAAATGATACTGCTTGACCATGTTCTTAAGCATTGGTGACACTTTGACATTTGGCTTTTGGACTCATATGCTGTGACTGGCACATGCAGTGACTTGCAGCTGAATCTGTTTCTTATTCATTCACATATTCACCCACAGGCACTATTAGTCTGTTATAGAAATAAAGTTTAGAATGTTGAGTGTGAGTGATGGATTTATGTATATTCTCTAGTTTTAGCATAGCCAAGGTCTTAATTTATTGTTAGAATTACTTGTGAGACAATGCAAATATGTAGATTAATCCTCAAATATAGAACTGTGCCATTCATTGCTGTTCTGGGAGAATCTAAAATTTTAATGAGATGCAGACGTAATCCAGTTTAAATTTTGGTTGAATAATGATAGCAGGTGTTTATGGAATTGGAGCATTTTGTTTTTAACTGTATTAACTTGGAACTGAACTTCACAACAGAGCACAAAGTTATCACAGAAATCAATTATGTATTCTCCAAAATCAACTGTGCAACCAGATTTCCTTGCTCTGCCAAAGTAATCTTATCAAGGGCTCTTATCAATGTCACAAATAACATCCTCTCTGAATGTGACCGTGGTAAACTATCTCTCCTCATCGTTCTCAACATGTCTGCAGCCTTTTGTACAGTTGACCACACCATTCTTCTTTACCACCCACTAGGTGGAACTGCCTGCTTTTTTGCTTATCTAATAAAAAAGCAAAATACTGCGCATGCTGGAAACCTGAAATGAAAACAGTTGACCCTTTGTCTGACTTTAACTCTGTTTCTCTTTCCAGATATATTTTTATTGAATTCTTATTTATCCAGTAATAGCCAGAGAATAGTCAGGAATAGTTTCTCTTTCCACTCTAATATCTGTCTTTGGCTTCCTCCTATTTCTCATCTACATGCTACCCCTCAGCAACATCATCCAAAAACACATCAGGTTCCATAGGTACGCTGATGATACCCAGCTCTACATCTCTACCACCTTTCTTGACTCATTCGCTCTTTAAATTGTCAGAATCTTTGTCTGATATCTTGATTCAGATCCATGTTTGAGGCTGAACAAGACTGCTTGCAATCTTGGTGTGGTATTTGACTTTCAGATGAACTTCCAATCACATCCACATTATCGCCATAATAAAAGCAAAGTACTGCAGATGCTGGAGATCTGAAATAAAAACAAAACGTTCTGGAAAAACTCAACAGGTCTGGCAGCATCTGTGGAGTGAGAAATGTTGTGAGTCCAATATGACTCTTCTTCAGAACTTCAGTTCCAAAGAAGAGTCATATTGGACTCGATGCATTAGCTCTGTTTCTCTCTCCATGGATGCTGCCAGGCCTGTTGAGTTTTTCCAGCACATTTTGTTTTTATATTACGCTATCACAATTGCCTACTTCTACTTCCCAACATCACCGACTCTATCCCTGCCTCAGATCAACTGCTTCTGAAACCCTCATCCATGCCTTTGTTACCTCTAGACTATTCTATCTCACTCCTGGCTAACCTCCCATCTTCCACCCTCCATAATCTTAAACTCATAAAAAAAACTCTTTGCTGACATCCTAACTTGCAATAAATCTAGTTCACTCAGCATCCCTATGCTCATTGACCTATATTGGCTTCCAGTTGGGCCACGCCTTGATTTTAAAATTCTCACTCTTATTTTCAAATCTCTTCATGGCCTCACCTCTTCCTATCCCTATAACTTCTTCCAGAGCTAGGTCTCCCCGAGATTCCTGCATGCCTCCAATTCTAGCCTCTTGAACATTCCCAATTTGAATTGTTTTACCATTGATAATTGTGCCTTCAAGCTGTCATGGCCTTAAGCTCTGGAATACTCTCGCTACACCTCTCCTCCTCTCTTCCTCTCTTTTCTCCTTTAAGGCACTCCTTAAAACCTACCTCTTTGACAAAGCTTTTGACCATCTGCCCTTATGTGATGGTGCCAAAATTAGTTTTAGCTCACTCTTGTCAAGCGCTTGGGACATCTTGCAATGTTAAAGCTGCTATATAAATGCAAATTGTTTCTTTGCATAGAAATTCTTAGGTAAATACTGGGGATAGTTAAACAAAGCAAGTTTCAGCAGTTTGTTTTCTTTCAACAATGTTTGGAATTTTACAAAGCATCTAGTCTAAATGCCTATTTTCTTAATGTATAACTAACATTAGCAAAATTGATGGTTGTTACCTTGGACCCTAAACGATTTTTAACAATTAGTTCTGCAGCCTTCATTTTGAGTTTCATCAATCAATAATAGGGAGATTGTGATCCTCCCATTCAGTAGGAAATGGGCAATAGCATCTTGAAAGTGATGATGCATACTCCTCCTGAAACCACCATCAGCATATTCCCACAAGCTGACCACAGGTGGCTGGACACATCTGCTGTGCCAGGTAGTGGGCCCCTTTAATGTGCAAATTGGGATCCCGTGATGTAGATAGAATCCTGATTGTCATCTAGGACTGAGCTGAGTGATGTGTGCGTTGAGCCTCAGTTTCTTCTCCTCCCTGAAAATTGACTCCACCCCTTGTCCTGGATCCCAATGTCCTGTGGCACTTGCTTTCTTCTGAAGCGTAATCCATATGAAATTACGGAACTGGCCAGTGGGCACATTCTGCTGGCCAGCCATCCAAAAACACAGGAAATATCAATCACCATCTGTATAACTTATCTTTTATCACTCTTACATATTTTGAGAGTTTTGCCTACAGCAGTCATGGGAGAAGGGTCGTAGCATTATCTGATTTGATGTGATATGCTCTGGAGATGTTGTCACGTGACCTCTCGTGTTGTGAATATACATGTTGCCCAGTATCGAAGAGTACACTTGTCTAACTTGATGCCTGACAGATTGAATAGGTTGGGTAGTAAACATGATAAATGATCTCGGAGCTATAAAACTGCTGTTGGTACCTTAATACATCTGCTCAGGGATTGCTCGTCACAAAAACAGGTGTTCAAGCTGAAGCCAGAAAGACTTTAAAATATCTAGGTGATGCAATTTAAAATAAAATGGCAGGGTGGAATTGATGTTAATACGGTGAGATATTAATGTAAGAAAATAAAATTATTTCCCTTTGGTCAAATACAGAGTTGAATTTTCTTTAGCCATACCCAACAAAATGCTTTCTTTGCTATCTTCCTCCCTCAATGACACCAGGGAAGTATTTATATCTGCACTAACTATCCTGATGGCTTGTTTTGAATGAAACCACTTGTTCCTGATAGGGTGACCAACTCTTATGCATTGTTTAGGAGTTTCCTGGATTAGGGCAGAGAGACTGGAGAATGAGAGTCAGGGAGAGAGGAGAAGACTGGGGAAAGGAGGAATTGGGGAAAAGGAGTGACTGGGAAATGGGAGTCATGTAGAAAGAAGGATTTGAAAATGGAGGTCAAGGAAAAAGGAGGAATGGGGTCGGGGTGGAAAAGAAACTAGGGAATAGGGTAAGGGAAGCAGTAAAACCAGGGAATGGAAGTCAGGGAGAGTCAAAAGAAACAATGGGAGCAGTGGAGAGAGAAAATTGGATAATGGGAGTTGGGGAAACAGATGGAGACTGGGCAGTGGGGTTAGCTTGGAGACTTTACTGTGGATATTGTTACTTATAGGTGATTAGGGAAAAAAGGGTGGATACCATGGATTCTCTTTGTTAGAACCAAAGGGGAAAGGCAAAAGGAAGGTCCTTGAGCTGAGCACCTTTAGACCTGGAATGCTTCAAGTGGTTGTTAAGGTAAGCTAAAACACCAGGGAATGAGATAAATATTTGTAAAGGTGTGTGAAATGATCTGGGGGGAAATGGGTTTACAGGCAAGAGTGTTGGCACAGACACTGGAGGCCAAATGGCCCCCTCCTGTGTTGCGCTTCATTTTTCTATGAAAGCGCCATTGAGTCTGAGCCTAGAGAATGGTTTTGAAATGTTGGTGCTGAGTTAAATTAGGATGAGGTGCTCTGTGAGAAATACCCCAAACAATGAGCAACTGTCCTTTTTGTGATCCCTCTGTTTGGTTAAGGTCTGGTTTGTTGTGGAAAGTCCTAATACAGATTGACTGTGACCAAAGCTTCAAGCTTTACACAAAACCATATTCGAAAGAGGGAGGTAGGGCTGTTAAAACTGTCGTTGCCTGAGGAGCCTGACTTGGATCTTTGGTAGTGCATGGGGATTCTGGATATAGTTTCAGGGTGAGTATGAGTAGTTATAGCATTACAGCTAGTCATAGGTGAGATATCAGTGTGTTCCATCTATTACGGCCATTATATATAGACTATCAGTGAGCTATTATATTACTGTTACTTATGAGGGAATTCTGGGTGTTAGCAGTTTAATTATCTCATTGAATGGTGGAACAGACTCGATGGGTTGAATGGCCTACTTCTGCTCCTATTTCTTGCGGTCTATTACAGTAAAATCCCAATGAGTCAAATCCCAGGGGATCCGCCTCCAAATACATGTTAAGCAGAGCTTCGTAATAGCTGCGAAGACCCCATTCCCACATGAATGTGTCTCTGTAACCCAATATGTCTGCAATCATGGTCTATGTCAAAA
The DNA here is from genome assembly GCF_017639515.1 of Carcharodon carcharias. Taxonomy (NCBI): domain Eukaryota; kingdom Metazoa; phylum Chordata; class Chondrichthyes; order Lamniformes; family Lamnidae; genus Carcharodon; species Carcharodon carcharias. The sequence continues at coordinate 52,016,269 of NC_054487.1, read as the reverse complement.
ACAACAGATTCAAATGCCAAATGAAAACACAGTAAAGCAGTTATTGTGTCAAAAAGTATTTATTCAATTTGTTCACATCTTACAATGACCTGACCTTGTAAAAAGCTGGGACTGTTTTCGGATGTGCATGATACAGTCCGCCAATGTCTTCAATGCAGTCAAACGTGTTTTTGTGCTGCAGTGCAAAATTCCGGAGCATCTCCATGGCCTTTGTGGCATTGGCTAGGAAAATAGCTGGGCTAGTGGGTGGGCGGTTATTGATCTCTTTGGGCTCCTCGATTGAAGAACATGCTGCATCTATGATGGCATCATCTGTTAGTTTCATCATGCATTGTACAACATCATCCACCTCCAATTAAGTATCCATGGTTGTCTCTGCTGGAATTTCCATGCAGGCCTCCGCAGCCGAGTTAAAAGTGTCTCAACATTGGGTTAGTTGGCTCTGCTCGTCCTCATTCTCAACGCCTTGTGCAGTCATAACCTGTTTAAACCAGTGTGGTAGAAGCAGTTGGCAATTGTGGCTTCCGTCACCATCTTCCATATCTTTTTCATCATGAATGTGGCCTTTAGTACAGATGGATTGAATTCTTGCTTTTTATCAATAGCCTCGATAACGTGAGAGATAAGCTGCCATTGGTAGTGGGTTTTCAGGTTCCTAATCATCCCTGATCCATTGGCTAGTGGGTGAGTATAGTGCTTGCTACTCTTGAGGCTGGCGATGTTGGGATGTGCAGGGCAGTTGTCTGTAACGATGATAATCTTCCTTTTCTTTTGCTTGTACGTTTTGTCCCCTTTCCTGATCCACACCTCAAAAATGCTGGAGGTTATGCAGGTGGTTTTGTTAGCCTCATACTGTGTGGGTATCGTCTTGGCATTTGTGAAACAATGTGGCTGCTTGGACTTTCCTCTCACAAGAAGTGGAAGCTTTTCAGTGCCACCATGTTGGCGCAGGCCATAGCAATGACACATTCATCGTTCCGCTTTCCACCATTACATGTTTCACCTTTAAACATCAAAGAGCGGTCTGGAAAAAGATGGTAAAATGATCTGGTTTCACCTGCGTTAAAAATCTCTCATGGTGCATACTCATTCAAGATGTTGTCAAGACCATTTTGGAGCCAATCACCTGTCATTGTTGCTGTAACCGCTGCACCCTCATGGCTTCCCATGCGGAAGACAATGCCGTTGATATGTCTTGAATTAGTCCAGCCCTCCATTGCTGCAGGTGAACTCCATGTGGCCTAGCTTCTTTAGCGGGGTGACTCCCATATCCCGCATGATTGGACTGGAGATAGGAGCGTTCTCTGCTTGGCTGCCTTGAACCACATTAACAGAGCTTCTTCAATGTCGGGATATGCAGCTGCTCTCATCCTCTTCCTTGCTGGAAAGAACGCATGTTTTCAAACTGTTCCAAGTTAATGGTGGACAAACTTGATGGCAGAACCTCCTGCTCCTTTGTTATGTCCGCTTTCCCCTTCCACTTGTTGTATCAACTTCACGTTTTCTCCAGTTGACAAGACTTTTAACTGTCTCACAGGTTTAACCATACTCACATGTTTTTCATGTCCTTCCACACTGAGATCTTAATGTCAAATGATGGCTTGCCCAGCGCTTCATGATTTCGTACTCTTGTATGGTCTGACTTTGCTCTGATTGGTCGACGCGGTTACATGACAAACTTAGACAAGTTCGACTAATCCAGAGTTACCAGTACGGAGTTCAGTTTATCATGGGCATCATTCTACCTGGAATGTCATTCTGTCAGCAGGAATGGTTGACATTTTCACTGTTTTCTTTATCAGTTGAACTTCAGTGAATTATCTAAGTTTCTCTCATCTGTGGGTTCCCCTCATCAAATCACTCTTTGCTACCCTTCACCTGCTCACTTGGCCTCCTTGGAGCTTCTCTATAAAAGCTGCAAGTGTGAATCAACAAGGAAAGAGTCAACTACAGAGGACCCAACCTTTAAGGTAAATGCAATGAAATTTGTAGTCATCATGTGATCAGTAATTAAGTTAAGACTATCATTGCACTGATATTGCATTCACTGATTGAAGCAATTTTGCAATATTGGCTGCAACTTTGGTTGCTGTAAAAAAAACCTCCAATTTTTCTATTGCATGACGGTTTGACAATAGTTTGATGCACATTAAAAAGTGTGCGCACAAACTCTGCAAAGTTTTTAAGAAGTGGCAAACAGGGGTTTCTCAGGAGCCATTGTTGTGTGCAACAGTTTGGACAAACCATTTTGGTTTATGAAGAGGCAATGAATCTTGGCCTTCAATGACAAACTGCAATGAATCTTTGCAGCTTTTGAACCTAACACATGGGCCAAAATGACTTACTGTGATTGTGTGTATCTCTGGTGTCACCAGCTCTGCCTTATTTACGTTATTGCTGACAGAAACCTGGTAATGTAGATGTGCTGTAAAAGGGTTACACAAATCATAATAATCTTGTCTGCTGCCATTATGCAACTCTAGATTTAAAAAGTGAAAACACTGAAGAAGTCATCTCACTGTCAGAGCCCCTTTCGAAAAATCAGATTGTGATGAACTCTGCTGTGTTTTTAAAATTGGATTTTGGCTTGGAGTATTTACTGATCCTGACAGTGTGAAGGAACTGAATGAACATCAGTAAATAACATCATTAACCCAGGATGTTGCAGTTTTAGTTGTCTATTTATCACATCAGTTTGATCATTCTCTTGGGCTCAATGTCTCTTGTTCTTGCCAACAGCACACACTGTTTAAGCAAAAAAAGAAATAGAGAAAAGGATATTGAACTTGATTGTGATTCTTTTTAATTGGCTGATTTCAAACTTAATTTTTTGTATACATGTCTTGTCCCTGTTGAAAGCTAGTTCACTGAAGATAAGGGGCTACCTGTGCTTTTTGCAGGTTGAATCTCTGAAAAAATTGAGTGTATTGTTTTGCTATTGACAAATAGGCTTTCCATTTTCTTCACAAACCACCAAAACTGGCATGTTTTTAATGAGCTTCCAAAACCCCGCACTACCAGACAAATCTGGTATGTGGGAAGAAATCCAATTTTCATCCCTTGGGGAACCGGACCTCAGCAGGGAAGGGTGTCCACTTCACAAACTAGACATTTCCAACCTGCAGAAAGGGCAGAGGAAAATGTTGTGGAGAAGGGAATGTAAAGGAAAATTCATTTTCCTCCCAAAATAATTAGTGTGGCCATTCATTCATGCATCGAAAAGCACCTCTGCACCCAGACAAAAAAAATTCTGTTCCATATCTCAGGAGAACGGGTCCAGCTGCACCACTAGATGGAGCGTCTGAACCCACAGTGCCACATATCTCAGACAACATTCCAGTGTCAGCATTTGCTTGGTCCCAGATGCTGGGAGACTTGAACATGGTGGTGGGTTTCCTTGCCCCTTAGACTTCTGGCTGAACAAAAAGAAAATCATAAAGGAGGCCCTGTAATGGGAGAACAGTTATTGAGACCACATCGTTATTGTTATTTCCATTATTGTTCAATCCCGTGCATATATTTCATGTCTTGAAACTAAATCTAAATGATTTCTGCTCATACGTGAGTTGTATGTCATCAAAGGGAACATACTTTGACTTCAAGTTAGTGAGAAAAATGATTAAGAAATCATTAACCCAAATTGTATTATCAGTTTCCAATTGTGCTGGTCTCTTGTTCAGTTGTAGATGAGCAATTCTCTAAGTGCACAGAATTTGAAGTTTGTAATGGCATTTGCTTCAGTACTGATGCACAGTAACTGTGGAATTTCCATATAAATTTTGAGTTTTGTTTGAGAGGTAATCCAAGCATAAACAAAAGAGCTTATTAGATGAAAGAAGTTATTATGTGAAAAATGAAAAACAATAAAGACGGGTTCAAAATGAACAAAAGCGCCTCACGAACATTTGAAGACAAATATATCTCTAAATCTTCAACATAATAAAAGCAAATGGACTACAATGAACACAGAGAGCAACATCTTCCTGTCGGCGAGCAGGGTCGGGGCCCGCTCACCAACGCATTAAATGACGCGGAGTTACGTCGGGCGGGCGTCCCAATGTTACCCCGCGTCATTTAGATTTTCAGTTCGGCTTATTAAGGCTATTAAAAAACTAATTAACCTGATTGGTTAAGGTTGGCTGGCAGGCCGGGAGCACAGGCGGGCCTTGGAAAAAACATGAAATCTCATCCACGGGCGAGGTGAGGTTTCATGCGGGTATTTAAATTTTTATTAAAGGCTTCAATAAAAGTTATGGACATGTCCCGACTCATGTGACAGTGTCACATGAGGTAACATGGCAGGGAAATTTTAAAAAAACCTTTATTTAAAGTTTCAAATCGGAGACAATCTCCCTGAGGCAGTACTTTGCCTCAGGGAGAACTGTGCGCTCTTTCACCGCGCATGCTGAGGGAATCCCCCCCCCCCCACCTCGACTGCACAGGGAACGCATAGCGCTTCCTGGTGGACATCAGGTTGGGCGGGCCTTAATTTGCCCGTCCCCGCAAAATGCCAGCACCCTCCTGACAGGCGGTGGTGCCAATTGGAAGGCCACCCTCCCATTGCTGCTCCCCTGCTCCCGCATTCCCCCCCCCCACCACCGACAGGATGAAAATATTGCCCACGGTTTATGCTGCTGATCTGCTTTTCATGTTGGTCTAGTGAGCCACTTCCTGCTAACCCTTGGCTGTGACCTTTTTAATACGTGTGTGTCATAGTCTTGTTTGTTTTGAAGTGAATTTTGTTGTGATATGCTTTTAAGGGATAGCAGCATGACATCACCAGAAGGGAAGTGTGCCAGGCAATCCAGCCTTAGTTTCACTTTTTCTTTTGGGCAGAGCGCGCACACACACACACACACACACACACACACACACACACACACAGCTCTGCTGCTGATGTTTTCAAGCTTTCTACCTTTGTATAAATGTTCTCAAGTGCCTAGTCTAAATATTTGAACCCACAACATATTTACCAAATCCCTTATGAGTGATTGGTGCCTTTTGTATCATTATAACAACACAACATTGTGCTCAGTAGTGGTCAAATAGGCTAGGAGCAAGATTAAGTACAGGTACGAACGACATGGTGAACAGCCTTAGATCATGCTACATGGCATGAGGTGACCCTCGGCATTCTGGTAAGACTGCAGCCGACTTGCAGTATTGGAGAGTGTTGAAATTGCAGCGTAGTGACTGCACTGAAAAGCTTTGAAGACACAGAGCTGGGATAGTGCTCAAACAAAGAGTTGGTAAACTTGTGGTGAGATTGCAGCACATAGTCTGTAAATCAGTGAGTGGGACAGCATAAAAATAAAAATACCTGGAAAAACTCAGCAGGTCTGGCAGCATCTGCGGAGAGGAACACAGTTAACGTTTCGAGTCAGTACGACTCTTCAACAGAACTAAGTAAAAAGAGAAAAGAGGTGAAATATAAGCTGATTTAAGGGCGGTGGGGGGGTGGGGGTGTGGTAGAGCTGGATAGAGGCCAGTGATGGGTGGAGATAGCCAAAAGATGTCCGAGACAAAAGGACAAAGAGGTGTTGAAGGTGAGTGGGACAGCATGTTGAGAGGACCAGCACCATGGTAGCTCAGTGGGGAAAGATGAGTGACCAGGGTGTGGTTCGGATTGATAGCAAGCAACAAAAAAAGGTCATAACATTCGGGACTGAGAAGGTTGCAAGTAAAGCGGGCGGGGCTTTGGAAAAGTGTGTGAAAATGTCTACAGGCGACAATCATCCCAGGTACTATAGGAGAAGGAAGGTCAAAGGGATATTGTCAGAATGTCCATAAAATTGCCCAGTTTGAACTGGGATGCAGCTGACCTACTATCCGAATTCAAAATTTTAAAGCGTGTACATAGTTATGATTTCTTAATTCAGATGTATTTGAACCAGATAAGCAAGCCATAAAAATTGGCCTAGCAATTGGGAATGAAGGTCTACGCAGGCTAAAGATGTGAGGATTAATAGAAGAAGAGGTAAAGGATCCCTAAAAAATATGGGCTACATTGGAAGATCGGTTCAGAATCAGGTTCATATTCATCGCCTGGAGTTCATAGCCCGTAATCTCCGAGCTCTGGGGCATCATAACTGGAGGGTGCCCAAGGATGCACTGGGGAACCCCGCCCCCCACCTCACAGAAGTCCCCAGCTATGGATTGTATGGCAGTAGCCTGGGAAATTCAAATTTCTGTGGGGAAATTCCCTTGCAGTTGGAACCATCCGAAAGTATAATATAAATAGCAAACTTCAGACGGTTCCGATTGTCTTACCAGAAAAGTTACCCAGGAAAATTTAGAAGTAAAACCACTTCTAACTACTGGGTAACGAGCACTGACCCCTCCCCAACCCCAAACTTCCTACAGGAACCCCCAACTAACCCCCCCTCCCCCTCACACCCCACTCCCCGACTAACCCTCCAAACCCATCCACAGGGCCCCCCTGACCACCTGACCTCCCCGCTGACCACTTCCCAAAGGACTACCTGGCCACCACTCAGCCCCGACCATCCCATTGACCGCGCAACCTCCATTCCCCCCGAACACCCGACCCCTCGATTAACCACTCAACCATCCCCTCAACACCCAGCCCCCTCAGTGACCACCTAATCCACAACCCCCACTAATCACCTGACCCCCTCCAAACACTTGAGTCCCACCCCCCTACTGACTACCTGACCCCCACACCCCCACTGACCTGCTGACTTCCACCCCCCCACACAGAGCACCTGGCCTCCACCCGGTCCCCATCCCCCGAACACCTGACCTCACCACTGAACAATCGACCCCCACCTCCCCCACCATCCAATCACTCTTACCCCACAACCTACCACCCCAAACAACCGACCACCCCCTCCCCCCCCCATCCCAATCTACCCACTTATGTTACAAACTTACCTTCTCCCTGGCCGCTCAAAAGGCAGGACCTTTAAACTTATCTACTTTATGGCAGCTAGTGCCAAGTAAAAGGGGGTGTGGCTTCCTTATCTTCAAGTCTGCTGGCCTGAACACAAGGTCTTGAAAACCTGCTGCACTGGACAGTTTTCATGCTGCCTGAGTTGGAAGGTCGGGTGAGAAAGGAGCGGCTGGAATTTAAGGTAAGAAACCAGGAGCAGAATGGCACTCCAACTCTGATTGCCACTCCATGGAAGTTCAGGGGCCGTGTCATTTTGACAACAGCCTACGAATCCATAGACCACTTCGTCAACAGATGCAGGGAAAAGAATATGTACTGTGATTTTTCAAATGCAGAGCTAGCAGAAAGAATTGTTGAGTTGATGATCGCATCCACTCCCATGGAAGCATTCCAGAAAGATTTGCTAGACAAGCCCAAAACGTATAGCATCGAAGAACTACTCAATGATGGACCTAAATACAAAGCAATCCTTGCAGGTTGACAAAGCTCACAGGTCCTAAATACAACCCCAAATGTTGATGAACACCTAAACCTAACAAGACATGTGAGAGGTGTGGTCTTTTGCATGCACCAAGGAAATGTCCAGCTTTCCAGCAATTCTGCAAGGTATGTGGAAGAAAGGGCCATTGGCAGCAGCAGTGCACTAGAGCAAAGGATGATGCAGCTACAGAGAGCCATGCACTGATCCAAACAGACCTTACACAATGGGTACATTCAAGCAATAAGAATGACCATCCGGTATCCCATCAGAAACATATACATGAGGAGATTGATAAGCCAAACCGTGATGATGATGTGCACGATGAGGCACAGAGCGATGAACACATGTTTCACATCATCAATCTCATGGAAAATCTAGGTGCCGTCACACAGTCTGAAGTGTTTGCCAAGATTCAAATCATCTGTACTAAGAAGGTTGACAACTTTTCTTTATTGGCCAAGACTGACACAGGGGCTACTGCCAACATACTACCTCTGCGAATTCTAAAAGAAATATACCCACAGACATTCAAGGCCATGGATAAACCTACTACTTCACAACTTTCAGCATACAATGGTTCACTAATTCCATGAACAGGGTCCATATAATCCTGGAGTGCCAGTACAACCAATCCTCCTGGGTGTTTCATTTGTTCTACATCCTGGAAACTAAAGGCCCAGCGATTGTAGGTCTACTGGCATGCCATGACCTCACATTTGTAACAATTCATGGTAATTGTCAGACATCATAAGGCAGGTCAACCTCAGAAACTACTCCTATAGCCTCAGTTCACGACAGAATGTTTTGACAAAATTGGCAGTTTTAAGGGAGCTGCAACTGTACACTTGCAGTAGAATACAAGCCCATCAATTTATCTATCTCATAGGTGCAGCATCCACTTACAAGACAAATTGAAAGTTGAACTGGACAAAATGGAGAAAGACAGAATTATTAGAAGAATTCAAGAGCACACAGACTGGTGCAGCTCAATTATGTGTGTAATAAAGAAGGACGGATCACTGAGAATATGCTTTGATCCACGGCGTTTAAATGCAGCTTTGCAACATTGTCCTTCCAAAATATCCACATTAGAAGAGTTAAATCCGAGATTTGCAGCTACAAAATGTTCCTCAAAGCTTGATGCCAAGTATGGTTACTGGTCAGTGCATCTCACAGGGCAGTCCCAGGAGCTTACTATATTCCCTACTCCATCCAGATAAAACTATTTTCAATTACTTCTTTTTGGGCTATCTGTTAACCAAGATCTCTTTCAAGCTCACATGGGCCACATTACATGCACTGTGCCAGGATGCATCTGTATTGCAGATGACACTGTTGTTGTGTGAAGAACAAAGCAAGAACGTGACCATTATCTGCACTTATTGATGCAAGCGGCACATAATGAAGGATTGGTGTTCATCAACATGCAGCAGATCAATTTCTTCAGTCTATTTATTCCAGTGCTGGCATATGTCCCAATCCAAGCAAAATAGAGGATATAAAGGCCATGCCGGCTCCTCAAGATAAGAGTGATCTTCGAAGATATCTAGGTCTCTTTAATTTTTTGCCTCCATACATTACTCAAATATCATCACTAAGGGAATTGTTGAGAAAAGATGTGCCCTTCCTCTGGCACGAAGATCACCAATACCTCTTCGAAGAACAGAAACAGTCTTTATCAGAAGCATCGACATTGCAATTTTACTATCCTAGGGAGAGAACTATCCTGAAGGCAGGTGCCTCACGGAAAGGTCTGGGAGCTTGCACACAACAAAAAGGCAAAACCGATTGCATTTGCTTCAAAATCTCTGTCCGTAAAGCAATCCAACCACTCCAACATTGAGCAGGAAACATTAGTTTTAGTGTTTGGAATCATGCGTTTTCATACCAATCTATTTGGTAAAAGATTTTTAATAGGGACTGACCACAAGTCACTGGAGATAATTTGGCCAAAACCATTGACCAGTGCACTGTCAAGTTTGCAACATTTCTTGATAAAGATTCAAGGTTACAGTTGTGAAATTAGGCACAAGCCTGGTAGCTTTATAGTCACATCGGATACACTCAGCAGATTGCTTAACCCAGAGTAAACAGAAGATATATCCTTGGACCTCCAAGTTGACTTCATTGGCATCAAACCTGAAGATGTTCTCCAAATTGATTGGTATATTTTGCACAATGCAATTGCTGGCAGTTACAAGAAGAAACGGTGAAAGATTCCACACTACAGAAACTGTGGTAAACCATCATCGAAGGGTAGCCTGAGTCAATTCAACATGTCTACGAAATGCAAGTTCTTTCTTTGGGATGCATTGGAAGCAGGAAGTTACAAAGGGGCATAGACAGATTACACTGACTTACTTCTGTTCCTATGTTCAGAAGCTTAATTAAGTTGTACACTCTGGTCAAGCTACTGTCATTATTTTATCCAGCAATAGTCACCAAATGGACTATAATGGATACATAACGTATGCTGTTGATGTTCTTTTCATGTTGGTCTATCGAGCCACTTCTTGCTAACAGGCTGTAACTATTTTTATGCATGTGTGTCAGTCTTGTTTGTTTTGAAGTGAATTTGTTTTGTTGTTATGCAGCCCAGAGCTCCTTAGGGGTTTTATTCAAATTATGTAAAGCAGATTTCTGATTAGAAACAATTGTTGGCAACCATTTTGCTGCAAATTTTATATATTAAATTAAGATTGGAGACATGGATCATAGACATACAAACATGTGAATTAGGAGCAGGAGTAGGCCACTCGGCCCCTCGAGCCTGCTCTGCCATTCAATAAGATCATGGATGATCTGAATGTAATCTTAACCCCACATTCCTGCCTATTACCCTGATTACCTTTCATCCCCTTGTTAATCAAGAATCTACCTAGCCCTGCCTTAAAAATATTCAAAGAATCTGTTTCCACCGCCTTTTGAGGAAGAGAGTTCCAAAGACTCAAAACCTTCTGAGAGAGAAAAAAAAAATCCTCATCTCTGTAGACCTGGTGATGCTTTATTATAATGCTGCTTTATGTTGGTTTTCCTCCTTGGTCTTCAACTAAAAGAATAGGCAAATGTATTGCATGCCTCGTGCTAAAAAAAATAATGCAGAGAATCATGAGTACAGTCAGTGGTTCACCTATCTTCTTGGACAGAAATGGTATACGGAAGAAGGAGATGTAAAGAGGGGAAAATGCATAAATTGCATGTCTGCAAAAGAAAATAATCCATAGAGTCACATATTGAAGTTTTAGGATGCTTTCATTTGATATTCACAACTCAAAATACAGTGCAGGAAGCCAACTTCTTAATGTCTGTTGGTGTAGTGTTAGACCATTCACTTCCTAGGGGTGATTGTGGATTTGAGTCCCTGTTATTTGGCACAACTGCAGTGATAGACACTGGCATTTGTCAGCTTAAAGCTAGAATGTTAAGTAAATCTTCCCGGGAGGGCAGCACTTTTCAGTTTAGCAGAGAGGAAAACTGCTGTTCTTTCCCTCTCCAGGTGCCTGTCAGATCCCATTCTAGCTGTTGCAACCCTTCTTACTGCCCAGTCACACATTGCTAGCAGTCAAACAAATAAGTGCCTAGATTCAACTGCTTTTCTGGCAGGAGCATTACAAGAATTGCAGACTTTACTGGTAATTTATTCATTTTCAAAATCCAAATCAACAAACAGGTGAGGCTTGAACTTAATATCTCACTCGAAAGATGGTACCTCTATTAATGTATCAATTCCTGAAAAGCAAACCTAGAGCATGAGCTGGCATCCTCAAATAGATCTTGAGACATGCCTGAACTCTAGTGGACTGAATCTTTTTTTGTCCTATATGAATTCTTGCTATCAGTATCTACTGTTTTATTTTGTTTACGTGTAGTCCTATTTCCTATCAAATTATTCTGTAGTTGTAGTCTGAACAATAAGATCATACTGTATCATGTTTTTACTGCCTGTCAGACACAGGAAGAAGTGCATGGCCTGGAGCCTATGCAAGTTCTAAACATACTATAAAAAAGGCAATTGTTAACCTTGTGCAGCTCTACTTATGCAGTAAGCTTCAGTCGGATCATGGGCCATGGGTCTGCTTATGGAAGCTGACATTTGCTGTGAACACAAATTAAAAGAGTGCTCACACTGACAAATACAATCTATAATAATAATCAGTTTTTGTCTATCTGGACTGTTTTAATTGATCAGTTCAAGAGTTGCATCTGTTGGTGAGTTTATTTGGCAAGTGGTGCCAGACACATCTGTGCAATGACCATTGGTTAAATAAATATTTTGAAACTTTATTTTAACATTCGGGTACTGAGTGTACCTTGTTGTACTTGTTGTAACAAGTTGTTGTACTGGTACACTCAGTACCGGAAGGAAGGCTCAGCCATAACATATAATGAGTTGATCAGGCCCTTTGTAGTTGACTGCAGGTTAGCTTTAAGTGACAGGGTCATTGGCTCCTATGCCTCCCAATGGCAAGCAGAACAATTAGCATTGGCAGCTCACCACCCATATGGATAAATCTAATGACCAAAATTATGCGGACATCCTACCAATGTCATCAGATGAGTCGAGCAGGCCTTGTACTCACTGCCCATTTTTGAATTTTGAGGGGAAATGTGCATTTCATGATTATGGAAATGACACATTCTGTACTCTAAGGAGTTGCTGAATCTCGGTGTGTAAATCCTGCCTGCTTTATTCTTAAGCACCTCCTCACAGCTAACAGTAGATTGACATGGACGAAAACCAGAGCGCAGGTAGATCGTTTGCCTGTCATCCTGTATCCAATGGTGTGGGCCTGAAGAGAATTTGATAAAGTTCTGGGTACTTTTTTAAATGGAAAAGCATGTATTATCCTCACTTAAAATGAAAAGCCATCACCTAATAGGAAACTGAACCTCAGTGGCACCCTTTTCAGTCAACCGTTCAAAATTGTAGCTATGAAAGCTTGTCCATTCACTATTTAAAAAAAAGCCAAGCAATATCCTATCTGGCAAAATCAAACAATTCATATTGAAAAAAATAAATCTGACAATGCAGTCATCTGGATGCTTATTGCTGCAGCCATGATTACTTTCCATCTATGTCGTTTTCCATTTTCTATTCACAAAGACATTAGAACTCATGAGTCCAGGCACTGCGGAGGAACGAATGGAACTTTTTGAACAGTTTGTTTTGTTTCCACTGGACAAAAGGATTAAGTCTGAATGTTGTGATAGTTAACAAATCAGTTTTCAAACATTCAATTTCCTTGCCTGCAAAAGGTGAGTGAATGTATTTTTACTGAAATTGGAAGACTTGTATCAATTTTGTCAAATCCCTTTATAATGTATGAAATTTGAGGTTGGTTTGGGATTCATCCCTACATGTAACAAAATTATGATTTGGAACTAAGAACAAAATTGTCATTTATGTCAATTTCTGCAAGTGAAAAATTAGTGTCAGGCAAAATGTATTTTGCTCCATAATGTGAATTTTCAAACACAAAATGTACTTTAATGATTTGAATTAAATTGTTCAGTCCTTAGATGGTTTAAAGGTTGAAAATCAGTTTGTGTTACTGTATGCCAGGTTTTGGTTAGGTTACAGAGATTGTGTATTGAGAAGTGGCATGATGTAGTATCTTTTGCTACAGGTACAGAGTTTCTCAAAATTAATGAACCATCATTAACAGAATTGTAGTTATGAGTAATTACCTTTATGAATTAACCAGATTTTTGAAGATTTATCCTCGCAACAGGAAGAGTTCCTGCAGCTAGGAAGCACCACAATGCAGAAGAGTAGATAACTGCTTTCCTTATCCAGTTGGCAAACTTTCCCTCCCTTGCGCTTTACCTTTGTTGTATGAAGGACATCATGCCAGCTATTTCCATACATTTGGGACTCCAGATGGTTAAGAACATTGAAATGGATGGTACTAGCAGAGTGATTTATTTCAGGGCAATTAAAGGTTACAGGAGGGAGAAGTGCACTGAGTATACAGTACATCTTGTGTAAGGGCAACTTATTCTTGCAGTGCTGTCCAATAGAAGCCCCTTACTCGCCACAGACGGGGCTATGGCAACACTATTTTAGCCAAATGTACTCATTTGAATATATTATATTGATATGCACCTTCTAAGTTTTAAATCTGGCAACCGTAAGCAGTATTTTTGAGTTCAGCTGATTGATAACTGCAGCTGCATCTTTCTGGTCTGGATTGCTTGTTCTGATTGGTTGAGTTGATCATGATAATTATTCCTTTCTATACACAATATTACTGGTGTTTTCATGGGTCCAGCACTTTCATTCATGTTACACACCATCTCAGCATAAAACAAGTAACATTCGCGCCACACAAGTGGCAGGAAATGACCAACTCCAACGAGAGAATCTAACCATCGTCTCTTGACATTCAATGGCATTACCATTGCCGAATCCCCACTATCAACATCCTGGGAGTTACCATTGACCAGAAACTGAAGTGGACTAGCCATATAAAACTATGGCTACAAAAACAGGTCAGAGGATTGAAATTCTGTGGCCAGTAACTCACCTCCTGACTCCTCAAAGCCTGTCCACCATCTACAAGGCACAAGCCAGGAATGTGACGGAATACTCTCCACTTGCCCAGATGAGTGCAGCTCCAACAGCACTCAAGAAGCTCTATATCATCCAGGACAAAGCAGACTTGATTGGCACCCCTTCCACAAATATTCACTCCTTCCACCACCGATGCCCAGTGGCAGTGTGTACCATCCACAAGATGCACTGTAGGAACTCACCAAGGCTCCTTAGACAGCACCTTCCAAACCCACAACTGCTACCTTTTAGAAGGACAAAGGCAGCAGATATATATGAGTACCACTGCAAGTTCCCGTCCAAGCCACACACCATCCTGATTTGGAAATATATCGCTGGCTCAAAATCCTTGAGCTCTCTCCCTCAGTCGCTGATGAGAGATCTAGATGGGCTTACCATGATATGGAGAAATTATTAAGCATTAACACAGTAGGAGGTACAGATGATACAGATGATATAAGTTTGACGTTGTACAAAATTCATATGATTCTCCATCGTGAATTACAAATTGAGTTTTGTGGGAACCCAAAATCATGACCGGCAGCTGTTTGGTTTGGGTGTAGGAGTAAATGTTGATATTGTCGAAACTCGTGAATAGTTCCTCAGTAAAGTTGCTACATCAAGCTCCAGGAAACATTTTTTCAAATCTGACTATAATTTTTTAATATACATATCTTCAAATTAAACATTGTAATACTGTTTTTTGGATAGCTATACAGATCCTTTTTTAAAATTTCAACTATTGGTATCAGGCTGCTTTCTTTTACTAAAATGGCTTAGATGCTTGTTTGGCTGACATTAATCATTTGATATCCTGATTATGTCAACCTTAGGTAATGCAATTCACACTTTTGGATTGTGTTTATGCATAACAAAGACAGTAAAGGATACAAAACTGTAGTGCAGCTAGAAACATCTTTCCGTAATGCTTTTCATCATGTGAGTCTGTCAGATTTTGACCGAAACTGCCTATATAACGCTGAATAATTCAAATGTCTATACTATGTTGTAGAGAACGGGTCACTGTTGCCTTTCAGTTATATTACAATTTGTAGATTATATTGCCATATGATTATGGTATAATGTATGATGAAGTGGATGGCTTATCCAATGATGAAGCCTGTCAGGAAGTTAAAAGATATCAATACTGTCACAGGCCGTGGAAACAATTGGCCAAAATGTATTGTCAAAATAGCAGTGAGGCCAAAGGTGCTTGCCGTTATTTGTGC
The DNA here is from genome assembly GCF_017639515.1 of Carcharodon carcharias. NCBI lineage: Eukaryota > Metazoa > Chordata > Chondrichthyes > Lamniformes > Lamnidae > Carcharodon > Carcharodon carcharias. The sequence goes on along the minus strand of NC_054487.1, from coordinate 52,001,093 downwards.
GCAAATGGTATGCCAGCCTCAGGTAGGGTGGGTGGCGGGGAGGGGTGGGGGGATCGTGTTGGGAGGCAACTGAACGTTGATTTTCAAAAATCCAGAAGTTATTGTCTGAGTTGTGCCACTCTGCTGTTAGCACCTTCATGTGTGTCTCACCATTGAAATGCATTAAATAACTTGAACTCGCTGTATTTGCATGGTATATATAAATTGAACATGCCACAGAAAGAGAACTCTTATTTATTTCAGTCTAAGTACCCTTTGAATGACGTGATATGTGTTCATTACTGCCAGTCAACCTCAACTGCTTATTTCCTCACACTGATATGGTGAGAATATACAATCCTAGAATGGTTGACTTCTCTGGTATTCTGACTAGTTTGTTCTAAATGGTATCCTAGATGGTTTATGCAAAACTAAATACTGCGGATGCTGGAAATCTGAAATTAAAAATCAGAAAATGCTGGAAGTACAGGCCCGGCAGCATCTGGAGAGAGAAGCAAAGTTAACTATTTGGGTTGATGACCTTTCACTGGAATTCTGATGAAAAGTCATTAACCTGAAATATTAGGCTGGATTTTAGTTCCAGAGTCCCAATCCTGACTGTGGGCTGAATTCCAGGTCAGGAACCCAGATGTGGCCATGGAGGGAAATGGAAGAGATTTTTAAGTGGGGGCCAATTAAGAGGCTGACCAATTAAGGAGGGTGAGTGGGCTCTGCAGCCAGAAGGGTCAATGGGATGACTGCCCTGAACCTAAATTGGCACTTTAATTGGCCTAATTCAGCGGATAGCTGTCCCTCCACTACCCCCAAAAGCCCCCTCCATGAAAACAGGTTGGAGACTGAAACAAGCCGGTGGACTGCACAAGCCCACCTACAAACATTGGGGTGAAAATTGTGCCTGTTTAACTCTTTCTCTCTCCCGATGTTGTCTGACCTGCTGAGTATTTCCAGTGTTTTTTGTTTTTTATCCTGGATAACTTGTGCCTTTTAGGTAGTTGGCTCTTTATGTACTGAATCTAAATTCATTGTAACACCATCATTATAAGTTAAATCAAAATCCTTTCCAAGTCAAACAGGCAAAATTAGCAACTATGGAAAAATAATCTATGGAATAAGCGTAGTCTAGAAACTGACAGTGGTATTTAACATGCAATTAAAGGCATGGGAAACAAGACAAATGATAGCTATGAAAATAAGTATTTACATTTTAACATCAATGTTCTAAATATTGGCCATTTACCATGGCTATAGGGGAAAATTCTACTTCATGAAGTTAGCATGCATGGGATTCATATTGATTCAAAAATGATAGAACCATATAGCAGAAACAGTCTGAACTGTCAAGCAGAAAGGATGGGATGGGAAGCTCATGTCACTGGTATCAACAAAACTGCATTCCCTAGTAAACATTAGATTATGCCTCAAATGAAAATTTTGATGGATTTTAGTTCCAACTGTATATGTACAGTTTGATGAAACTAGCAAATGACAGTGCAGAAATACACAAGATGTACATAGTGGGACACAATCAGGTCATAAATAATGGGCTAAACTAGATGACATCAATACATAGTTTCCTCATATTTTGCAAAGATCAGTAATGTGTAATAACAGTATATCACCTATTTTGTTTTCAGTAAGTTTTTGTTAAATAAACATTATTTTGTGCACTGGGCACTATTTAAGTCAGATATTTATATAATCATTTAATTCTTAAGTATTACTAATGTAGTTAGTGACATTTCCAGAAAATTTTATACATCCATTACATACACAGTGGTCATATCTTATGACTGTAATTTGGTAGATTAGACTGCATTAGCAACCTAATAAGAATTTACATAAAGTTCTGAACTTAATTCCATGCCATCGTTGGCTGTCGCTCGATTCCTGGATGACACATCACTGTCGTGAGTTTCAGCCATGGGTCTTCATGTGACCGTGTAGGTTGATCCACCTGTGGATCTTTGGGCACATGGAGCAAGCTGTCACACGAGGTAGTGGCTCTGGAGTGTAGGATTTACTTCCCTTCCTTTCCTTCACCACCTCTCTGCCTCTTCGTTAAGGTGTTTGGACTCGGTGCATGATGCAGCTTGATGGACAAGTTGTTGCCATTTTGAATGATGGTAGCAAGCTCCTCCCAATCATTAATGCCAATGCTGTCATGCTTCATATTTCAAGGAGAGCTTCAGAGCGTCTTTATAGTGTTTTCTTTGTCCTCCCCTGGAAGCCATCTGAGAGTTAGGAAAACAGGAGCTGGTGGCCATCTGGACACCGTGTTCAGTTTATTGTATTTTGTCGGAGTTTTGCTTGAATGCTTGTGGAATTGGCTTCAAGAAGAGCGCTAGCGTTTGTTCGGTGGTCCTCCAGTCGTACCTGGAGGATGCGATGGAGATATTGCTGATGGAATTACTCTAGCCCTCTTACGTGTTCATGATACAGTCCATGTCTCACTGTAGTCCAGGAGTGTGGGAACAGCAACTGCTTTGTATGCTAGGACTTTTGTGGACTTGCAGAGGTCTCTAAAATCATATACTTGCTGCCATAATTTGTAGAAGGCTGAGCTGGCGCAGCTGCTCCGGTGTTGATTCTCTTTGTCAATGGTGGCCTTTTGGGAGAGGTGGCTGCCAAGGTATTGCAAGTGCTCAACATATTTCAGAGTCTCTCCTTCAACATATATGGGGTGGAATATTTGACTGACCAGGTCTGGGTTTGATATATGAGATTTGTTTTGACAACATTCAAGGACAGGCCAAATCTCTTGTATGCAGAATTGAAAAGATTGAGAGTGGCTTGAAAACCTGGTGTAGAGTGGGCAATGACACTGCAGTCATCCACAAACTGTTGATGTTTATGATGGTCCATTTAATTTTGGCAAGGAGATGACTGAGGTTAAAGAGTTTTCCACCTAAGCAGCATTTAACACTGATACCAGAGGCCAGTTGATTTTTGTTGAGGTGAATAGTCACGATCGGCTGGATTGTAAATAGTATAGAAGCTGCCTCACAGTCTTGCTTCACACTGATCTGGATTTTGAAGGCATATATTTCAGATCTCCTACTCAAGACAGTTGCAGTCATATCACCAAGAAGTAGTTGCAGGATCCTAATGAAGTTTCTTGGACATCTAAATCTCTGGAGCACAGTCCACAGAGCCTAATTGTGAGTTACTGAGTCAAAAGCTTTGGTCACGTTGATGAATGTAATGGAAAGTTTCTGGTGCTGTTCTTGACATTTTTCTTGGATTTGTCTAGCAACAAAGACCAAATTAGAGGTTCCTCTGGAAAGGCATACTCTGTTTCTGGAAGGATTTCCTCAGCCACAGGAAGCATGTAATTCAGGCAAATGCATGTAAGAATTTTCCCAGAAATGGATGAGAGGAAAATACCGCGATAGTTTCCACAGAATGTTTTGTGTCCCTTATTGAAGATAGATACAATTGTTGCATTTCTGAAGTCGATGGGGGGATTTGCGAGAGGAGTTCTTTTCCTTCCCAAATCCATAGGATGAGTGAACGGAGTCTTGATGTGAGCAAAAGCCCACCAGCTTTGAAGACCTCAGTTGGAAGACCTTCAAGGCCACAGGTTTTGTTGTTTTTCATTCGTTTGACTGCTTGCTGCAGTCTCCCATTGGTGGTGGTTCACCCATGGATTCATCCAGGATACTGGGGGATAACCTGGAGAATATCAACTACCAATATGGATTCAAAATTGAGGAGTTGATGGAAACTTCCTTTCCAGTGTTGACAAATGACATTGTTTGTCATCCTTAAGGAGAGAGACACCATCCTGTGAGTAAAGGGGATTTTGTCCATTTGACCTTGGTCTATAGGTGGCCTAGATGGCTTCAACAAAGCTTTGTGTGTCATGATGGTCAGTATATTGTAGGATCTCTTGAGCTTTATCTTCCCATCACTTGTTCTTTATCTCCCATATTTGTTTTTGGGTGTCAGTCTTGAGCTGTTGGAATTCTGCCTTCTTGACTTATGAGCTTGGGCTGTTTTACCAGGCAAAGAAAACTGCATAATTTTGTTCCAGAAGGTCAGTTGCGGTGATGATGATGCTCGAACCCAATAGTCTGGATACAGGGGCCTAGTACAACTGACTTTATTTGATCCCACTGTTCTGAAACTGAGCTGGATGTGTGAAGATTTTTGAGTTTGGTTCTGAGCTGCTCTTGGAATTTCAAGAACTAACATAATTATATCTAGTCTTAATTCCAGTCTGACTATAAAATTCTAACATGATTTCACAGCCTTAATTCCCCATTATGATAACATAATTTCAAATTTCAAAATCATTGCCATATTTCGGATGGCATTCTTTCATGGTTGTTTCATGTGTTCTAAAGCTATCAAATTTGTGGTCAGTAAAGTTTTTTGCAACAGGTGAGTAACGTGCTCATGCTGAATTTCACAGGAAAGCTGAACAACATAAAACTATGCTTTGTGCACTATTTTAGTATTTTACTGTTGTCCCAGATTCAACAGCAGTGAATCTGATCCGTTGCTTCAGGCGCTATAAATGCTGTCAACACTTTTCTTGATAAAATCAGGAACATGCATAACATCGGCAACAAACAAAGCATAATATTGGCAGTAAACCAGCTTGTGGTGAATACATGTTAGTGTTCTAGAAATTGCAGACAATAAACATTTCGATCCCTTCTCCCCACCTGTTCTTTTGTACAGTAGGTTCTTGCTTTAAGGTGCCCTGTTTTAAGTTGTTTCAATTTAACATTGTTTTTCAACGAGGCTGGTATTTTGCATTTAGCATTATGGATTTGCATTAACGTCGTTGTGCACCAGGTGTGAAAAAAAGGTTGCGTGACCCATTTGGTGCCATTTTGGAGCAGCTTCTCCTGCTAGCTGAGCCTCCTGGTTGCTATCAACCCTCCTGCTGGCTGACCCTCCCGGTCGTCAACCCTCCTGCTTGGTGCCTCTCTAGTTTGCAGCTTACCTTTGTAAACCTGCAACTCGAATATGCTCTCACTCTGTAGGTTGCTTCCTGCCTTCTGCTGCTTATCTGCCAAGCCCTTGCTCACAGCAAGGACTGGGGAGAGGGAAGTGGCGGGTGGGAGGGTCACCAGTGAAAGGATCAGCGTGCAGGAAGTGTGGCCAGTGGGAAAGTCGGGGAGCATGATTGGCAGGGAACAGGAGGGTCAGCGACTAGGGGAGGAAGTCAGCATAGGATCGGTGGTGACCGGGATGTTCAGGGAGCAGGAGTTCAATTAGCGGGAGGATCAGAAAGCATGATCGATGGTGACCAAAAGATTGGGAAGCAGGAGAGGTGAGGAACGGAAGAGGCGCTGAGCGAGAGAGACAGTGAGCAGGAAGCAAGTAGAATGAGTTGACATATTTCTTAGATATTATAACATTTTATTTTATAAGTTATTTTGTTTACAAATGTTTAGCAATGTACGGCATTTAAACTTGCAGGGTACAATGTTTTTTTCTGACAGGAAACCTTTTACATTGGTTGTAATGTGGAAATCTGATTCACTTAATGTTGTTCCATATAAAGTTGCACTTTTCAAGAAACAACTGCAAGGTTAAGCAAAGAATTAATGTATATGAGTTATGGCATCAAGATTAGATCTTCAGTGAGGCCTTCACAAACATCCTTCATTACTAATTTATTAGGCATTACCTCTACTTTTAACACTGTTTTCATAATTCAACCAAGTTTAATTTGATCTGGAAAAACTCAGCAGGTCTGGCAGCATCGGCGGAAAAGAAAAGAGTTGATGTTTAGAGTCCTTATGACCCTTCAACAGAAGTTCAGTTCTGTTGAAGGGTCATGAGGACTCGAAACGTCAACTCTTTTCTTCTCCGCCGATGCTGCCAGACCTGCTGAGTTTTTCCAGGTAATTCTGTTTTTGTTTTGGATTTCCAGCATTCGCAGTTTTTTGTTTTTATTAATTTGATCTGGACTGGGTTCTTCAAACGTTACATAGCAAACAGCAATGTGCTTGAAAAGGCAGTTCCTAAAATTTAAGGCAAAATAGACTTTCATTTAGCCCAAGATTTTAAAAAGCCACAGGAGATTTGACTTCACAATTACGTTTCCTTAAAATTGAACTTCTCCCTTTAAAAACCTTCAGCCCTTCTGTTGCAAAAGGATGTTTCAATATCATTAGCCACTGGAGGGTATTTTCCTCCCGTTCCAACAATAACCATAGAGGTCATCTTTAAGATATTTGCACCATAAGGATCCCCTTAATGCCAATAATTGTAAACCATTCAGAAAACCATAGCAGGTACATACGAAAACAGTACATTTAGCCTAATCAGTCTTCCTGGTGTTTTAACTCCACACTTATATGTTCTAACCACATTTTAATCACCCTGTTCCTGAATCCCTTCAACCCTTTCTAATTAATGTACATATAAATGAGGGAAGGTAAAATGGTAAAATTAGTATTAAATTGCTTTGTTTCATCTTCTGTAATTTTAGTCATTGACCGTAATCTGATCTGGCTTTTAGTGTTAGCATTTTAAATACAACAGTTTTAAGCTCTTATTTTGTTTTTCTGGAGGTCTTGTAAGTTAATCCTTCATGTAACCATTCTTCAAAAGGGTTGAAGCTTATTCTGACTGCCTTTTGGAGTTTTGACCCCAAAACTTCAACAGCAGCTGAGAATACTTCCACGAGAAACACACCCACTGTGACTTACATCATTAGTGGCAAAGTTATCTGCTCAACGGCCGATGGCAGTACAGATTACCTTTCTTCATGAGAGATGGTCTTTCAGGACTTTGTATTACCATTAACAGCGAGGTTAGTGAATTTTCATTATTCATGCTGCTGTGCTACCCTTTGAAAGCAAAACCACAGTATCTGTATTGTATGTGGCTCAGCGACAATCTAGGTTCATAACAGTTAACCTCATCAATTGCCATAACTGCTATTCCTCTCTCAGGGGCTTGGTAACTTCATGTCACTCTCGCTCCCAATATTATGCACTTCCTTTGTACTTCTGAGGTCACAATTTTTGCTGAAGACTGATTTTTGTGGCTGCTGGTAGAGGGATCTAGTGTATTCTCCAGGTCTGCTCAGAGATTACTCGGTGGTTCTTGTTTTGTGAAAAAGAAAAAAGAGTTGTGCTTTTTGAATAAAGGAACAGATTTTTCCAATCAGGTACAACCTTGTCCTAAAATTATTATGGGCTTGAGTGGATACAAACGTAACATCTCTTGTCAATCAATACAAGTTCTCTGCTGTCAAGGAACCTGCATAGAGCCCATGTTTTAAAAGCTTTCCTCAACAGCTCTTTGTGATGTTGAGACCACCAACTGCTTCACCCAGCAATACCTGGTTATGTTTAAATTTTCTTTTACACATCAAGAATAAGACAGGATGGTTTGACCCATCACTATTGCTTCTTTTGGTGAATTCTCTCTGCCCATGATGCAAACAATTAGCATAGCCCTTCTATATTCAAAGCTAGCACTTTATTTCCTAAATTCTTTGATTTCCTTTTTAGCCCTAGAGGCTATTTTCCCATATATGTATATTTTACAAATATAACATCTCCTTCTTTCCATATGTCTTATGCTGCCATATTACAGTAATATTGTGTTTTTCATTACATTGCAGAATTTTATTTTCTGTTCATCCATGACCTCCTTGTTATTGACACGTCTCCTCTGCACATTGAAAGGCCAAAAAGAACTTTGCAATGTTCTCTTGCTCAATCTACAAGCACTTACACAGTGCAACAAAAGGAATTGCGATTGTCCTTGAAACATTCTTAAGGATAGTTGACTGGTCCAATGGTTGAATGATCTTTTCCACATTTAAATTGGTTGGCTGGCTCATCAACTGCTTGAGAAGTGTTAAAGCAGAACATTATAGCAGGTGTTGTGATTGGCTAATTTTTCTTTGTCTCACATTTCAGTTGTGTGCGCCCCTGTGATGTTAGTGGCCCATTAGTTTCAACCAAATACTGCAGCTCATCCCAAGAAAGTTTGAGAAACCTGTTTTTTAACACAATATCTTTAAAATAACTATTCCTCAGTTTCTTACAGTCAATCATCTTGGGAGTTTTTGTGTAGTTGGACATTCCATGGCTTCATTTATAACTAGATAAAAGAAATCAAATCGGTGACTAATGGTTTATACTTCTTAAAAAGTATCAATATATAGTAGAATAGGATTTTAATATTCTTGTAAAATGATATATGTATATTAAAAATATGAAGATGGTCAAACCTATTGCAGATTTTATAAAGTATTCATTCATTGCAACGCCTCCACCAATCAGAGTCCACTTGTCAGCCAATTAGCACTCACTTCTCATGCAGTATAAATTGTTATTCCCCCTTTACTGTTGGTAATTTCGTGCAGCTGTCCTGATGAGTGCAAGATGAAAAGCTTAGACAACACATATCTTTTCTCAGCAATACTCAAGTTCTGTACTACCAAGCAACTATTTATAATGAAATATCCCAAGATGCTCCACAGGAGCATATAAAACAAAGTATGACATAGAGCTACATAAGGTGATATTAGATCAGATGACCAGAAGCTGATCAAAGAAGTAGGTTTTAAGGAGTGTCTTAAAGGGGGAAAAGCAAGGTGCAGTGTTGGAGAGGTATAGGGAGGGAATTTCAGAGTTTAGGGCCGAGGCAACTGAAGGCACAGCCGCCACTGGTGGAGCAATTATAATTTGGAACGTACAAGGGGCCAGAGTTAGAGGAGCATTGGCATCTCAGAGAGTTGTGGGGTCGGAGGAGATTGTAGAGATAGGGAGTGGCAAGGCCATGGAGGAATTTGAAAGCAAAGATGAGAATTTTAAAATCAAGACATTGCATGTTCAGGAACTGGTATAAGGTCAGCAAGCACAGGGATGATAGCGTAATGGGATTACCTCAAGTTTACAGAAGGTAGAATGTGGAAGACCAGCCAGGAGTGTGTTGGATTGGTCAAGTCTAGAGGTAACAGGGGCATGGATGAGATTTCAGCAGCAGATAAGCAGAGATGGGCAAAGTTGGGTGATGTTACAGAGGTGGAAATAGATGATCCTCATGATGGCATGAATATGAGATCAGAAGCTGGGATCAAATATGACACACAGATTGTGAACAGACTGGCTCAAGCTCAGACTGTTGCCAGGGAGAGGAATGGAGTCAGTAGCTAGGAACAGAATTTGGAGTGGAAACTGAAAACAATGGTTTTAGTCTTCCCAATATTTAATTGAAGGAAGTACCTGCTCATTAAGTACTGGATGTCAGCTAAACAGTCAGTTAAATAATAATTGAGCAAAACTGGGGGAGTTGAGAGAGATGGTGGTGAGGTAGAGCTGGGTTTTGTCACTACATATGTGAAAACTAATGCTGTGCCTTCAGATGATGTTACTGAGGGCAGTGTGTAGATGAGAACTAGAGGGGCACCAAGGATAGATCCTTGGAGGACGCCAGAGATAATGGTTCCGGAGCAGTAAGAGAAACCATTGCAAGTGATTTTTTGGCCAGGTTTTGATGGATAAGAATGGAACTAGGTGAGAGGAGCCCCATCCAGCTAAATGACATTGGAGAGGGATGGTGCGATTAATTGTGTCAATGGCTGCAGATAGGTCAAGAAGGGTGAGGAAAGAAAGTTTACCTTTGTCACAGTCACAATGGAGGTCATTTATGACTTTGATAAGAACTGTTTTGGTTGTGTAGTGGGGGTAGATATCTGATTGGATAGATTCATACATGGAATTGTGGGAAAGATGGGATTGGATTTGGGAGCCAACAACATGTTCAATGGCTTTGGAGAGAAAAGGGAGGTTGGAGTGGGGTAGTAATTGCAAGGACAGAGGGGTCAAGGATTGATTTTTTTGAGGAAACAATGGGTGGAATTTTCCCATTCCTCCATCTGCTGATTTATTGGCAGATGGGGGGAGAAATTGGCGGGAGGTCCAAAAATCGGTTTCATGCCGGCGTGAAATGATGGCGGGATCTTCTGCTACTGCCCACCATGGTAGGTCGCAATTTCCACCAGAGGCCAGTATCAAACCGATTTGCATCCCACCAGTGGGATGCACATGATGGCCTGACTGGCATCACACCCCCATGCCTAATCGTACGCGATGCCAGCTAGAAAACAAGCCAGTCAAGAACATATCCGGACCAACGTGATGTGTAAAACTCAGGACTTACCTTAAGAAGGCCTTGGGCAGCTCGTGGAGACCTAACTAGAAGATGGAAGCCCCCAGCGACTGGACCCTGGAACATCATATGCAGCACTGGGTAAGTGGAGCTTCAAACACATGGATCTTCTCCACGAAGCAGCATCCAGAAGGTGGCTCTCCCCAGATTAGCAACTTTGCCAAGGGATCAGACCTCTCTCCAGGGATTTCACCAAGGCTTCAGACCTTCCTCCAGGGACTTTGCCAAGGGATCAAACCTTCCTCCAGGGACTTTGCCAAGGGATCAAACCTTCCTCCAGGGACTTTGCCAAGGCTTCAGACTTTCCTCCAGGGACTTCTCCATGTGATTGGATCATCCAACTGCAGGTGGAGGCAGCAAAGGGCAGCGAGGGTCGGTGGGGTGTTTGAAAGAAGGGTAGGAGAGGAATGAAGAGGTGGTTCAGGGATTCAGGCCTAGAGGGGGTTGTGGCTGGTTGAGGGTGCTGGAGAAAGGGTATCAGAGGGGTTTTTCAAGGTGTCAGATGGAACGGAGCTGGAGAGTGGGAAGGGCTGTGGTGGGCTGCGGTTAGAGGGGCTATGTGCATGTATGAGGGGGAATAGGAGGTGTTGAGATATGAAGGGGCATGGGGGGGATGTTCAGGTGTGGAGAGGTTCACAAGGAGGGGTTGATGGAGTCAGTGGTGAGAACTGAGGGTAGTTGTGGTAGGAGGGAATGGTGAGGGTTACAGGAGGTAGAGGGCGCCGGTAAGGTTGGAGGGTGAGGGTGTGTTGATGGCGCGTGAAGGGATACCGAGGGTTGTTAGTGGGGACGCGGAGGTGGACATGGATTCATGGGAGTGGGAAGGATGAGGGCGGGCAAGTCAATGGTAACGGGGGTAGGATCCTTGGGGGGGTAAGGAGACTTCAACATTGATCTTGACATTGCCGAAGGTGATGAGAGCGGGTTGAAGGTTCATAGTGGGGAAGTTAAAAGTTATACCGGGGGCTCAATGGTTATGGGGGATAGGGTCTGGGTGACTGGGGGAGGGGAAAAGTGTTGGATCGCAAGAAAAACGAAACTACCACCGTTGCTGAGCTGGTCAAAACTATGCAGAGATCTCAAGATGCTGCATGGGAGTTGGGTCATTGGGTGGGTGGAGATGCAGGTCATCTCAACTGGACAACTGAAATGGAACCCCAGCATGTAGCATTGACAATGCTAGGGTCCTGGGTCACAAATGTTTGAAGGATAAAAGGCTCAGTGTGTGCGGGAGAGTGCTTGCACATTGGCTTGCAAGGGCCCTGGCACATACCGTTGCCTTCCTTCAGATGCCTCATTCCAGGAGATGGGGTGCCCGCAAGAAGCTGAAGGAGGTGGGGAACACTAAGCCTTAAGGACTACAGCTGAAACAAGATAGTAGGCATTAAAGTGAAAGTGATTATATTTACTAGAGTTCTCTCATTGTGACATTCAATTGTTTACCCATGCAACGAGCTGCAAAATCAATATTTCTTCATTTTCTTTTCACTGCTACTTCTAGGTACTCCCCCAACATCCGCAGCAGGGGTATAGGCAGCCTGCCAACCAGTTGACCTTGTTGCCTTGGATGACCTTGGCGGTCGTCCTCTGGAGAGCTGAGGCCTGGAGGGCCCAGCTTTCTTTGGCTGTCCTGCTGTGGGGCAGCTGCTCCCTCTGCAGTGACAGAGGAGGATGCTGAAGGGGTCAAAGGCAAAGGGGATTCGGAAGAGGCGTACAACCTTTGAGAGATCTGTGGAGGTCCCACGGGGTACAGCTGCTGCTCCCCCTCCCTCTGCGTGCCCAAAGTCCCCTGTCTGTCTCCTTGAGGAGAAGGGGCACCTGGAGGGGGGGTCAAGATGCCCTTTCCTCCCCTTGCATAGCCACTGCACAAACTCCCCCATGGATACCAGGGTGGAGTGCAGGTCTGCATGCCTATCTGGCAGGACCTGCTGGACTAGGATCTCCACGAGTCCGCCATCCTCCCATGGAGACCTCCCTGCGTGCACAGGTTGGCACCACTTTAGTCAGCAGCCGGACGGCCTCCTCCCCCTCGCATGCCACAATGTTGAGGGTCTCTGACACCTCTACCATATGTTCTCCCACCTCTTGCTGGCTCTGCACCATCAGTTGGAACTTCTAATAAAAATAAATATTTATTCAACAAGACCAAGATGAACTATATTACAATACTCCTTCACCCACCACCATACCTTTTACAGATGTATACAGATTTGTAAGGATAACACAAGTTACAAAAGCTTTCTTATACTCTAATGTACACAATAAATACACAGTCCATGTAAATCTATGGCACCCTGTGGTCAGACCACCACACTCTGAAACCAAATGACAGATGCCACCTCAAACTGATGCTATGGATCTCTCCTCATTTCCCCACAGACGCTTATCAACCGGTGAGCCAATCAGTCTCACTGCACTCCGTCCTTCACATGAGGATTTCCAATCTCCACTCTCCAAGACCTTGCCTTGGAATCTTCTCCCAAACCGATGCTTTCTCTCAGATGCCTTCCGCAAGAGTTCACCTCCAGGGTTTTGAACTCACTTTCTGATGTTCCTCTTCCCTGAGTCATCACATGTATTCAAACTGTCTTCCATGCACTCTCACCAACTCAGCGTTAAAAATACATCACTGCTTTACATGCCCATAGCAAAGAGTTATAGACCTTCGGCTGTCTCTTTGGGCCTTCCTGCCTCTTGCAAGCTGTTATCACATTAAAGCTGCTTTCTGCAGCTTTTGTCTCTTTAAATCTGAAGCTTGGAGCCTGTCTCCCTGCCCCTTGCTCTTAACTTTATTAACAGGACCTTTTCCCAGGTTCCTGTTCGTGCTTTGACTAGAAGGTTTTCTTTGGACTTTGCCCTTCCATTGTCCTGGATTTTTGGGGTTTTTCTTAGCTTGGGACTGCTATCTGTCTTTCGAGGTTGCTTCTTTTTCATAGCTGTCTTCAAACCAACTGAACTGCAACAGCTTCCAAAACAAACTGCTCTTTCTCTTCTGCTGTGTGTGTTTCTATGGCAGGGACCTGCCTCTCTAGCCCCCTGTTGTTAAGCAACAGCCAGTTTTCTGCTGTTGTGTTTGTTTAACTCCTCCTTAAGGATTGTGAAATTCCTCATTAGAAATGCAAGCACCTTTTTAAAGTGAAACTAAAACTCCATTTGACCTTTCTTAACACAGAGACACAGAAATACAAATCAAACTTAAACTTTTAGGTTAAAACCCATTCCTAACACCCACAAATGCAAATATAACGTACTTAAACTATATCTATTTCCTAACATGTATAAGAGTTAAACAAAGCACCATATTTCATTAAACACTTATAATTAAAACAGACAATCTCAACAGACCACTTCCTGTTCTACTTTTATTTCCACCCAAGAGTTCTCCTTTACAGGAACTTGAGGGTTCTTTCACTTTTCCTGGATCCAAACCAAGATATGTCACAGCTTTCATGAATTCACTTTAGCTCCCTTCAGTGTTTCTGCTCATCTCTTGAGGCATGAGATTTCTTGAGGGTCCTTCCACTAGGCGACTAGGTAAACCCACCAACTCTCCTTCAATGCCTCACAATTATAGACTCCCCAGCTTAAGCATAGGCCTCACTGCATTCTTACTTAGTGACTGTCAAATCAGAAAACACCCTTGGTTTCTGATAAACCTCTGCTCCTGGTCAGGAGTTCTTGCTCTGCCTGTTTTCAAGCTGCTCCAGCTCCAGATCCAAACAAAAACAGAATTACCTGGAAAAACTCAGCAGGTCTGGCAGCATCGGCGGAGAAGAAAAGAGTTGACGTTTCGAGTCCTCATGACCCTTCAACAGAATTCACAGTTCTGTTGAAGGGTCATGAGGACTCGAAACGTCAATTCTTTTCTTCTCCGCCAATGCTGCCAGACCTGCTGAGTTTTTCCAGGTAATTCTGTTTTTGTTTTGGATTTCCAGCATCCGCAGTTTTTTTGTTTTTAATCCAGATCCAAACTGTCTGTTTCTGAGAAATCACACAGATAAAACCCAAAACCAAAAATTACCAAAAAAACCCCTGCAATCTATCCCCAAGGTAACATGGCACTCATGAGATTTTCCAAATAGCAATGTAAACTAATTAACTTTACCTTCAAATTATCCGTTTCATTCTGGGACCCAAATAAATAATTTATATCTTTAATTGCAATCTTACCCAACTCATTGGCTCCATTATGAAGCTAAGAGAGGACCACCTATTGTTAATTGCTTTCACACCTGTAACTCCAACTCCTTTAACAAAACATGGATCATCTGCCCAGACATCAGATTTTTGGTCTGGAGGTGGGGGCAGATTATATTAGAAGTCAAGGAGGTGACCCTGGATGTATTGAGGAGGATGTCGTGTGTGGAGGTGGGCTGGGTGGAAGGCCTGCCTCGGGGCTCTGGTACGGTGTCCAAAATTTTTTAGGAAAGAATAATACATGAAATAGCCCAACAGCCCTTCCCAAATACTGCATATGCCCCATCCTGTACTCATCCCAGATGGCCCCTCATACCTTCCATGCCAACCTATGCCCCTGTACCCAACCCCATGACCCCTTAAACCCTCCATGCCAACTTATACCACTGTACCTATGCCAATGACCCTTCAAACCCTCCATGGCAAGCTATGCCCCTGGACTCACCCTCATAGTCCCTCATGCCCTCCATGGCCCCTTATAGCCCCTATGCCAATTTATGGCAACTTATGCCTACTACCCTTTGCCCTTACCATGTCAACTCATTCAATATCCACTATGGGCAGACCTCAGGGCCTATGCAGATATGAGATAATATAAAGCTCTAAGTATCTTTTGCAGACTTCATTACATTGAAAAAACACTCTTTCATTAAAAACCCATTTACTGCATTTACATTTCTTCAACTACATAAATCCTTATAACAACAAACAGTTCATTCAAGTACACAACCCCTTATAACAACAAGCATTGGAATTCATACTCCCACTTCAAAGAGTATATAACCACCTGTAGCTATTAATCAAATTGTGAAATGGCAGGCACCCTACTGTGATAATGGTTGTGAAGTCAGTTATGCAGCAGTAATCCAGTAATGGAAATCCTCTAACTTATGTCACCCACAGGGAGAAATAGCAAGCAATGTTTTTTTTTTAAACACTCCAGACATTTTTTTCAAAGATTGAAGGGGCAGGACTTTTAAATGCCTTGACAGCTTGAGAGCTGCCTTTGACAGGTGCTCTTGACAGGTACTCTTGGCTGTTTCTCTAAATACTTTTGACAGGTCCTCTTGACATTTCTCACAGGTCCTCTCAACAGATCCTCAACACTTCTGTCAGGTCCTCTTGATAGGTGCTTTTGATAGTTTTGACAGTTAATTTTGACATGCCTGTTAACAATTCTAGTGATCATGACAGTTAATGAGTTTGTGAACTATTTATGCGCATTCATGCCTACTTTTAACAATTCCAAAGGGCATCTGACCTCCCTCAAAGGGCATCTGACCTCCACTAATGTTGCCTTGGGACTATATCCAAAGGGGTATCTTACCTCTCCAAAGGGGTACCAGGCTATCCAAATGAATCCACAAAGTTCAGACCTGCTCTTACCAGGTCTACTCTACACATATCAGGTTCCACACTCCTGGGGCTGAATCTTCCGGTCGGCGTGTAGGGGTGGGCCCGACATGCTGATGTGTAAAATGACATGCGTACGTTCTGACGTCATCGCGGTCATCTCAATATTTTGTTCGTCAGGTGCGTGCTGGAGTCAGCTGCGCACCCACCGAAATGCCAACGGCTTATTAAGGCCATTAAGAATGTAATTAAGCTAGTTAAGAATGCTGACCGTCCAACCTTAAGGTTGGCAGAAAAGCCCAAGTGGTCTTTAGGGTTTTCAGGAAACCTCATCCACGGGAGGATGAGGTTCCCTGAAGCTCTTATAAAATCAATAAAATAATTTCCCCACCTTTACAAACATGTCCCAACTCATGTGACACTGTCACATGAGGGGACATGTTTAAATAAATTTTATTATCATTTATTAAAGTTTTTTGTTGTCTATTCAGTCCCCCTGAGGCAGCTCTGCACGGAGATTGCTGCGCTCTTTCGCACGCATGCGCGAAAAAGCGTGGGCCCTGACTCTCCCTCCTCCCCCCGCCTGCATAGATAGCGCTGATTGCTACCGGCTCATGTATTAAGCTGGGCAGGCCTTAATTGGCCTGCTTGTATAAAATGGTGGCGCACAGCCAATTACGGGTGGTGATTGGCTCCGCTCCCGCCCAGCCCACCCGCCATAGGAAAAATTCTCCCCATGGGTTAACAAAATCTGATTTGAATGGAGGCAGCTGATGATTTAAATGTCAGCTATTTTCCTGGCCCCATGAAAAGTAGCCCCATAGCACAGGTGACACACACATACACAAAACTTAGTAACCTGCATTGGATTAATTTTTGGCATAGCTCTCAATCAACCTAGCTTTAGTGCACACCCTGAATGCTAATCTCTCTTTCACACTTGTATGTTTCTTATAAATTCAGGAGTGCCAGAACATAACTAAAATAATAATAGCTGGTTGCATTGCTTCAGAAGATTAAAATGTTTTACTTGTGATGAAACACCTGTTTCATATTACTGTAAAAGGTTAACTTTCGTATCTGTTCAGATATTTCAGAGCAGAATATTTGACGTGCAGCTATTTGCACTTATACAGCACATTTAATGTAATGAAACCCACAGAATGATTGGCATTGGGGAGAGATAATGAACAGCAAGCAGAAATTAGAAAGTATGGTCCAAGACGTATGTCTTGAGGATGGGTGGAGAGGCAGAAAGGCAGCTGAGGTTGAGGAGGAGAATTTGAGAGATCAGGTTCTGGTGGCTAATGGTTGAAAGAGGTTGCAATGACAGCTGTCACCTGAAAATGAATAATTACATGCTTGTCTACATCACCAGACTGCAGCCGTTATTAGAACAGCTAACATTGCCTCTGAAAGATCAGTACATTTCAATTTTTATTCACTTGTAATTTTTTAAAAAAAATTCATGTTGTAGAACTATTAATGTTTCTCAGTGCGACTAAGATCTTTGTGGTAGTTTTGGGTTATTTCATACCAATATTGTCTTGCCTTATTTTCATGATCAATATCACAATGCATTGATTTGTTTGTAATTTTTTTTTCAAATTTTTATTCAGTATGAGTATTTATTGAATGGATGCAGGCTGACTAATATTGCTTTAAATTAAAACTTTTGTGAATAAAAATATTATTTAGCAAATGCTCCCAAATGCATACTTATCACATCAGTATATTCTGTGATATTGCAACAAATATATTTGCAAGTTTTAGAAGTGTTTTGTTGTCACCCAAAGACTACTGTGGAAAACAATGCAGTGGGAATTAATTGAATGCCTGAAGATGCAGTTAGTAGACTTAAAAAATCTGCTTTGGAGCTTTCTTGTTAGAGGCTGATAAAGGTAAGTAGTTGTGCTTAACATATCCTAGGCAAGTACACGGTTTTCTTGGAGATTCGGACCAGTAGCAGAGTGGTAAATCTAGGTTATTGGAATGACCCTCTCCTAAGGGAGCATTCTTTGAAACCAAAATTGTGCTTTGGGAAACCATATTAACAGCTATAAGAGAAAGGACTGTTTGATTTAGTTAACCACGTCATACAAATCAAACATAATGATCACCGAGTGACAGATGACAGAACCAGATTACTCCACTGCAGCAAACCCTAATTCACCACGCCTTAAACTTTGAGCTGCACTAAGCATCACATAATGTTTTATGATCTAATTTTCATCGCACTTATATTGTAAAAATAACTGTTTTGTTGCCTCGCTAACTTTTATACTACCCCTTTGACTTTGTCTGCTTTTCTGATTAGGCTTCATCCAAACTTAAAACACACGAGACGTTGATTTGCCTCTTACATCTTTGAACTTTATTAATATATAGCATCCCCAGGTTTCCTGTTTCATCTTCCATCAGACAGTTTACAAAGTTTTAAGCTATTCTACTAAAGCACAGATAAAAAGCAACAGGTTTGTGATTTTTTTTAATGGACTGGGGACATCAGTTCTAATAAATTTTTGATAGTGTAATATATGAACTGATGCATTTTGTACCAATTCTATAATGCAGTGGTTTTAAAAAACCCCATCATGGAGACATTTTTTCCCCCAAAAGCAATTTTCTATTCAGGTTGCAGTGCTGCATCCTTCCTAAAGTGCGGCGCCCAGGACTGAACACAATATTCCAGCTAAGACCGAACTAGTGTCTTATGCAAGTTCGACATAACCTCCTTGTTCTTGTACTCTATGCTCCTATTAATAGAGTCTAGGATACTCTATACTTTCTTAACCACTCTCACAACCTGTCCTACAAAAATGACCTTTGCGCACATACACCCAGGTATCTCTGTTCCTGCAACTCCTTCAGAATTGTGCCCTTTATTTTATATTGTTTCACCATGTTCTACCTACTAGAATGAATCACTTCACATTTCTCCACATTGAACCTCATCTGTCACTTGTCTGCCCATTTCATTAACTTGTTAATGTCCTTTTGAAGTCTTACACTATCCTCCTCAGAATTTATAATGCTTCCAGGTTTCATATCATCTGCAAATTTTGATATTATGCCACATGCACCAAGATCTATCTAGGTGATTAATATATATGATCTTCCTCCAGGGTGAAAAACACCCATTAACTGCTACCTTCTGTTTCCTAAGATAAAAGCAAAAAACTGTGGATGCTGGAAATCCAAAACAAAAACAAAAATACCTGGGAAAAACTCAGCAGGTCTGACAGCATCTGCGGAGAGGAACACGGTTAACGCTTCGAGTCCATATGACTTAAAAGTTCTGTTGAAGAGTCATACGGACTCGAAGCGTTAACTGTGTTCGTCTCCGCAGATGCTGTCAGATCTGCTGAGTTTTTCCAGGTACTTTTGTTTTTGTTTTACCTTCTGTTTCCTGTTACTCAGCCAATTTCATATCCGTGGTACTACTATCCCTTTTACTCCATGACCTCTCACTTTGCTCAAACGTCTGTTGTGCAGCACTGTATCAAATGTCTTTTGGGAGTCCATGTACACCACAACAACAGCATTGCCCTTATCAACCTTTTCTGTTGCCTCTTCAAAAAACTCCAGCAAGTTAGTTAAACACAATTTTCCCTTAAAAAGAACTCATGCTGGCTTTCTTTAATTAACCTGCATTTGGCCATGTGACTATTAATTTTGTTCCAATTATTGGTTCTGGAGGTTTCCCCACCACTGAAGTTAAACTGACTGGCCTGTAGTTGCTGGGCTTATCTTTATACCCTTCCTTGAACAAGGGTGTAACGTTTGCAATTCTCCTGTCCTCTAGCACCACCTTGAATCTAAGGAAGACTGAAAAATTAAGGCCACGCCTTCGTAATTTCCACTCTCACTTCCTGCAGTATCCTTGGATGCATCTCATTCGGTCCTGGTGCCTTATAGCTTGGCCAATACCACCTCCTTATCATTGTGAAACCTTGTGAGCCTGAACTACTTCCTTTTTGATCATGGCCTTGGTAGCATCTTCTTCCTTGATAAAGACAGATGCAAAGTATTCATTTAATATCCCAATTATGCCCCCTGCCTCTATAAGTCCCCTTTTTGGTCCCTAATTGCCCCTACACCTCCTTTTACTTCCCTCTGGGCCCTCTATATTCAGCCTGGTTCTAATTTTATTTTCTACCTGACATCTGTCATTAACACTTTTTCTTCTTTATCTTAATTTCTATCTTTTTGACATGCAGAGTTCTGGATTTGTTTGCCCTATCTTTCTCTTTTAAGGGAATGTATCTTGACTGTGCCCGAATCATCTCTTCTTTGAAGGTAGCCCATTGTCCAGCTGCCGTTTTTCCTGCTCAGATTTGTCTTACCCCATTGAAGTTGGCTTTGCCCCAGTAAATTATTCTTATTCTCGATTGTTCTTTGTCCTTTTCAATCGTCAGCCTAAACAATGACACAATGATCACTGTCCCTAAATGCTCTCCTAATGACACTTGACCTACTTGGCCCATCTCATTCCCAAGAACCAAATCTAGCTGTGCCTCCTTTCTTGTTGGACTGCCCCTTACACTACTAATATCCCAGGTTGTATTCAGATAATTAATACGCCCCATTATAACTACTCCATAATTTTTGTACCTCTGTAATTTCCTTGCAAACTTGTTCCTCTACATGCTTACCACTCTGTAATGGTTTATAGACTACACCGAGCAATGTAATTGCCCATGAATCTGTTATTTTATGTAGGAGTGGCTTGCTTCATTTGAAAAGGACTATTACCATTAAAATACAAATGTGCCATTTGCACTCCTGCAAGGATTACTCATGGACACTGCTAAGTCTCTCCTATGAGAATCTTCCTCAGACCTTTCATTGAATGTGTGAACAGGTTTCCATGAGTCAGGTTGTAGACCTAAGTATCAGTAAATCCTGTACACACATCTGTATGGCATCACAAATATATTTTAGCTGTATGCCCCCATTTTTAGCAAGATAGCTTGTAGCTGTCAGTATATGTCACTATGAAGTTAAATATTAATACATCAGAGATAATATAATGGATGAGAAATTTTCCTGTTCTGGGAAATACATGTTATAACTTGTTTCAAAGATGTATGTAGCACCTTTTTATAAAACCTTTCTTTCTCCCAAAGAAGAAATAAAACAAAGTTTATTTTAATTAATTAGTTTAATTTTTTAATGAAATGCTGGTACATGGTAGAGAGCATGTTGAAAATGGATTTATTTTTAAAATTCTCTTTTGCTGCTGAAATGACACCAGGAATATTATTAATGAAAAAATTCCATTACTAAGTTTGCAGTGGTATCATTTGATGTGATAGAATCTTTTATGTGCCAATCAGAATCATGTTCTTGAGTGAGGTAAGATAGAGAGCACAGACCATTGCTTCCCCACAGTAAAGGAGTAAAAATTCAAGAATGGTTCAGCGTGGGCCACATTCACATGTTTCCTAGGTGCTAACTTCAGGAAATTAACTGAAGCACGTTTTCTGCCCAAGCCTCTGTTGGGGACAGTGATGCTGGAGAGCCAAAATACTTTTGAAATACACTGTAGTTTCACCTGGAATTATGGTTTGTAGCCTGCAACATTTTTTGAACACCCTTGCTAATGATCCCAACCCACTAATCCTACTTCTATCCCTAAATGACCTCCTGGTCTCTCAGTGCCTGGCATCAATACCTGATGTTACCCCTGAGCCAGGATGCTCAACATGTTAGTACCATTGAAACTGAGGTCTTCAAGAATCCATTGTTAAGAGAATTTTATTTCAGACCTCTGAAAGTTTTCTTCTAAAAATGAATTTTTTTATGCTTCTAGAAAAGCTGAAACTTGCATGAAAGACTAAGCACCTTGGAAGCTAATTAATTGACTAATCCCTTTAACCTGTAAAGTCAAGCAGGTATGGGTATTGATCATCCTTTCAGACTTTTTAAGCAACTGTAACTGTCAGAACTTTTAGGACAGATATTGCAAGATTGTTATCCACCATTCACAAAGTTTTCTTGATTATTTTCAGCAGCCAACAGAGCCATTTACAGATAGTTCATAAGGTAATTTGTATGTTAATTTGGATTTGGATTTCTTGATCAGAACATTGGAATTGGGTTACTTCTTCTCATGATAACTTTTCTAGAGAAAATTCAGGTAATATTAAACTGCAGATAGCTGTGTTTTAACAACTAGATATTACATCTTTGAACAACCAATGTTGACATCTCAGGTCTCTTAAGATCCAAACTGGAGCAATTCATCAATATCTGAATCCATCAAAGTTTATTTAGTTGAGCTTAGTTCTGATTTGGAGTAAATTCAGAAGATCCATTTTTGATGAGGTTTGCATAAATGCCTTCTTGTAATTCCTTCCTATTTGTACTATTCAACTATAGGAAACTCCTGCCTAAGTATTGATAAAATATATGGTTTTGTATTTCAAATTCATGTAACATTATCTCCCCAGACCCGTATGTACGCACAGATTGAGTGCCTGAATCTGAAGGATACCTCCTTTCACCTGAATAGATGCTAAGTGGCCTGATTTTGAAATAGCACAAAAATGGGGAAAAAACCTCAACAAAATGGCATGAATTACCAACTTTTATAGAATACAATTTGCCATAAAAGAAATGATGTCATTAACTTTGAGGAAGAATTCATTACACATGCATGAAGGTCATTTTATATCTCAATCCCTCTTCTCTCAGTCCTGCAACTTTTCAAAAGGGGCATAGGAATTTGAATTTATTTCTATTTGTTTTTATTACCCTAACTTTGTTTTTACACAGTTTGGCACTTCACTGTATCACATACCAGACAGTAACACTCAGTGATCCATCCTCCTCCCAAGTCCTAGTTTGTTGCACATTATTGTAGACTGATGCAGTTTATTTATCCTAGTTTACTCTTTTATTCTTTTCCTCTTGCCAGTTTCTCTGGACTGTGTTGCTATGGTCCCAAATGTATGAGTCTTCCTTTGCTATCTCTTACAGCTGGTCATTCTTTGTGTCTGAGCTTTAACAGTGAGTTTGGCTTACTGTTTTATCGTGATGGCCATCACATATGATAGTTACCACTGGATCGCAGTTAGGAGAAGAAACCTGGACTAGTGCTCTTCTTTGCCAAACCCAGGACTTGTTGTAGCATTCCCACCATTGCCCTGACTGTGGTATAAATTGTTGTGATAGTTTGAAATTTGGTATTCTTGCTTTTTGTCCTGATGAGAAAAGCTTTGGCAACATGTCTCTCTTTTCAGCAATATTCAAGTTACTTATATCCCTATCTTGTAATGCAGTTATTTCCTTTCTTCTTTAGGGTTGGAATTTTACGGTGGTTGGATTTTACGTTCCCGTAGAAGTCAATGGAGTTTAGAATGGCTCGCCACATTTTGCGTCCCCCATCCCCGCTGTGACAGGGCCGTAAAATTCCAGCATAGATCTTTCTTCATCCCTCCATCTGCCCCCACTCCCATCCCCCCACCACGAGGGCAATTAACATTCCTCTGCCGAGAGGGTAAGCACACAAGCGCTCTTGTGCTAATCCAAAAGCAAAATACTGCCAATACTGGAAATCTGAAATAAAAGCAGAAAATGCTAGAAATACTTAGCAGGTCTGGCAGTATTTATGCAGAGAGAAAAAGAGTTCATGTTTCGGTTTGTGGCCTTTCATCTTATGCTACTCTGCCAGTGGCCACTGGAAGATTTAAGAGAATAACCTAAAGTGGTGCTTTTTTTTCCCTTGACCTTATGAGGGAACAACCGAGTATCTACCTAGTAAAGGCATCACTGAGATTAGGAGTATGAATCATAGATGGTTATTTACATGCTAAATACTTGTATGACCGTGCTGTGATACAGAAACATACTTTGTCTTCAGGTTGCACTCCAAATTACATTTTTAAAGTTCAGATGTATTAAAGGCTTACTAATTTTATGCTGCAGTACATTTTAGCATTTTGCTTTTGGTTAGCTGGGTGTCTGATGTGCTTGAAAACCTATCACTATTTTTGAGTCTCCAAATCAAATCTATGCCCACCAGTAGGGCATCAGTTGGCTCAATATTAAGTGTACACTCTCTCCTTGTAGGAAAACATTGTAATTACCCAAGTCCAAAGAATTTAAGTTGTAAAAATCAAGGTGAAGGGACCTCCGTGTACTTAGGGGGTGCTTCTTTAGTTTTAACACGGATTATTAATTTAGAGCATTCTTAAGTTCCTCACTATTTGTCCAATTAGGACCATCCTACTACTTGGACATTGACTTTCAGGGTTATCTAAAGCTAGGTGGTGAGAAAACCTAGCTTGCCCCAGAGGTGGATCTATGTCCAATAGTGAGCCAGGCATGCTGATAAATTATTATGATGTACTATGGACTTGGTTTATCAAATATTGGATTATCATGTCTGCCATGCAGGTTGACTGCATTCTAAACCTCCAGCATCAGATAGTCATCTTGGAGCTAATTTGATCCCAAAGTGATTCTGCTTAATTCTTTCACCCTCCATCAAAGAAAAATCAATGTAGTATATTGACTAATAAAATGCAATTAGAGAAATCACAAATTTTGAATTATGAGTAACAAAATATAATACTTCTGGAAATATTATATTCTGTTCTGTTATATTTTACTTAGCACGCTAAGATCAATTTGACCATAACCAATTATTCTAAACCTTTTTTGGCTGATTCTTCTGAGTATCAGCCACATATAGTTGTCGGATTTTGCAGCAGTGCTAAACGAACAGTGCTGTTCCTCACACTTGGCCACAAACTTTCGATGGGTTTTTGTGCTGGAACTTGTGGTGGTTAGAAATCCATTTAAATGCAGCATCCTCACAAGGGATCTGGCAGCAGGGTGAACAGAACAAGCAATGGTTAACCAATCAGATCGAAGAAGAATCTTTACCTAGGCTGGTTCAGAGACTGAACCAGAAGTGTAAGTTAGAATAGTTCATTCAATGTAAATCATGTACGGAAAGCAAGATGAAGAGAGGGCATGGTGGGATTAAGAGAGAGAGGTAGAAGGGACAAAGTAAAATTAAAATGTTAATAACTTTTGAAGATCTCCAGCAATAATTAAAAGTTGAAGGAATGAGACCCCAAGCTTATAAATGATGATTTTCAGTGCTTGAGAGGTTATTTGGCAGTAATTAAGATGAACCATGTCACTAAAAATTCATTTGCACTAACCTTTTGGGAATGTTTAGTGAGTATATGTCACTTACTTACCCCAACTTCACTCTGTTGTTATGTATTTCAATGGTAATTCCCTTGGTGAGATATAGAGGTATAGTTATAGCAAAGTCTGGAGGAACAAAGCGTCTCAAATAGGAACTTGCTGATTTCCACGTTTAACTGCATGTGCTGTAAGTTCAATCCAATTTCCTCCTTTATGGTGAGCATTGATAGAATAACTATTATTGCTCCTGCAAAATTTGGGTTTACGTCCTCTTAGTATATAAAACTGTTTGTTTAAAAAATGGGTCTCCAATACCTTCCAAATCTACATTATCACACTTTCTCCAGAGAAGAAATGATGCTTATCGTTAGCAATTTTAGTGGTTTTCAAGCATTTATCTGAAAATGATAAATGAACAGAAAAAGAGAAGTTTCTTTCCAGTGCAAAAAATCTTAGCATTAATTTTTATGTCGTTAACAGGTGCAAAATGAATGGCTGATTTTGGATCATTTGGATTCAAATTCAGTTTATCTCAGGTAAAGAGATATTGGGCTCTCTTGACAAACTTGTTTATCAAAGCTAATTTGTGAATGATCTGAGTTCTGGCAGCAGACACACAGGTAGAAATTTGCGGGCTTTTCACAAACCTGCAATATACTGGTTATTCCATTGCTTATTGAATATGGTGTCATTACTGTGTGTTCCATTTTCACATATTCAACAGGCAATTAGGAATGTAAATGGCATGTTAACCTTTATTTACGAAGAATTTGGACTATAAGAGTAAAGGAGGTTTACTGCAGTGGTATAGGGCCTTGGTGACATCACACCCGTATACAATTTTGATCCTTTAATCTAAGGAATTGTTGCCTTAGAAGAAACATTAGACTAATTCCTGGTTACAGAGATATGTGCTGTGGTGCAACAAGATCTGGCACCACAGTTTGCAGATGCCCTGCCAATGACTTAGGGTGACAGTGACTCATAGTGCGTGAGCTGGCATGCCTCAGGGAACTCCAGCAGATATCCATAATCTGCTGCTGATGCTCCAAGTACTGTGTTCCATAAGGTGAATCCTGGGGCCTTACCTCCATACCTACAGGAGTATCATCATGACTGTCCTCCCTCATATGAGGAGGGACTGTGCATAAATGTCTCTGACTTGGACACCTCCTCCTCCACTCTGGTGCGGTGTCCTTCAGCACTGGCCACCGACTCTAAATGCACGCTACATCATTCCGATGTGCTGGTATCTGTGTTAGTGGGAAGTGGGCTGGTCAGATGTGATGCTGCCTCCTTGGACATTTCTTCCTCTTCCTGGTGTTTTGCTGCCTCCTTTGACATCGCTTCCTTCTCCTGATGTCTGAGGGATAGGCAGCCTGGGGGTTGAGGGGGTAGTGGCGGTGTGCGAGTAACATTGGGATAATCGTGAATTTAAAAAGGAGGTAACGAGAGTTAACCCTTTACATTGTGAGAGCATGCTCAGATGACACACCATTGCCTTTAACCATAATTGTGATGCACTTATCATGCAACCCAACCTTTGCACTCTCTCTCACACCAACATCCACTTCTGTTCAGTGAACTAACAGGATCACCTCCACCATGTTCCACAGTGCCTTTGCTACCACCTTTAGCACTGCTATGGGTGATTCTCCATCCCTGACAATGAGCCAGGCAGGCACCCTGGCTACTTCCATGAATGCCTCCTCAATGTTTCTAATCACCTGTAGCCTTGTGGACCCCACCCTCAGTCCAGTCCATTTCCCTGGTATTGTGGGCCCTTACAACACACAGAGTGATGTCACCTTATTATGTAGTGCTGCCATGGACAAACCTCTTGAATAATGCAGTGCATCACAATGGACATTCACACCTCTATCCCATTACTGCATGCATGAACAGGAGCAGCTCGGACATACCTCTTCTATAGCATGGAACCTTGTATGTGTCAAGCCTCCAACCTCAGGTGCAGCATTCGGATGTCAACCATCACTTGAACGTCTGTGTGCTTCTTGCAAAAGTGCAGTAGGTTGTGAAACTGCTTCCTGCACAATGCCCAAGATCTGGCAAAGTCCCCTCATGGTGGAGGCATATCCTTTTGGTGACTGTGGTTCCATGCTATAGAAGAGGTATGTCCAATCTGCTCCTGTACGTGCATGCAGTAATGGGCAGACATGTGAATGTCCACTGTGACATCACTCTGTATGTTGTACCTAGAGACAAAAGGGCCTAGAATGCCAGGGAGATGGCCTGGACTGGGGATGGATCCACAAGGCTATGAGTGGTTAGAATGATTGAGGAAGCATCCATGGAGGCAGCCAGGGTTCATTGTAGGGGAAGGCGAATCGCCCAAAACAGGTGCTAAAGGTGGTGGTAGAGGCATTATGGAACATGGTAGTCAGGGTGGAGGTGATCCTGTTAGTTCACTGAGCAGAAGTGGGTGTTGGTATAAGAGAGAATGCAAAGGTTGGGTTGCATGATAAGGGCACCACAATTATAATCAAAGGCAATGGTGTGTATCTGAGCATGCTCTCACAATGTAAAGGGTTAAATCTCATTACCTCCTTTTGTGTTTCACACAGATCCCAGTGTTACTCATCCACCACGACCACCACCCCCATCCCCATCCCCATCCCCATAACCCCCCTGGACCTCCTTGACCAGGATCTGGAGGCTCTGGTCACTGAAAAAGGTCACCGCCTCTCCCGTTACTTCCCCATTTGGCATCCTTTGCAACATTCTGGTGTGACAATTTTTAAAAATGGGCATTTAAGGCTTCTAGCTTCAATTGATCTTACAAAGAACCTGTGTCTACTTACATACATGTTCTCTATCTCAGCATTGCCTAATGTGGTGGGAGGGAAGGGGAATGCAGGGTGGGGGGCATCTGTTACTATCACTTGTGTGCTCCCGAACACAAATTGCCCTGCTGGCCTGCTCCCTCTCAGTCACACTGTTCTGTCATGACAATGTATAGTTGTGAGGATCCTGGGCAAGGCTCAGTTGCATGGCTACACCCTGAGAGATAGGTGGAAAGAGGGTAGGTAGAAGGGCAAAGATTCAGCATGTGGTATCTAGCAGTCATCCTCTGAGGCATTATGCTAATCTGAGTCAATGACAGAATATTATGAGCAACTGATGCTGCCATCTCAATGGCTGTGTCTCATGAAGCTGTTCCAGCCTTAACTTTGGAAAGTGTGCTCCTTCATTACAAAGTGAAAGGCAGCAATGATCTCTATATTTTCCTATGAAAGGCCCAAGATGGGCCATCTCTTCCAGTGTCAGCAACCAACTAACTATTATAGTTATTGCTCACCTGATATTTGATTGATGTCACCTCTCAGCAACAGCAGCACATCAATCCATTTCCTGCCTCACAACAGGAACTCCTTACAGATTGGCTTTTTATACTGTGCCCGAGACAGGTTTTGCATTTAGGACCTGCTTCCACATTGCTACTGGTCCTGGGGTCTGCAGACACAGCCTGAACCTGCCCCTGTCCCGGAGTGAAAATCCGGCCAATCAGGGCAGTCTCGGCAAGTCGGGCAATTTCCCAATTATGGGCACCTGCCTTGGGAGAAAAAATCCAGACCCATGAGAATGAAAGAATATGGGGATAATGGATATGATGATAATTCTATCTGAAATGAAAATAAAAGGAGATTGAATAATTAGGACACAAACCTTTAGGTTCAGATCCATCCCAGACCGATAGGATGAAATCCTTGTCTCTCTGATTGTTGTCAGGATCTTGTATTAAATGAATATGGGAAGATACAACTCATTTTATAGGCAATTCAAGCCTCCAATATAAAATCCTTGCTTTACAACTAATTCAAAGAAGCCATGAATAAAGGTGGTGTGGGAAGTAGAGGTGCTCAAATTGATGCAGTGCAGGTACCTTTTCAGAGATTATGTTTTAAGATTGTTAGGACAGAGTAAAGGACAGTAGATCAGCACTGTATCTGAGCTGGGAATCCTCAATGCTGTGCTAGATACCGAAGGTGGAGAAAAGAAATCAATATGTTGGCATACCATTCCTCAATTTAATGAAAACACGAAAGGATCTAAATATATATACTTTTAAAAAATTGATTCAAAAATCAATAAATTGCAGTTTTTAAATGACCAAACTTGGAGATCACCTTAAATGTTATCCATTGTCATATACGAACTACCTTACAAGAAATTTTAAATCAAGAACATATTTCAACCTAGTGCACTTGTTGAGTTTTACAACTTGCCATCAGCAGCTTTACGGAAGGCATTGTAACATTTAATTATAGCTCTGGATATCTGACCTTGTTTATTACTGTTGACATTTAAGATTTGAAATATTGCTTATTTGAAACTGTACTCTATTTTTGATGGCCACTCCAACACCTGGTTCAAAAATGATTTGAGCAAGGAATGCTCAAGATCACCCAATTATAGCCAATGGGGAACTGCAAGAAGATAGAAGGATGTAAAGGCTGGGCAGTTCAGAATGCGAGAACTTCAGAACCACACGATAACTAGGATTAGATAAGGAGAAAAGTCTGAACAAATGAAGCAAAGAGAATAAATAATAAAAGCTTGGGTAGAATTGCCCTGTGTACATGAGTAAGATCACATGGGGAAAAAAAAGGTAACAAAATGGTTTACTTGTGCTTTTTCTTGCTGCATTAAGTCAATGCATTTAGGATAAAAAAGAGCAGAAAGTGAGGTGTATGTATGTGGTCCAGCAATGTTGGATTCCTGCAGTGAAATAGGATGACTTGTTAAAAAACCTGACAGGATTTATCAAAATACTTGTTCCTTAAAATTATGTAGATCACTTTTCTTTTACTGTTGTGTTAAATATATTAACATGTGTTTACAAAACCTGTTTCACAGCTGTTCTGTGTAGGATAGGTGTAGGGGAGCAACTGATGAACTCATGGTTTCTGTGAATTAGCTGGAAATGTTATTAATACATGCTTTTCAGCTACTCAGCAATTACGAGGCTAAATTGAGTTGCTCAGTCTAGGAGTGCTCAATTAAATGAGAACCTGGTCCTTTCAATGATATTGCAAGGTATCATTTTTGTACACATTGTAGATTTCTCTGTGATCTCTTCCACGGGGTTGGGGGTGGGCAGTGAGGGTGTACGCTCGTGGCAATGGGCAGAACACATCCCCCAGCCCACCTTATCGAAGTAATCTGAGGCCTGACTCATTTTCATGGTTAGTGCTCATTAACATTCTGTTTACGAGTTGTTTGCTCATTTGGATCAAGTCATCTATCAGAGTAGACCAAAAATCTTGCAGCTCCATATGAAGCTTAGCCAGGTGTAAATACCTTAAGCAGTAGTGGAGGATTGGGCTTTAATACTTCACCTAAAACCACAAAAATAATTTACAAACTGTTTTTTTATGAACATATGAATTAGGAGCAGAGGTAGGTCATTCAGCCCCTCAAGCCTGTTCCACCATTCAACAAGATCATGGCTGATCTGATTGTGGCTTCAACTCCACATTCTGCCTACCCCCAATAACCTTTGACTCCCTTGTTAGTCAAGAATCTATCTACCTCTGCCTTCAAAATATTCAATTACCCTGCCTCTACCACTCCCAGGTGAAGAGGGTTCCAAAGACTTATGACCATCTGAGAGAAAAAATTGCCTCTTATCTCTGTCTTAAACGAGAAACCTCTTATTTTGCTCCCTGAGGATATTATGTTTCAATAAGACCACCTCTCATTTTTCTACACTCCAATGGATACAGCCCCAGCCTATCCAACCTTTCCTCATAAGATTCCCCCTCCCCCTCCCAATCCCAGGTATCAGTCACGTGCACCTTCTCTGAACTGCTTCTAACACATTTATATCCTTTCTTAAGTAAGGAGACCCAAACTGAAAACAGTATTCTAGAGTCAGGCGATGTTATGTTGGTGAAAATAGGTGGTCTTAGTGATGCGAACATACGAATTAGGAGCAGGAGTAGGCCACTCAGCCCCTTGAGCCTGCTCTTCTATTCAATAAGATCGTGGCTGATTAGAATGTAACCCCAACCCCACATTCCTGGCATGAATATGAGGTTGGAAGCTCTTTTCAGTGTCAGAGAAGTTGGAACAAGTTGACATTAGTTTGGCATAAATGCTGCACTGTTATTTTCATGTGTTACTGCCTTGTTCCTACCCAGCTAAGGGGAAAAAATTTAGCCCTTTTGGTTGAGACTTGTAAAAATGAAATGTTTTGCTAAGCTTTTAGTTTTCATATATTGTACCTGTTTGTAAAAATTTCTGGAGAATTCAGTGCTACGTTTTGTAGAATTATATTTTTGAAGCATAGAGCCCAGTTTTCAGAAATCCCTCTAAAGAATACTTTATAGTACATATATCATGCCAGTGATGCAGCTTTTTTTCTCTTTGACTATTAGGTGTTCACCCATCAGGAAAAGAGGTTTTTAGCTGCAGCTGGCTGTTCTAATACACCTCTTAGTCATTGTTAGTGGAGAGGCATTGGCAGGGTAATTTGCCAATTCTTTTAGCTGGGCATAATATATTCAAGAAGCTGAAGAATGAAATAAATTGTGATATATGAACATGTTACTTAAAAGTAAAAATCTATATTACATTACAACTAAGAGTATATAGAATTAGTGTAAATCCAGTGCTGGCACCCAACCTTACTCAATAACACTGAATGTTTTGGGGATATCCTTTAAAAACAGTTTTGAAGACATGAATATTGCACATTAAAACAAAAAAGTAATGTTCTTGTTCAATAACTCATTCACGTGAGCAAGAATCTTCCCATTTTCAATGTATCATCCACAGCTGAAAATTAGGTTGTGACTTTTGGCTAAAGGTTACCCAGAATGTTCCATCATTGCTATTTGTGGGAAAGCAGCCTGCCACCTCCTTCAGTGGCTTAGTGAAGATTAGGAATTTAGTAGAAAGTGAATTACTGGCGTAATTAGACATTTTGTGGTTAAGCTTATTAGTAAGTCATTCTGCTGGGCGAATAGGCTGACTTTCCAAATTGCAATTTTACACAAGTTGAGACATTTAAATGAAATCCAATTCTGCATACTTCAGATGCTAAGAGGTGAGCAGAATATTCCTCTGCATTATAGTGTATCCAGAAACTGAAGTGCAGATTTAAATATTAGGCCTATTCGATAGGCATATAGAAGCAAAAATGTTGCTGGTACAAATGTCTACTACGTAAGATCTTATTGTATGATAGGAAGACCTAACTTTTGAGTGTTATGGAGCAGTGATTAATGATAGTCAATACAATAATCTCAAAATTCATAGAAGAAAAATTACCATAGATTGTGGCATATAAGTTGACTTTTGAAGCTTTGAGAAATCCTTCAAAAATGGTGATCAACCTATACACTGAGTATAAAATGTGAACAGCAGGTGTTGGTGCAGAAGGACCCACTTCTGTTCATCGGTCACCTTGTGTGGCCTTCTTTATTTGGGCATGTATTACATTCCTGCACATCATCTTGGCAACAGGGCCTGTATCACTTGCTTGATCCCATGCACTGACATAAACCTAAATATGTATCTCTGAGATACAAAATTGAGGCCAACTCCTAATGCGAGTATAGCCCTAAACATGCAATTATTAGCTGAGAAATAGGGGGTCATCATGTATGCTGAGTATAGGCCTAAACATGCATTTTAGTGCAGAAAAAATGGTGTGATCTTATATGCTGGGTTGGCTTATACACCGTCATCTATGGTAAGATACCATGACAGTTGACCCTTGTGAATCTGCTGTTATAATTCCTCAACCTTTTAATTCACAACCTGTGTTCTTACAGATAAGTAGCTAATGATTTTTGGAACAAAGAATTTTAAGTACAATTTCTACTGCAGGTAATTACAGTACTGAACAATAACAAATAATACTGAGTTGAAATGCGATAAGGAACTTGTGATTCCTGTGCAATTCACCTATTTTTTGTTAACCAGTGAACTAAACAAATATGATTGCATAGATAATTAGATGAAGGGTAAGTGAAATATTTTCCATATTTTCTCCAGATGTTTCCTCAAAATGACAGTATACCATCAGTCACTGGTTTGCAATGGTTTCATGTCTTTTCTTCCCTAGTTTTAAAGAGGTGAACACAAGACTCTTAGAAATGTACATTGAAAACTTAAGTATGATTTCTTTTAAAAATTAAGCCCTTCCCCGGAAATTACATATTTTGTTTGACTCATATAATTGACTGAAAATCAGGGCCTTGTTCCTAATGAATAATTCAGACTACTCATTTGTGTAAGTAAATGTCATTTTGGGAAGGCATTGCATAACCTAGGTTTAGATCATGCTGAATCCATCAAACATCACTCATTTTATACATTAGGAACCAAAATAAAATTCCATAGTAACTGATCTGATGCTAGTAGAAAATATTGGCCTCCAATGAACTAGGGATAGCCTAATCAATTCCCAGGATTTGGTAAGAAATATTTTCTTCATTCGTCTTGATTTTTTTCTCTCCTTTTCTGGAATTGACTCATGCTGGATTATAGTTCCATCAATGCCAGCATATGACAGGACCTGTGCTGTGCTTGGAATGAGTTTGAGACTGCTGAGGCGACAATCATGTGTGTTTTTATATGTTGGTTAGTCTTCCGTGGAAATGTGCAGAGGCAAAAACAACACAAATCATTTTCTACTTGTGCCCCATTCTTACTATTTTAATCTGCCTCTGTGTCTTTGGGGGAGATTTTAACTCATCCACTTCCATGGAGTTATGTTTATCGCTGCTTTTTCTTTCTCTCTTTAAAACTTTCAAAAACTTTCTGTTGTTGCTGCAATATCTATTTGTTTCTAACTTTTGTTGCTACTTTAAGAAGCTCCTTTAATATTTGTGGGTGATGTAACACACTGGCATCTATGGAAGTATAACCCAGCAAAGGTCAACGCTGGGACAGGAGTGGAAAAAATTAGAAAAAATATATTTGATAAAAAGCTCTCCGAATAACATTAGTAATGCATTTTATGACCACTTAGAGAAAGGCATATAATTGGTATGCATTTGTCACAGCTTACCAATTTGATCCACTTTATTCAAGAGGTTAAAAGGTTAGTGGATGATGGTGACCCAGTAGACATTGTCTACGAGGACTTTTAGAAGGGTTTTGATAATCTATTGAATTAAAGATTATTTAATAGATAGAATTGTGGAATTATTGGTAACCTGCTGTGGTGGCCTGAGATTTGTTTGAATGCTTATTGTTTGTCAGTGGATTTGGAACTGCTTGGAAATTGGTTATTCATGGTGTCTCCCAGGGATTAATCACTGGCTAGGTCAACGTTTGTTGCCCATCCCTAATTGCCCTTGAGAAGGTGGCGGTGAGCTGCCTTCTCGAACCGCTGCAGTCCATGTAGTGTAGGTACACCCACAGTGCTGTTAGGGAGGGAGTTTCAGGATTTTGACCCAGTGACAGCGAACGAACGACTGCAATATATTTCCAAGTCAGGATGGTGAGTGGCTTGGAAGGGAACTTCCAGGTGGTGATGTTCCCATGCGTTTGCTGCCTTTGTCCTTCTGAATGATCATGGTTGTGGGTTTGAAAGGAGCTGTATAAGGAGCCTTGGTGAGTTTCTGCAGTGCATCTTGCAGATGGTACACACTGCTGCTACTATGCATCAGTGATGGAGGAAGTGAATGTTTGCGGATGGGGTGCCAATCAAGCTTTGTCCTGGATGGTGTCAATTTTCTTGAGTGTTGTTGGAGCTGCACTCATTCAGGCAAGTGAAGAATATTCCATCACACTCCTGACTTGTGCCTTGAAGATGGTGGACAGACTTTGGAGAGTCAGGAGGTGAGTTACTCACTGCAGGGTTCCTAGCCTCTGACCTGCTTTTGTAGCCACAGTATTTATATGGCCATTTGAGTTCAGTTTCTGGTTAATGGTAATCTCCTAGATGTTGATAGTGGGGGACTCAGCTGATTTGGTACATTCCTTCAAGTGAGAGCTGATTCTGCTTTTGGCTGGGGTGGAAATTATCTCATGTAAGATGTGTACTGTAACATAAATATAAAAGAACTTATTATTTTGGGGAATGTGTCTTAATGTTGCAAATGCTGTGACAATTGAGTGCATGCTTGAGCAGCTGATGATAATTTGGTAAAGTTTAGGGCCTTTATATATATATATCTGTGTGCTAGAGAGACTGTGCTTATGTTACACTGGGTTTTGTGAATAAGCCTCTGTTGAAGACCAACTGGGTCCAACTTCTTCCTTTACCAGATGCCTGCTCATTAGATTGACAATGTGCTTCGGACACCCCCAGTTAAAAACAAATCTGGTACCAATCATACTTATATCCTTTTTATGTGCTTAAAAGGAGGGAATGTTCAGTGTACCTACTGCTTAAATTGCAATTCTATGTCATACTTTCACCTCGCATTGATGTTTAAACGTATCAAGCTAGGACATGAACAAAAGATAGTGTTCTAGGTTGGCATGTATTCTTGGTCTCATTAGGATCCAAGTCTCAACTTGAAAGGTGAAAGTTTAAGGAATGGAGAATAAGGCAAACTTGAGTTCTCTGAAACTGTCAGCTTTCCCTGTCATTACCCATGTGAAACTGACCTCAACTTCAGGATGTTGAGCATGTGCAGATCAGCACAGAATTCCTGATGTTACAATCTGCCACTTGATGCTCCATCAAAGGATGTGCTATGCACCCCATCCTCTCCCTCCTGCCAGAACCAGCAATCATTGAAATCAACAAGGACTTTAACTTGCCCGCTCCCGCATTGCTGTTAGAAATCTCTTGTTTGCTAAGTTCAGGTTTCCACCCCTGCCACAGTATCAAACAGCTCTTATCAAAGTCACAAATGTGACAAAGGTAAACTTCTCCTTCTCATCCTTCTCAGCCTGTCTGCAGCCTTTGACATGGTTAACCACACAATCTTCCTCCAACACCTCCCCACTGTCATCCAGCTAAGTGGGACTGGTCTCATGTGGTTCTATTCTTACCTACCTAATCATTGCCAGGGAATCACCTGAAATGGCTTCTCTTCCTGCTTCCACACCTGTACCTCTGGTGTCCGCCAAGGATCTAAGTTGGCCCCCTCCGATTTCTCATCTACATGCTTCTCCTTGGTAACATCGTTCGAAGGCACAGTGTTAGTTTTCACATATATGCTGATGACACTCGGCTCAAGCTCTTGACTCCTCCACTGTTGCTAAATTATCAGAGACTGCCTTTCTGACATCCAATACTGAAATTTCCTCGAATTGAATATTGGAAAGACTAAAGGCATTGTTTACAGTCCCTGCTCTTAAGTCCATTCCCTAGCTACTAACTTCATCCCTCGCCCTAGCAACAGTCTGAGATTAAGCCGGACTGTTTGCAATCTTGGTGTTACTTTTGACTCAAATATTCCATTGCACTGCTGGCTGCTCTCCCATGTTCTACCCTTCGTAAACTGAAGTCATCCAAAACTCTGCTACCCTTAACTCACAGCAAGTTCCATTCCCCTATCACCCCTGTGCTTACTGACCTACATTGACTCACTGTCAAGCAACATTTTGATTTTAAAGTTCTCATCCTTGTTTTCAAATCTCTCCATTGCCTTGTCCCTCCTGATTTGTGTAATCTCCTCCAAAATCACAAACCTCAAAGGCATCTGAACTCCTCTGATTCTGGCCTTTTGAGCATTCCAAATTATAATTGGAAGTGGTGGCATAGTGGTATTGCCACTGGACTAGTAATCCAGAGACCCAGGGTAATGCTCCGGGTCCGGGGTTTTAATCCATTCATGCAGATGACAAAATTTGAATTCAATAAAAATCTGGAATTAAAAGTCTAATGATGACCATGAAACCATTGTCGATTGTTGTAAAAACCCATTTGGTTCACTAATGTCCTTTAGGGAAGGATATCTGCCATCCTTACCTGGTCTGACCTACATGTGACTCCAGGCCCACAGCAATGCCCCCTGAACAAGGGAAATTAGGAATGGACAATAGATGCTGGCCTAGCCAGCGATGCCCACATCTGGTGAATGAATACATATACTAAAAAAATTGCTCCACCCTTCAATTGCCTATGCTCAAGCTCTGGAATTCCCTCCCATACCTCTCTAACTCGCTTTCCTCTTTTAAGACTCTTCCTAAAACCCAGCTCTTTGACCAAGCTTTTGGTTATCTGACTGAATATCCCCTTATGTGGTTCGGTGTCATCAGGGTCTGGGAAAGGGGGATGCACAGGGTGCAAAACACCAGGAGATGGGGCCTGGGTACTTTGTCATAAATGGAGTTCTCGTTATTATCCAGACCAAGCAGTGAGAGTTGATCCAGGGCGATCTGCAGCATGTCTCCTCCTCCTCTCCCATTTTATTGTTGCTGCTGCCAAGGTTCCGTTTCATGTTGGTGAAGAACAATCTTGGCATTAAAGGGGAAAGAGAGAGAGGGAGAGGGGCTAAGCTCAAGAGAAGCAGGAAGGGATCAGACAAAAGCAAACAGGAGGTGTGGATATAGGCGGAGAGAAAGGGAGGGGAGTGGGGGACAGTGCAGGAGGAGAGGGGGAAAGGGAACGAGGCGAGAGTCTGATTGAAGCAGCGCAGGAAAGGCTCCCCAGGTGTGAGCCTGAACCCGAGGCAGTGGCCAGTCCTGGTGCCAATGGACCCCCCAGTGCTTTTGTCATCTTGTCCTAGTGGGAAGTGAAGGCTGTGAGCGAAGGCTATGGAGTGGGGACCCAGAGCTGGTTTGTCAAGGTGGCTGGGGAGTGATGTTTTTGTATCATATATATATATTATATATCCTCTTCCTTCCTTGTCTCTGTCCCCAGCCAGCAGCAGGGTAAGGCTCCGCCTGGCTCAATAACTAGCTTCCCTCTCTCACTCTTTGAGTAATGCAGCCCCACAACATCAGCCATATGTGGCAGTATCAGTGGGCAGAAGTGAAGTGGCGAGAGGTCTCATTGACTGCTCCTGTCAGGGAGGGAGGAGGGACACAAGCACCAGCAAATGAATGGGACCATCCCCTCTCCTAATGCCCTTCCTCTCTCCCTCCATCCCTCCCTTCTACAACTCTCCAATTAAGAAACAACGTGAGCTGCATCATGGAGACTGTCTTCATTTTTATACAGAACAGGTAGTTGAAATATATAAAACAAAACCTGATGGGCTTTCTTACAACCTGGGTTGCAAGTATTGAATCTTTCGCTGCCGCCAGTGCAGATCTTGATGGTAGTAGCAAATATTCAAATGAGAACTTTGAAGGCCCAAGTAGAGGAGGGTTCCATGTGAACAGCAGTTGAACCTGGGTCAGTCAGTCCTAAGAGATAGGCGAACGCCCAATTATGAATTTACTGTGTATATGGCATTGTTGACGACCCCTTCCCTTACTTTACTATCAAGCAGCACTTGCTTAGCAATAACCTGCTCTCTGATGCCCAGTTTAGGTTCTGCCAGGGCCACTCAGCTCCTGACCTCATTAGAGCCTTGGTTCAAACATGGACAAAGAGCTGAATCCCCGAGGTGAGGTGAGAGTGACTGCCCTTGACATTGAGGCCCATTTGACTGAGTGTGGCATGAAGGAGCCCGAGCAAAACTGGAGACAATGGGAATCAGGGGGACAAACTCTCCATTGCTTGGAATCATATCTAACACAAAGGAAGATGGTTGTGGTTGTTGGAGGCCAATCATCTCAGCTCCAGGACATCACTGAAGGAGTTCCTCAGGGGAGCATCCAAGGCCCAACCATCTTCAGCTGTTTCATCAATGACCTTCCTTCCATCATAAGTTCAGAAGTGGGGATGTTTGCTGATTATTGTACAATGTTCAACACCATTGGCGACTCCTCAGATACTGAAGCAGTCCATGTCCAAATGCAGCAAGACCTGGACACTATCCAGGCTTGACCTGACAAGTGGCAAGTAACATTCGTGCCACACAAGTGCCAGGCAATGACTATCCCCAACAAGAGAGAATCTAACCATAGTCCCTTGACATTCAATGGCATTACCATCACCAAATCCCCCACTATCAACATTCTGAGGGTTACTATTGACCAGAAACTGAACTGGGCTAGTCATATAAATACTTTGGCTACAAGAGCAGGTCAGAAGCTAGGAATCCTGCGATGAGTAACTCACCTCCTGATTCCCTAAAGCCTGCCCACCATCTGCAAGCCAAAGTCAGGAATGTGATGGAGTACTCCCTACTTGCTTAGATGAGTGCATCTCCCACAACACTCAAGAAACTTGACACCATCCAGGGCAAAGCAGCTCGCTTGATTGGCACCACATCCACAAACATTCACCCCCTCCGATGCACAGTAGCAGCAGTGCTTATTATCTGCAATATGTAATGCAGAAATTCACCAAGGCTTCTTGGACACCACCTTCCAAACCCACAACCACTACCATTCAGAAAGATAAGGGCGGCAGATAGATGAGAACATCACCACCTGGAAGTTTCCCTCCAAGTCATTCACTATCCTGAATCACCGTTCCTTCACTGTTGCTGGGTCAAAATTCTGGAACTCCCTTCCTAACAGCACTGTTACCTACACCACGTGGACTGCAGTGGTTCAGGAAGGCAGCTCACTCACCTTCTCTAGGGCAACTAGTGATGGGCAATAAATGCTGGCTCAGCCAGCAAAACCCACATCCCTTGAATGAATTAAAAAAAGGCACAATGTGAAGAATATGTTAATGAGGCAGTCACAGAAATCAATGTTAATGTCTGCACAGTGTTATAAATAGCTGTTCAATTAACAATATTGCATGATGATTTAGATAAAATTTGTACCCTCTGGTTTGTTTAATAGTGGCAGTGAGAGCACCTATAGGGTGCATGCAAACTAATACTGCATTATATTGTTGTTGCTCTTAACATTAATGACCCATGCTGCATACATCGGATGATATTTCTAACCAGATGCCCATAATGTTTGTTATCATTTTACTAGGACCTTTCTGTGATTGTTTGGTGAATTGATTGATGAATCTTGAAAGAAAAATAATATGCATGTTTGAGAGGGAAGGTTAAGGGTGTGTGTTGGAGATAAGGGGCACAGAAATGGGAGAAGTACCAAGGCCCCTGATTTCTCTCTTGGGCCCTGTGTGTTGTACTTTATTTTATAATACTCCTGTGTAGCACCTTGGGACGTTTCATTACATTAAAGGTGCAATATAAATATAAGTTGTTGTTGAGATAACAGCGATGTAATTAATAAAATTTAATGAACAACAGAACTGGCTTGAAAAAATAATTTATATTCATGGAGTGTTGTTAAATGATTGATTCAATTTTAAAGATTTTTTTCAGAATAGTTTATCTTTTTTCTTCAACTCATGTGTAAGCTCCAAGCATTTAGCTACTCTATGTAAATTTAAAAAAAATATATATTTTATTGCTTTTTGTTTCCTGCTTGGATGGCTGTGAAAATGGTTTAATGTGATTGGCTGCTAGGTCAGTTTCATGCCATCACTGCAGCTACGGGTTGGGAATTCTCCAGTAAAAACATTGCAATCAATTGCAGTATAACTGCACAGAAATAAAGGTGAAAGTCTCGCCAGAGATCTCAGCAAGACCTACTTCGAGGTCAGCAGTAAACCTCCATGCTTCGTTGCTGACCACAAACTCCAGGCTTTTCTGTTCATGACAATCAAAGCCGAGATTTTCCAGCTCTGTCATGGCTGGACCTGCTGTGGGAGATTCGGTGGCCCAGCCAAAGGTCTATTGACTTTTGGCAGGACTGGACCATCCTGACAGCGAGCGGGGCCAGAACATTCCACCCAAAATTACAAATAGAATTTACATGAGCTTTGTTCATTTCATTTTTATAAACCAAATGTATGAATTTTTGTGAATTAGATCTTATTGCAAATATAAATCTTTGGTAATTTGAAGTGATTGTCATAGAATATTTTTACTGCCTTATCCTGTTTCACTCATAAAAGATGCATCCAGCAGAGGGCATTTTGTAGCTTTTGAACTTTGCTATTAATGGCTACTAAATGCAAGTGAGAATGAGGGGAGAATGTAAGATACATGAGCAAGTTCCTGCTGACCTGTTCAGTACCTGCATTGTAAGAGGCTGTATTTCAAATCTCTTGCCTTTGACAAATGGCTCAGTGCTGAAAGCTTTGTCCAAGGTGCTGAAATTTGTGGTGATGCATGAGCAGGTCTACCTGATAAATTCTCGTGTCACATTGTGTGTGATGGTGATTTATCAATTTTGTGATTTTTTTTTGGGTGCAAAAAAGACATTAGCATTGTAAAGATACAAATCTTCAGTATTACTGGATATTTTGGGAGCTGCTTCCTCATATTACTTAAGTTTTCATGTCTTTAAAAATGCATCGGTTCTCCAAATGGGGGAATAAAAATGCCCTGACTATAAAAACGATAAGACAAAAATTCAATGTCAGATGTTGAAGATGAAATTTATGAAATCTTGTACTTTTGTAAAAGCAATGACTTAACAGGGCATGATAGCGCTGCTGTTTTAGTTTATGCACCATAAAGTGAATAAAGCTCAAATTGGTTTGAAATGTGGTTGAACTGCAGTTAATGAAAAAATTATGCGCCTCATCTCACCTGAACAATAAATAAAAACGTCCACAAATCAGACACTGGTGCAGAGCTATCTGCTACTCATGTGAAACTGAAATTCATGTTTATCTCTTTTATATTCATTTAAAAAAATAGACTTCTTGTTGTTACTGGCAACACATTTCCAGTTCAGAAAAATATTGTAACACTTGAATTTAAAAGGGAACCAGACATAATTGTGAGTTTATTCAAAAGTGTTAATTTTGTTTCCAAAAAAATCCATTTCACATACTTTTTACTCACCGTGTGATCTAGTCTAACGGATTGCATCCATTCAATAACACCACATGTGGCATTCTATTTTTGACTGCCCAGCTTCTAAACAAATGCCAGCTAAAGTATTGTGTAAAACAGGACAGGAGGTATTGCTCGGAGACCACTATTACAGTCCACTACTGTTACACATTACATAGTTAAATACAGGAAAAATATTTTTAACCTTCACCTAGCATCAGTGTGCCATTGTACCATCATATCTTTTGTCTGCAGAGAGCAGTTTAACATTGACAGAGTGGATGTTAGGTTGTTACAACTCAGATTGGCTGGTGATTGTTTCTTTTTAAAGATGTCATTCTTAAAGGCACACTCTCACCAATCCACATCTTTGAATTGTCTTAATTAGTATTAGTGTATGTCTGTCCATCATACAACAAATGTACTGTACAGGAGAGGGTTTTCCTCCCCATTTCCTGTAAGCAGGGCCTGTGCTTTTATCTTCTTTTTTTGTACCCAACATTTAAAAGCAGACCAGTTGTAACTGGCTTATTTTTTACATTTTGTTTTACAAAAAAGTTTTATGAACAGCTTGCTGATACATCTATTACAGTGGCTTTAACTTCCAGTGGCCCATTCTTCAGTTTTGCTGTGTTCCAAAGATTGATGATAGGAGGGTAAAAGTTGTTTGATGGAAATGTTGCTTTATTCAGCATGTACTTTTCCAAACAGCTGTGGTTGGAATTACACTTCATCTTCCAAGTCACATAAGAGTAGAGACTTGTCATGCTAATGACACCAAAGACTGCACCAAAGACAGCCACAAGTGCTGAGATTGTAGTTTGTCCACTTGACTTTACAGCTAGGTCTAAACCATTTGTTGTGACATTGACACATTTCTTTTCAGTTTGTTGATGAATGCTCGCTACATGAACACATACCTCATACTCAGTTGATGGGTTCAGATGTGTTATGTTATATATATGCATATCTGTTGGAACTCTGACTGTATAAGTAAGTTGGGAGTTGTCAGAATTTGTTTTGGCAGACCATTTAATATTTGATGACACACTGTTTGAAACAGCCTTCCAGGACACTAGGATAGAATGTGATGTCACTTCTTTTATTCTGATATTCAGTGATTCATTCATGGATTGTGCAAATGATCCATTCACTGTTATAACAACTGTTTTCAAATCTGCTCCAACCAGATTGTGGGCTACGCAAGTGTACAAGCCTGCTTCCTTGTTGCTTATATTAAATAAATCCAATGTTCCTTCAAGGTATATGCTATATTTATCAGTTGCAGTGTTAGGTAGAAGTTTATTGCCAGATGGTGTGATCCAGTAGATTTCAGGCTCTGGCTGTCCTGTAGCTCGACAGTGAAGAGATGCTGAGCTCCCACTGTTTAAATTTAGATCAGAAGGGAAACTTTCAGAAGCTATTAATGGAAGGCACATATCTGTCATTTCTCGAAAAGGAATCTCTCGGACATGCTGACCTTTA
Organism: Carcharodon carcharias; assembly: GCF_017639515.1. NCBI lineage: Eukaryota > Metazoa > Chordata > Chondrichthyes > Lamniformes > Lamnidae > Carcharodon > Carcharodon carcharias. Next base: position 51,957,930 of record NC_054487.1, on the reverse strand, counting down.
AATTCGGGTGGGTCGAAACAAAATAAAGATTGTAGTTCCATAAATCGAATATGCGTTTTATTCATGTTAATCCAGCGAATGACACAGTCACATCTGATTGGATTACTATGAATGCTGACTTCCTGCAGTTTAGGTAAAGATTCCACTGTGCCCCTGTAGAGAGCACTTAGTGCGTTGCTGTTAAGCATTAATGTTTCAAGTTGGGGAGCTCTGTAGAATGCATTTGGATGGATATATGATAGCTTTGGGTTGTTTGTAGCTTCAATTTTTGTTAGTTCAGGCAAATTATCAAGAGCAAGACAATCAATAGAAACCAGTTCTGCCATATTATTAATGCCCAGCTCTTTCAAGTGCAACATATTTTTGAAATCCCCTTGTCGTATTCTCTGAATAGGATTTTTATTCAAATCCAAGAATTTGAGATTGGGGACTTTCTGAAGAGCTGCATGGGGCACAGTGATAAGTCTGTTGTCATAAAAAGAGATGCTTTCTAAATTGTTTAGGCCAACTAAGGTATTGTCCCCCAATTCTGAGAGCTTAATGCCGGCTAAGACCAAACTACGTAGATTGATGAGAGGTTTGAAGCTCATATCTTGAATTTTAGTGATGGGATTTTCTCCTATTGTTAGAATCTCCAAGCTTGGGATAGCCTCAAACCAGTCACTTTTAATCATCGTCAATTGGTTAGAATTAAGATGCAATCTGAGAAGGTTATCAAGACCTATAAATGCTCCCATTGCAATGCTGGAAATCTGGTTATGATTAACATAGAGTTCCTGCAGGTTGCTAAGTCCAAGCAAACAGCTGTCAGGCAACTCAGTGAGCTTGTTTTCCTCCATGTGCAGTGACATTAGTTGAAGCATTTTTCCTAGGTTGATGTCACAGATTGCTAAAAAATTGTTTTGAGATAAGTCTATCTCTGTAAGATTGACCAAATAGTCTATTCTGTTCTCGATTTTTGAAATGTTGTTACTCTGTAGTAGCAAAACCTGTGTCTCAGCTGGTATTCTTTGTGGAAGTGAAACGAAGTTTAAATCATTGCAGTCTGTTGTAGGAGCTTCCATATAAATGGATCTTGGTGTGAACCACGGTCTGATTTCACAAATGCAGAACTTTGGACAATCCATATTTCTTCCGACTGTTTGCACTATTACAGAGACTGCAAGCCCAACAAAAAAACAGGCATTGAATGATGTGTTCTTCATCGTGGATTGGCTTCCTCTGCCCAAAAATAGGTGTTTAAAGATTCTGCAATTACTGTTATTAAGTTTAATCACCAGATAATTTGTTACCAAGCACTGCACATTTGCTGTCTCATATATTCCATGTGACTGGCAGATTTCTGTCCTTGAAAGGAAGGAGTAAGCTTTCAATTACCCTGTCCAAAGATGCCATGCATACTGAGCATATGAAGGCTGTTCTACCCTTGATGCAATGAAATTGATAAACTGGAATGGTAAAATATTTGCAGAATTTTATGCGAGATTATGCACTTCATTTATTCTTCTGTGGTCTGTCTATGTTTCCTGAACATCTTTTTAAATAGGCATTACAATTGCGTGGAATCACCTACAAAAAAAAAGAATTATTCATCAGACTATATACAATCATGTATCCATAAATTTACAAAGGCACCACAAGGTTCATTTGTGCTGAGTAAACACATACAGATATACTAATGCTGTAAGTTTTCAAAAAGGATGAAGTTCAAAAATGGTAAACAAAAGTAAATTCAGATGACTAATTAACCTTGACTCAATTAGCATTATTAACACTTCACAGACTTCAATGTTAACAAATACACTTTCAAATGTTCAAGATTGCGCACTGTAGTGTTGTAGAAAAATGCAGCTAAGCCTGCATCACCTTTTCCAGCATTTTATTACCCGTGAGGGGTCCATTGCTAATTCACTTTTGTAGTACATTCTGGGAAGGGTGGTTTTTGGGTAGCCAATATTGTTGAAGAGCTGCACTTTCATCAGAATTCTGGATTATAAAATAAGCGTTTACAAACCCAAAGTTTTGTCACAGAGAGGACAAATGTACCATTTTCTCTACTGTACATAATTATACATCAGAACATTTGGCAGAGGATTTTGTATTTCTCTAAACCATTGATTTTTTATAAAATAGAGTTCACTTTTGTAAAGTGATTTCTTGAGTGGCCTTTAGGAGTTCTGTGTAGCTGACTAGTTGCAACCTGGCAGGGACAGGGCAGCAGCGATGAATCAGTTTTATTCAAAGGTAAAAAGTGGAAGTTTTCCCACCCTGGGAAAATCACACTTCACTGCAGGCTGGTGTCACTGGCAGGCTCGTGACTCAGAAGTAAATCCACCTCCTGATTTCTGCTTCCAACAGGAAAATCTGGCCCTTATACTCTGACTGACGTGAAGGCACTGTATTTGCATGTTTTCATAATGAGAAATGCTTAAACAGAAAATGACATAAGCTTGTTGGCTTTGAAATAAGGTTTTGTAGCCTTAAAATAAGCTAGACCAAAACTCTGCTGCCCATATCCTAACTTGCACAGTCCCACCATCCTTCTGCTTGCTGATTTTTGCTTCTGGTCCTTGAGCACCTCCATATGAAAACACTAATCCTTGTGTTCAAATCCCTTCATGACTTAGTCCCATGCTATCTCTGTAACGTCCACCAGATTTAAAACTTTCCAAGATTTCTGCATTCCTACAATTCTGGCTTCTTATCCATACCCTTGTCCCTTTACCCCACCACTAGTAGCCAAACCTCCAGCTGCCTAGACTCTAGAATTCCATATATTCCCTCCAGAAGGAGAAGCGCTATCCACTTCGCTCTCCTCCTTACAATACCCATTAAAATGACCTCTTTCAACCAAGGTTTTGGTCACCTGTCCTATGTCTCATCCTTCGTTTGACCTAATGTCAGATTTTGTTTAATTACACTCCTCTAAGATGCCTTAGGATGATTATATTAAAAGTGCATGTTGTTGATTTATATGAACAGATATTTCCTCTTGTGGGAGACAATTTAAAAATAAGCGGTCTCCAATTTAAGATAGAAGATTAGGAGAATTTTTTCCTCTCACAGGGCCATTGGTATATAGAATTCCCTTCCATAGAGAGCAGTGGAGGGAGGGTCATTAAATATTTTTAAAGCTGAGTTAGATAGATTCTTAATTAACAACAAGGTCAAAAGTTACAGGGGGTAGACAGGAAAGTAGAATTGAGACTACAATCGGATCAGCCATGATTTTATCAGATGGCAGAGTAGGCTCGAGAGGCTGAATGGCCTACTCCTGCTCCTACTTCGTATGTTCGTATGAGTTCCAACATTCTGTCTACCTTTGATGTTGTGGAATGAGGGCTCCTCTCTGTGAAGGATCAAGCCTTATCCCAAGAATTAGAGAGAAAATGGGGTGACTAGCAAAAGGAGTCATGCAGCACTTAGGTTTAGCCTGAGAGTCAATTTATGTATCCATAGCTCTGGGAAGAAAAGAACATCTGGTTTCCTCTTGACTTATTACTTTTGAATCTACTGCCCTCCTGCCCCACACTGAAATTTAACAACAGAAACTTGTACTTATATTGCACTTCTAAGGTACAATATTTCTCAAAGTGCCTAACAGAGAAATAGCAAGAGGAAGGGACACTGAGCCATGAGATGGTGAGAGAAAGTTAGTTCAATAAGATGAACTTTAAGTAGGCTTAATTGTTGGAAGAAGTTGCAGAGGTAGGAAGATACGAGACCGTGGTGGATTGAAGACAAGGATAATGATCTTAACGAGACCGTGGTGGATTGAAGACAAGGATAATGATCTTAAATGGTTTAGGGAACAAGGAATTTGTGCAGATCAGTGCAAATCAGCAAATATAACTTGGTAATGGGACAGAATGAGGACAGTTGTGTTTCGGATAAGTTGGAGTTTATGGAGGGTAGCTGACAGAAGGCCAACAAGAAACAACATGGAGTCCTGAGGTAATAAGGGCAGAGACGGGGAATATTGTGGAGGAACAGAAAGTCTCCTTGCTTACATCCAAGTTAAATTATCATGTAATCTTAATTTGCTGAGCTAACTAATTCATTTTCTGTTGCTGAATTGATGATGTCAAAGGATATCCTATTGAACTTTGTTTTGAACTGTTTTATTTAAAGCAATTTTAATAACTTGGATATTGTTGTAAATCCAGTAATAAACATTTTGACCACTTATTCTCCCCAGGTGAAAATCTAATTGTATGTTCTTTCATAGGTTGAGCAGTCACACAGCATGATCACTACCTCACATTGCACATTATTAGCACCTTGTTGTGGTTGCTATGCAACAACCATACAACCTGTGGTAATGTCTTCACAGGTGCTAATAATATAAAAATGGTATTATTTTGCAATGTCTGTCATTGGACTCAGATACACAGTATTCCAGCTAAAAATCTGTGAATATCTAGACCAATTTCAATAAGATCAAAATGTGACTTTTTAATGCTGCCTGATATAGGAGTCAGAGCCCAAACATTGTGCTTAAAGATTAGGACAACAAACAAGATTTACGAAGAGAATGTCAGTGTGAAACATCTGAACAGATCCACAAATAATTAAGGATGTAATGATGTAGATATCCACCACCAATGAACAATGGCAACAGTGTGTACCATCTACAAGATGCATTGCAGGAACTCACTAAGGCTCCTTAGGCAGCACCTTCCAAACCCACAACTGCTACCATCTAAAAGGACAAGGGCAGTAGACACATGGGAACACCACCACCTGGGAGTTCCCCTTCAAGCCACTCACCATCCTGACTTGGATCCATATCACTGTTCTTTCACTGTCACTAGGTCAAAATACTGGAACTCTCTTCCTAACAGCACTGTAGATGTACCTACACCACAGGGACTGCAGCGGTTCAAGAAGGCAGCTCACCACCACCTTCTCAAATGCAATTTGGGACAATCACCATATGCTGGCCTAGCCAGCGATGCCACATCCCATAAATAAATTTTTTAAAATCCTTTTGTTGTATGTTATATAGTAGATATAAGAGAAGCAACACAACACAATGATGAAAATAAAATATTGACAAATTCTTCACCAATTTACCCATGACTGCACTGTCACAAAGCTGAGTTACAAATATGTTATGAATCCAATTGTGAGAATATCACATAGGAAGGAAAAATCAAAAATACTTAAAATAATAAGGAAAAATGAACAAAATTGGACTTTTCTTAAAAAATAAAGACAGTTTAAAATTAAATGAAGGGAAAAATGAAAAAAATAATGCAGCAAAAGAATATCTAACTGAAGTTGAAAAACTGAAATATGTGTAAAACAATGGATTGGATTCCAACCCAACCAAAGGATTTTCCAACAAGTTCTGTCGCATTCCCTTTTCAGCCACACAGCTGTTTGTCTCCACAGACCTATAATTTCTGTGTCTATTGCTGTTGATTTTACCACACAAGTATAATTAGTATTTTTGGAGGACGAGACTTTCAGAAATGATACCTTCATTGTGCTGTTCTCAGATATATTTAAAAAGAAAATCTGCCATGCAAATTTATTAGTCTCTAGTTCTCCTGGTGGCTTTGTGCATGAACAAATGTTATGCTTAAAAGTGAGCGATATGGACAGGGAAAATCCCAGGTTTGATCTGTGTTTTGTACTGAGATACCAGGAGAGCTGTGGGGTTGAACAGTTGCCTCAAGTGTTCTGAAATCTTAGGAAGGGAAATCAGAAGATGGTAAAAAAGATAAATGTGGTCCCAGCTGATTGCAGTCTGCCTTCTGATGTGAATGCTACTGAATGCTAGCTATCAAAGTTAAAAAGAAATACAATCATCACATTAAGCAAAAAAAACACTAAAATCTTCCCATGAACATGCTGTTTAAAACGAGAATGTAGCAGTTTTGAGAAAACCAGACATCTTGTAGAGCCGTATGTTATTTTTGTTGCAAAGACAACAAGCAAAGACAATTTATTGGCTTTTTTTGGTTGCAAAAATTTTGTCACAAGAATAAAGGTTTTTTGCTTTTCAGTGACACAGATTTCCCTTTAATTAATGGAACAAATAACTTCTGAATGCTGCTAGAATTGTAAAAACAATGCAGCATTAAAGATTATCCTCCATGTAGGCAATATATTTTTATGCTTTTTGATAGTTTGAGAGAAGCAACGGCCTTATTTAAAAGTGCATTTTGGAAGCCTGAGTTTTGAATTTTCATGGCACTTGTAATTAACTTGAATGTGTCATTTCATTTGATGATACACTTTGGAAGCAGTAATTTGACAAGGATGTATTTAATGAATGGCATGATACTAGGAAGTTTTGGGAACAAAAGGAGCATGGCGTGTGTGTCCATAGATCTCTGAAGGGGGAGGGGCATGTGTGGGGTGGTGAAAAAGGCATATGGGACATTTGCCTTTGTCAATCAAGGCATAGATTACAAAAGTAGGGAGATCATGTTGGAGTTGTGTAGAACCTTGGTGAGGCCACAGCTGGAGTACTGTGTGCAGTTCTGGTCACCACATTATAGGAAGGATGTGAATGCACTGGAGGGGCTGCAGAGGAGATTCACCAGGTTGTTACCAGGGATGAAACATTTAAGTTATGAAGAGAGGTTTGATAGACTTGAGTTGTTTTCATTGAAGCAGAGAAGACTGAGGGGCAACCTGATTGAGGTGCACAAGATTATGAGGGGCATGGATAGGGTGGATATGGAGCAGCTGTTCCCCTTATTTGAAGGGTCAGTCACAAGGGGACATAAGTTAAGGTGAGAGGCAGGAGGTTTAGGGGGGAAGTGAGGAAAACCTCTTTTATCCAGAGGTTGGTGACGGTCTGGAATGTGCTGCCTGGGTGGAGGCAGGTTGCCTTACATCCTTTAAAAAGTACCTGGATGAGCACTTGGCATGTCATAACATTCAAGGCTATGGGCCAAGTGCTGGTAAATGGGATTAGATAGGTAGGTCAGGTGTTTCTCATGTGTCGGTGCCGACTTGATAGGCCAAAGGGCCTCTTCTGCACTCTGTGATTCTGTGATTACAGGACTACCCCTCATACAACAACAGGTGTCACACCTGCAGACTTCTTGTTGAAACGCCGTCACAGGACGAGATTGAGTTTAATAATGCCGAATTTGGAGGGGAAGGTGGAAAGGAGTCAGGGAAGCCAGAAAGCTAGATATGATTGGCATAGTCGTGAGAGGAAATTTACCTTGGGAGAGCTGGTATATGTGAAAAACTTCAGGGAAGACCAAAGTGTTACCGGGTGTAATAAGTGTGGTGACTGGAGCTCTATCTCACCATATGGTAAACATGTGGACCATTTAAGAAAGAGGGAGACAAATCATCAAGATATTGTTCCACCGGTAATCATGACCGGGCCTGCATTTCCTGTTGTTGATACTCAACCCAGGACAGACATGTCTGATGTTCCTGTAAGAGCTGAGGATACTGAACTGCAAGTGCCCACTGAAGCACCTGATGTTCAGGCAACTCCGGAAAGGAGGTTCCTGATGAAGAATCTGAAGTTGTGGAGCTGCGATGTTCCACTCGTACCAGGAAACCACCTGAAGGACTGAACTTGTAAATTCCTTACCCAGTGTAAATATTATGTGTCCTGAAAAATATGTATTTGTAAATATAATATATATAGCCAAGTTAAAGCTGGAGGAATGTAGTAATTATGGTTTTATTTAGTGTAATGTACCTTTAAGAATAATACTTGTTAGGCAAGATCACATGATCCGTAGTAACCAATAGGAGAGTGGCATGGGTTACATCAGCAGTCAGTGTAGAGATAGCGCTGGAGTTGAAAGCACGTGTAGTTGCTGCTGAGTATGTTGTAAATAAACTTAATGTTTCTACCCAAGAGGTGTTTGCATATCAACTCTACCATTAATAGCACAACTTGGCCACCCTACAATACCAAGTAATTTTAAAACTTTTGTTTCTGGCATGTTGGCCTTTTGCAAAACTTGTTTCCTGCACATCGTTTAGTATTCAGCTCTTGATTTCATTAGCTTATTGCCTAAATTGGGTAAGGTACTGGGGTCATGGTGTACAAAAGTTACATTGTGACAGTATAAGGCAGACTCAGTAGACCAACTGCTCTCCTGTTCTTATCTAATTGATACAAATTTAGATCAGTTGCCAATATCTTTTGGCTTCTATGGCAGCAGTCACTCTGAGGATCTTACTTTTGTGCAAGATGATTCAAACGGCCCTATATCTGCTTGTGCAATAGGATAACCCAGGGTCTAATAATTGTACCAGCTTTTGACCTCAACTGAACAGTTGTATCTTTTACATACATGTTTCTTCAATTTCTGTGATGGCAAAGCTTGATACTAATTATTAACCTACTTTAGTTACAGAGGTCAAATTTTGTTTGATAATGCACCTTCCAACAAAATCTTTCATATTTTCTTCCATCTTAATTGCCTATATAAGCAATGAATTTCACAGTTTACATCACCAATATGCTGTAAACTATGCAAACTATTCATTTCCTCTGACGCTAAAGTGATTGATAACCAAACAGCATGTAGCTAATTGGAAAACAAAAACAGAATCAGAAATACCTGGAAAAACTCAGCAGATCTGGCAGCATCGGCAAAGAAGAGCACAGTTGACATTTTGAGTCCTCATGACCCTTCAACAGAACTAAGTAAAAATAGGAAAGGGATGAAATATAAGCAGGTTTTTTTGGGGGGGCGTTGTTGGGACAAGAAGCCAATAATAGGTGTGGATAACCAAAAGATATCACAGACAAAAGGACAAAGAGGTGTTGAATGTGGTGATATTATCTAAAGGAATGTGCTAATTAAGTGTAGAAAGCAGAACAAACAAGGTACAGATAGACCTAGTGGGGGTGGGGTAGGGGGAAGGAATACTAAAAAGGCTAAAAGGTAGAGATAAACAATGGGTGGAAATACATTTAAAAATAATGGAAATAGGTGGGAAAAGAAAAATCTATATAAATTATTGGAAAAAACAAAAAGGAGGGGGAAGAAATGGAAAGGGGGTGGGGATGGAGGAGAGAGTTCATGATTTAAAATTGTTGAACTCAATATTCAGTCCAGAAGGCTGTAAAGTGCCTAGTCGGAAGATGAGGTGCTATGCCTCCAGTTTGCAAAGAGCTTCACTGGAACAATGCAGCAAGCCAAGGACAGACATGTGGGCATGAGAGCAGGGTGGAGTGTTGAAATGGCAAGCGATAGGGAGGTCTGGGTAATGCTTGCGGACAGACCGAAGGTGTTCTGCAAAGCGGTCACCCAGTCTGCGTTTGGTCTCTCCAATGTAGAGGAAACCGCATTGGGAGCAACGAATGCAGTAGACTAAGTTGAGGGAGTGCAAGTGAAATGCTGCTTCACTTGAAAGGAGTGTTTGGGCCCTTGGATGGTGAGGAGAGAGGAAGTGAAGGGGCAGGTATTGCATCTTCTGCAGTTGCATGGGAAGGTGTTGTGGGAGAGGGTTGAGGAATAGGGGGTGATGGAGGAGTGGACCAGGGTGTCATGGAGGGAACGATCCCTACGGAATGCCGCTGGGGGGATGAAGGGAAGATGTGTTTGGTGATGGCATCATGCTGGAGTTGGCGGAAATGGCGGAGGATGATCCTTTGAATGCGGAGGCTGGTGGGGTGATAAGTGAGGACAAGGGGGACCCTATCATGTTTCTGGGAGGGAGAAGGCGTGAGGGCGGTTGCACGGGAGATGGGCCGGACATGGTTGAGGGCCCTGTCAACCACCGTGGGTGGAAAACCTCAGTTAAGGATGAAGGAGGACATGTCAGAGGAACTGTTTTGAAAGTGGCATCATCAGAACAGATGCGACGGAGGCGAAGGAACTAAGTGAATGGGATGGAGTCCTTACAGGAATCGAGGTGTGAGGAGCTGTAGTCAAGGTAGCTGTGGGAGTCGGTAGGCTTGTAATGGATATTGGTGTATAGCCTATCGCCAGAAATTGTGAAATCCAGCATCCGCAGTTCTTTGCTTTTATTTGTAGCTAAATGGATATTGGAAAGTATACTCCACAGCAATAGCCTAGTGAACAGTGAGCCCATGGGTAACATGAAGGCTTACCCGACACAGTCAATGGCCATGTCTGGAGTTTCACCCAACGATGTGCCTATTGAACTTGAATGAAAAAATCAACCATTCATAAAGCATGCTGACTGTATTTGGCAGTTTCTCAATTTCTTGCCTTTAGCTGATCTGTTCTGTTGGTTTGTTGTGCAAACCCTTTACAGAGGCTTCCTCCTGAATTTTACTACTTTGATATGCTCTTTTGGTGCACAGAATTCAGAAAGAGGAATTATCTCCTTTCAATAGCGTGCCTTTGAAAAATATTTATATTGTGTTGTATTGCAACTATCCTCATATACAATTTAGTAATACGATTTGTTATTGCCAATTTTGTGCTAAACAGCCTCTCTTGGTCAGTGTTATTGATCACAAACAAAAATGGGCTGCACTGGCCTGTGATCTTGAGTGCACCTTTTTCTGTCCAGTATCTATTGAAACAATATTTATGACCCAGGGATCATATAGTTTGCGGACACTATATGGATTGAATATAATAGAGGTACAAAGTATCTGACTAATAAAGCATTGATTTAGACTCCAGGTAACAGATGTTATAAATTTTCATCCATATTAAATATTAAATATCCAGGCCGTAATTTTCCGGCCCTGCCCACTGTTGGAATCTTCCGGTCCTACTGAAAGTCAGTGGACTTTTGGCTGGCCTGCTGCATCCTCCACGGTGAGTCCCACCACGGCGGAGCTGGAAAATCCCAGTTTAATGAACAGCCTTAAATTCCCGGTTATACTATTTGCAGATTTTGTTTCTTTCTCAATACCCATTTGAAAAAGGTGGCACAAAATTGTGTTATTTCCCATTGGTTTGCTCCATTTTCATAGTGTCCTCTCTAACATTAAGTTATTAAGTATTTGTGGTAATTATGGGTTTATGTAATGTGTAGTATACCTTTAGGAAGGATGTTATAAAGGAAGATCACATGATCTTGTGTAACCAATAGAGGAGTAGCTTGGGCTACCTCTGTAGTCAGTAGTTAGTAGTCAGTAGTATGGAGATAGGGTTTGATATGAAAGCACACAAGTGTAGCTGCTGAGTATCTTGGTAAATAAACATAATGTGTTCCACCTAGGAACTGTCACTGATCAATTCTATCTATAAGTACCAACTGGGCCACCACCTACAACAAGTGTGCAATCAGGATCCACAAGACCCAATAGTATTGCTGAAATGGTCACCATGCCCTTTTCCTTTTGATGAGGGAGTTTCTTTTCTGTAATTTGTAAGTTGTAGTTCAATGCTGCTACACTGGGAAGAAGAATTTGTTCTAGCACTCTGCAACATTCCTGGACACTGGGACTGTAATGTAAAACCATGCTGTTTTTATAAAACCCTTTTGTGACACACATTGCGTAAGTCTGGAAATGTTATATGGCAATGAACTGTAGGGAAACAATAATTTTCAAAACAGCCCAATTTTTTCTGTATCAAGGTTGCTTTCTCTAATAGTTGCAGAAAAACATAGGAAACTGAAACTGCAACAAATATATCTTCCTTCCCCGAAATGCACCAGTGGCAGTACTTTTACAGGGTCTGAAAGCCAGGTGTCCAGAAACCGGAGTTGTCCGAAAACAGGACATTTTTAGTCTGTGCCATGTGTCAACTTTAATTAAGTAAAAAACTTACCTGACAATTTGGCTAGGTGCTGCATTGCTGCAGCGTGGCGCCTGCCTAGTTATCCCCTTTGTCACTTATACGCCACTCTATCCCAGGCTCCAAGCAATCCTTGATCATACCCAACCCAGCTTGACCCGAACGTACGATTGCCAAACCTCCAGAAGTGGCTAGGAGCTCCCTGGAATTGGCTAAACAAAGCATTCTGGGAGCAAACCAGCTCCCGCCAACACTGGCCAGGACCAGTGGCCGGCCAATCACAACCTACGCTTGGGTACCATAGAAGGTCGCTGTTTAGCAATGGTAGATTTATAAATTACTGAAGGAAGTTAGGGATGCTGAAAGCCTAAGCTTTAGTTTCTAGGGAGGTCTGGGGTGATTTGCCCTGTGTACTTCCACAATCCCTACTCCAGAGTTATGATTTTTGAAGCAGTCGGTCCATTTTGGGGGCATTTTCAAACTTAGCGTTTTTTCAATTAAATAGTTTCTCCTTTAAGGGTTGCAGACATTTAAAAAATGAAAATAAATAGTTTACAGGATCCATTTACTTTCATTGGAAATCTAATCTATAATGCATTGTATATTTACGAGATACTAGCTCACTGTCCTACCAGTTCTTGTCCTGGACCTGAAGGCAGGCCTGAGCCAGGTATGAGGTTAGTCGATTGAAGATGTTTGGATTGGATTATTTTAAATAAACAGTTTTTAATTTGACATAACTTCAGGAGGGATAAGGCTGAGTTGATACCAAACTTTGCAACTGACCTGACCAGAGTCAGAGTAAAACATTAACCTGTTTTTTCCCCCCTGTTTTAGATGTTGATCAATCTGAAATGTAGTTCAAACATGTTTGATTTTTAATCTCTTAAACTATGAAGATAGAAATTAATGTGCATTAAATGATCTATTTAAACAGAGACAGCAACCGTTTTCAAAATAAACAACCAACATGACCAGTTCTGACAGCCTCTGCCAGACCTATCATTCAATTTATTGGATTGGTTAACACCACCAATCCTAGATTAGAAAAAATGTTTTTTGTGAAATGCTGACAAATTCACACACGGGTTAAAATGCTGACTGTGGTGGTTCAATATATCAACCGTAAGCAGCCAACAGTGTAACCATGGCAACATCCTGGACATACAGGAAGTACTTCCTATTTCAAGATTGCTAAATTATACACAAGTCATGAAGGCTGGTATTTTGGACAATTTCCTTTTCTTGATGAACAAACTCATCAGCTCTGACTAACATTCAAAGGGAAAAAAGTGGTGAATAAAATACTAGCCTTCACAGATACCCAAGCTTGTTACAAGGTTACATCAGTGCTTAGCAGGAACATTAAATGAAGTAGAGTGCCACAGCAGAAAGTTCCCCCTTGAGACGATGGGTGAACAGAATACAAACAACAATTGATATTTAGTATCCCACAGAAATGCACTGCTTCGGTTGCCAATGTCAGAGTTCCACTGATACTATCTGTTGTGATGTTTGCAATGAATTATAATTGTCTTCCTGGCTTAAAGAGGAAATGCAGCATGAGAGATCCATGTGGGGACAAAATAAATAATTTGAATAAAAATGTTATTTTAAAAATCCACATTGCATATAAGGATGCTATTTTTATGAATGAAGTATGATTTACTTCTTAGCTCTCAAACAGAATGTTAGCAGTGTGGTTCATCAGTCAAGCTTGTTTACTTTTAACTTAGTTTGGTGACATTTCAACTGGACTTACTATGTTGATGACATGGGTGGAGGGAGTGAGTAAAAGATTATCATGTTTCTTTCTCTCCTCCCCCTCGTAAATCACATTTTCTGCCTTACAGTCTAAGGAGCCACACTAGTAGCAGTCATTGCAGTCCATGGCCAATTTTTTCTTTGTTATCCGAGTGTTTGAGGTGGATCCACATTATCAGAAGAAGCTCACGTAGAAGTAGAAACTATCAAGCTTTTTTACAATCAGAGACAAACCATTATTGACATTGTCGCGATACAGTGGTTTGCTAAATCACAAAGTACCATTATTTTAATCAACTTAATCTCTGTACATGAAATCTAATTACTTCTCTTCTAGGAGTTACTAACAACAAAATTGGAGTCTTTTAAGAGCTATATAAAAATCAGCAATCTACCATGCAGTGCATCATTAGAGATATCAGTGCATATTTTATGATCTAAAAATAATGTTTTCACCCTCATGTTATAGAAGAATGTACAAGAGAAAAGACTTGCAGTCTTTGGATGGTCTCAGTTGCACAATTGAAAACTTTCAACTAAAAGGGTTGAGCAGATATGATATAAAATTTTAATTGTTTAGTTTACGATGAGCAACATACCACAAAGATGGGCAGGAGCTGAAGTTTCCTCAGGCATTCTGATCAACTTATCAAACACAGATACTGAGCAGAGATTGCAATATTTCTCAGAGGGGGAAAGGAAAGTCAGAGGGGAAGAATCACTTGCAATGATGCTTCCAAGCAGCCAGTTGCAAGGGTGGTTGGGCAGCAGTCTGAGAGTAAGTTGTGCATCTGTTCTCTCAACTGCAAAATGTCTAGCCAGGTGGAGGAAAAAAACAGGGTGATGATATTGTGCTCAAGGAGCTTATCCAGGAATACACCATCATGGAAAAGAAAAAAAGCAATAAAAGTAAAAGTTGCTTACTCTAGTTGACAATATATTCCAGAATTGGCATATTGGGGACATACATAATTTTCAAAAGGTTAAACATCTTGTGATAGAGTTGTGAAACATCTGCACTTAATGCATAACTCCAGGAAGACTCATTTTAAGATTCTAATTGCAGAAAAATTTTCACAAAACCTGATATGAAAGGATTATTGCCAACTGCCAGGTTTAAATATTTCTCAAAGACTTGGCTTACTTGCAATATTTCTCAGAGGGGGAAAGGAAAGTCAGAGGGGAAGAATCACTTGCAATGATGCTTCCAAGCAGCCAGTTGCAAGGGTGGTTGGGCAGCAGTCTGAGAGTAAGTTGTGCATCTGTTCTCTCAACTGCAAAATGTCTAGCCAGGTGGAGGAAAAAAACAGGGTGATGATATTGTGCTCAAGGAGCTTATCCAGGAATACACCTTATACATATATGTTATTATTTGGTACTTGGTAAGGATCCCCATTATAGCCTTCCACCAGGAAATTTTCACAGGGGGTGCACAATGTGTGCAGTAGATGTTCTTGAGTTCTGAAGAAGAATCATATTAAACTTGAAATGTTAACTCTGTTTCTCCCTCCATGGATGCTGCCAGACCTGCTGAGTTTTTCCAGCACTTTGTTTTTGTTTCAGATCTCCAGCATCCATAGTATTTTGCTTTTAATTAGAAAAGTTCAACAGATTTGTAGGTTCCTCACTAGCTTCAATTACTAGATTACCATGGTGATTGCAATACATTTGGAACTTAATTTTTTATATTCAAAAAGTATATTATGCAACAGTTACCATAGAATTATCCACTATTTTTAAAAACAGAGCAGTGGCCTTGTAAAATATTTCCCATGATAATTTGAGAACTTACCTTTAATTTGAAAAGTTCCCTTTATAATAAATAATGCAACACTGGACAGATTAATTACAGTATCATGGTGATGGAATATGATTGGAATCTCATAATTAGGTTTGTTTCACATGCTGTCAGTCTGTATATTTCATGCTTCACTTCACAAGGAGAGGGTACATTGTTCCTGATGGAAAGGCGTTCTCAGCTAGGATAAGCCAAGCATTGTTGCTTGTCACCAGAGCAACAGAGAAGTAAAGCAAGGCAAGCAGGAAGGGAGAGAAGAAAAGTGTGTTGAGCCTTGGCACTTGTACTGTTTCCACTTCAACGTTTAGAGAGATGGTAATTAAAAAGTAAAAATGCAGCAGTTACATAGTACCATGCCCTGTTGCCAGTAAGGCGAGCAACTCACTTTGCCGC
The DNA here is from genome assembly GCF_017639515.1 of Carcharodon carcharias. Taxonomy (NCBI): domain Eukaryota; kingdom Metazoa; phylum Chordata; class Chondrichthyes; order Lamniformes; family Lamnidae; genus Carcharodon; species Carcharodon carcharias. The sequence continues at coordinate 51,942,309 of NC_054487.1, read as the reverse complement.
ACCATTTTATAGGCTGTAAGCATTTTCAAAGCACAGCTGGTGCCCACAATAGCCTTTTTTCAAACACAATGAATAAAAGAACTACTTTGCAATCTCTGCCTTTGCAGCCATTTTAACAGTCTCACTTCTACAGCCTCGTAAACCCAACTGCAGAAAGAGAGGAAAGGAAGCATGATTTAATACCATGTTGGCTTTCTGAATTGTGGTTAGCTGAAAAATTTGACCATGTAATGCACCTAACAAATCTAGGGGCAGAATTTTTCATTTGGCGTGTGGAGGGCACGCTCGAGCGTAAAATAGCGCTTGATGTTGGACGAGTACGATATTTTGGTCTGGGGTGCATGAGCGTGTCAAGAGTCGCACACCCCATTAATTAAGAGGCCAGTTAAGGCCATTAAAAAGTCAATTTACGCCGCTTTTATGTTGCCCGCGTAATGGCGTAATGATCATGATTTCATGATGACCATGAAACCATTGTCGATTGTCAACCCATCTGGTTCACTAATGTCTTTTAGGGAAGGAAATCTGCCATCCTTACCTGGTCTGGCTTACATGTGACTTGATCCACAGCAAGTGGTTGACTCTTAAATGCCCTCTAAACAAGGGCAATTAGGGAGCCATTGCCTCCCATTTTAAATTGCATGGACAACGTCAAATCGGCATAAATTGCCTTTTTAATGGCCTTAACTGGCCTCTTAATTAATTACATGCTCACACGGCCCCAGACCAAAATATCGCGCTCACCTGATGTCACCACACGCTAGTTTACACTCAAGTGTGTTGTTCGCACGCTGAGTGAAAAATTCTGCCACTAGATTTGTTAGGTGCATTACACGGTCAACAAATGCTGGCCTAGCCAGTGACATCCACATCCCATGAATTAATAAAGAAATTTAAAAATTTCACACTCATCGCATGGGCAAAATGGGCAGGCAGCCAGCCCACAATTTCAAAAACCTCATTCACAGGTGGGATAAAAAGGGTCAGCAGTATTGCCAGTGTGAATAGTGAGGAGTTTGGTTGATAGTTTGCTGCTGGTGACTTATTGGTATATGGCAGTTTCACCTCTGTTTGCGGCTTCATTGTTAGCATTTCTCCTTGGTGTCTGCAAGGACTCTGGGGAATTCAGACTGTATGGACCCTTCCAGGTATCAGACATGCTTCTGTTACCCTGCTAATGGGGACTGTGCTCTCCACTAGTGGCACCTCCCCCTCTGAGGAGGAAGAGAGGCAGAAGGGAGAGGAGGCCAGGTGTCCCAATGCAGTTTCCAGGGGAGTGACCTGTGGGAGGAGAGGCACAGGGGGCACAGGGCCAACTGGCAGTCTAAGGCATTAGGGGCCACAGAAGAAACCACTATCCTGCTGACAAGGTTCACAGGCGGCAATACAGCTACCTCAAAATGTCTGAGGTGCAATGCGAAGGAGGCTCCATCTGTCAGATGATTGGACCTGAGATCACCTGCGACTATGTGGGTGGACATACCATGCCAGTGGCTCTGAAGGTCACAGTGGCCTTTAACTTCTATGCATCTGGCTCTTTCCAGGTGTTAGTGGTGTATCTGTGTGGAGTCACCCAATCAGCTGTCCATAGTTGCATCAAGCTGATAACAAAAGCACTGTTCAGGCAGGTATACTTTCATTCATTTCCGTATGGATGAGGCCAGCCAGGCTCAGCAAGCCAGAGGCTTTGCAGTGATTGCTGGGTTCCCCCACATCCAGGGTGCAATCGACTGCACACATCAAGGCATCAAATGGTCAGCTGGGTGCCTCTATTGACAGAACATGAAGATAGGATGCATATCCTGCAAGTCTATGCAAGGTACTGTGGCAACTCCCATGACATGTACATCCTGAGGCACTTCCAGGTGCTGAGGTTCTTCAGTGCTCCAGCCCAACTGGATGGATGGCTGCTGGGTGACAAGGGCTATCCCTTGAAAAGGTGGCTCATGATGCCTCTCCACCATCCAAGGACAGAGGCAGAGCAACAGTATTACAGGAGCCATACCTCCACAAGGGCAGTGATAGAGAGGACCATAGGTCTTCTGAAGATTCGCTTCCAATGCCTGGACCATTCGGGGGAGCACTATAATACCCCCCAGATAGTGGTCGTATGCTGCACTCTCCACAATCTGGCACTGGCAAGGGGGGACCCACTGGAGGAAGAGGATTCTGATACAGCTACACAGGCCACAGCTGATGAGGTAGTGAGTCAGAAAAGGACCACGGTGAGGAGAACACTGAGGGTGTGGAGGTGACCGTGGTAACCTCCAGGGAGGTAGGGGCACCAGGGACACGTTGATCCAAAGCTCCTTCAGCTAGGCTGCCAAATAAGCGCTACCATCTCATGCCAGGGCTGCCGCCTCCATCCCAGATGTCTGAAATGACCCTTTCCTTTGACCCCAAAGTGCCTGTGCAATAAAGTTTCAAGTTACCCATGTCCAGCATTACATACTGGTATACCCTGCACCACATTAAATAAAAAAGGTGAAGCATACTCAGGCCATTACAACAAAAGAAAATTTATCTCACAGTGACAGTCAAAACAAATTAACAGAACCTTCTCTGTTCTTCAACCCTAGACCAGTTAAAATAAAGCATTGCACAACAGAAGATCACCTGTGACTAGTGCCTCTTGTGCTCATGGTGCCTTAAACTTACGTTTGCAAGTGCTATGTCTTGGTGCTCCCCCCTCGCTGGCACCGACATTGGAGACAGTCTGCTGACTGTGCTATCTTGTTGGCCTTGATGACCTTGGTGGTCGTCCTCTGACCAGTGGACCCAGTGTTGGCCCTGCCTGGGAGGGAGTGGCCAGTTCCACAGCTTGCATCTCCTCAGTCGTCACAGCCTCTTCAGATGCTACGGTCACTGGCAGAGGGGCGGAGGAGCTGCTGTCGTCACCCAGAGCGCCCTGAGAGGAGACCGCAGAGATGACAGGCAACTTGTGCACCATCGTGAGGTCACTCTGAACCTCCCTGCTCATCACTGATGGATGGGCACCTAGCTGGGATACTGGGCGCCTCATCCATCTCCCACATGGACACTGACCACTTGAGGTCAATGCCTATGTGAGGGCTTGCAGGCCTGAGTACAACCCCAGGAACCCCTGATTCTGTTCCTGGAGCTGCTTCTCCATGAGAGCCCCCATTCTTTCAATGGAGGAGGCAATGCGCTGGGGCAAGAGGGTCAACACAGTGCTGATACCCTGCCTGGTCTCCTCCATAACAGAGACCATGGCACGCATACCCTTCATGGATTTCCGCCAGATCTTCCCACACATCTAGCTGGACATCCAGCATCTGCCGCTTAATGAACAACTCCAGAGGCTCATCATCTGCCTTTAACTGAGTATCGTTCTGTTCTCCAGCAGTCCTCCAACTGCCAGCACTCTCTGCCTCAGCCTGAGTGTGAAGTGCCCTCACCACTGTGTATCAACATTCCAGCCTAAGATCTAACACCCACCAAGGTGCTTGTATCTGTGCTGGTGTCTGGTTCAGAGAGCGGGTGTGACACAGGTACATGTGGAGCCTGGTGGTCCTCTGGTGTCAGGGGTGTGTCTTTGGGGTCCTGCAATTGGGTGCATGGTGTCAAACCTAAGGGAGAACAATGATATGTCATTAGTTTAAGTCATTACACTGTCACTGTGCATGCCAGGCATCCAGGTGAGACCATGGAGATCCGTATCATGCTGCCATTGTCTTTCAATGATTAATGGGGGATCCATTTTTAAGGTTTCCATCAATGATGAGTCTACACAAGAATGTTTGCACCATCCGAAACTTTTGCTGCTGTGCACTGCACCCTTACCTTCATCTGATACCCCAGCCTCTCTAGCTCCAAGGCGTCCTGCTCGTGTTTGGTTAGGATTAGGAGGTTAGCAGGGCCTCCGGCAATCTTTCAATATTGTTATGGGCTGTCTTCTTCTGAAAGGAGAAGAGGAGCATTGATTAGTCCACTCTCTACCTGCAGCACCATTGCAGCTTGGCCAACCCCACCTGCAGGGCACATCCATGTCGTGGCCCTTGAGCCGCAAAGCACTCAGTCCAAGCAGCTAGGGTTCACCCCCTTGGTCAGCTCCAGTGTCATTGACAGTTGGCATTCAGACTCTAACACCCCTGATTTCCATGGGGGGATGGTCAGCCCTTAACACTTCAACACACTGATCCATGCCAACACATTACTGACCCTTCCTGAGCGCAGCAGGTCTGTAAACCTCTTGCAGTACTTGACCCAGGTGTGCCACACATGGCTGCTGACCAGCACTGCTGCCTCCTCCCAAGCTCTTTTTGTAAGGTGCGGCGGCCTCCTCCTTCCATCCCTCCTGGCAGTCACCACCCCCAGGAGGACCGCGAAGCACTCATCAGAAAACCAGTGGGCCGAGTGCCCACCCGAACTGCCTTTCCACTTGGAGTCTACAGCTATACTTGAATCCATAATTTTTAATCTCCTGCTGACAACACTGAAGATGTCTTCATCACCAGCAGCCTCCCAGGGCCTGACTGTGCTGGTTTTAAACCGGCCACTGGATCACCATTGCATCTGGCAGCCAATAGGTCACCGCCCCTCCTGCCCCTCCCTGACCATTTGGGAGCTGCCAGCATGAAATTGCGATCGGGGGCCGTTCGCGGGCGGCTGACCATTTCCCAGCTGTTCCCGGGATCACTGACCATGCCAGCATGCCAAACTGAAAATCGCACCCTAGGTTCTTGTTTCTTTCAGAAATAAGATGGATACAGTGGAGCTTGATGGAGAAATCAGTAGAGAGTGGAGCAAGAAATTATTTTTATCATGTATCTGAATCAAGGAATGGATATTATTTCCAAATAATGCACTTTGCTTTCCATTTTAACTTGACTAAATGACCATCAATTTAAAGAAAATACTTTTGAAAATGCCAGTAGACATATAGTTTGGAATTTTGCGAACTCTATAGACTTTAAGAAATGGTGGGTGGGATTTGGAGGTGCTATGCCCATTTCTGACAGATCCCATTTTTGCCACTAGGGGAAAGGGAGTGGGGGCTGACTTACACATTAATGAAATGAAAGTCAGCAGGGCCATTTGAACTCAGTGCTGAGTTCATACAGACTCCATTTTTGCTTTACATCATAAAAGTTCTTGAAGGGCTGTAGGTTAAGGCCTGTAGAACTGTCAAACTGGAAACTTATTTAAATCCCAGCCCTTTACAAATTAAAATAAAGGCTGTGTCAGTGAAAGTTGAAAAAAATCTGATCTAGCAATTGCAATTGTTGTTTGTTGACATTACCCCGAGGGCTATTATTATATAATTATTAGTGCTCGATTGCTTTCCACAACCTGTCATCTCAGTAAGGGTTGTAAAGCCAGGGATTCATTGACAGGTCAAAAAGGTTATTAAAGGATTAGCTGTTTTTGTTGTGGAGTTATGAATACAACTGTTTGTTTTTGTAAGGGATTAAGTACTTGAGGAGATTTAAATGTTTTGAATGGCCTTTCATGAATGGGAGTTTTTTTAAAAAACTATAGAAAATGCTGTAATAGATATCTAGAGTCTTATTTTATCTCAACGTGGCTCCTTAGGTCTGCTCATGGTGGATACCTGGGAGTTGGCATGGAAGGTGTAAGGGCAAACGGTGGTGATGGGCGCATAAGTTGGCATGGATGGAGAATGGGGAGTGGATGAGGGGATATGGGGTTTGAGGACCATAGGACCTAATATTTAAAAAAACAGCTGGGGCGAAGTCCCATAGAACAGAGGTGTGTCTTTTAAAAAGCCCCTGTGGCCACCTCCAATCGGGGGCAGTGGGCCCGACTCCATCACACACCCACAAACCTCCAGAGCGAAAATCCCATCACATGGGGGGCTTCTCCCAAGATGGGTGCAGCAAGCCAGGAGATTTCCTAACTCGAGCTGCCTGAAATGACAGCAAAAATCTGGGTCATAAACTGATTTTCCAAGGTGAAAAGACAGACCAAGAATATGATGCGATTATAAATACACTTAAAAATGTTTAAGGTAAAAATGACAATGAAGAACGTTAGGTAACTTCACTGTTGTTTTACTGCTGCAGAACAGCATATTGCATTGCATAATAAATGATTATAATATTAATTAAATTATTAATAGACGTAATAAATCTATTACATTGATTTACTATTTAAACTAAACCTGAAATCACTTGTAGCATTGCTGAAGAAGAGTAATATTGCTAAATAATCTTTCAGGGTCAGTTTTATGGTGCTATTTGATCTGTTCCTGGCAAGGATAATTTGTTAAAGATGCTGTTGCCAGAGAATGAGGAAATCATGTACAATGGAACTCCAAGGGTGGCTTTTAGTTGTAACAGTCAAATGAACAGCTCTGTGGAAATGGAATGGGTAATTGTGAAGGATAGGTTAATAATCCTGCTTATCCATGCTCCCAGTTTCTCTGTTCTAGTTTCTCTGCAAAAAAATTTGCAGTCATTGGGAGATTTGTGGACCTATCGTGGAGAAGATTGCATAGGTTGGCTATTAGGATGAACATCCTCCTTATGGCTTCCCTAATGTTTAGTTTCTTTTAAAGTATTTTATTAAATTATTTGAGCTGAAAAAAGATTTTAAAGGAAACGAGTTATGTGATATATATATATATATATATATATAAAATACGTTTTATATTAATCCATTCACTGTGTCCTCCTCTTTTGCTGCTCTCAACAGTTGATAGTGTACTTCTTATTCCAATAGAACTCAGAATAACCACCAATTTCTATTACTTATTGAGGCAGAGGCATACATTACTCAACAGTAATACACTGTTCAAGAGAATAATATTGTTGTAAAGATTCATGAAAGTAGCAATGTTCAGTTCTATTAACTTAACAAACTAGTTTCTAGTTCATTGTAATACTGTTTTGCAATGTTCTTTTTAGCAAAATTATTTGACACATTAATTCTGAAGGCAACTTACAATCAAGCCGCTGAGAAAAGTCCATTTTTTGAGATGTTACAGTAAATCAATAACTTAAGGTTTTCTTTTTAAATAGCAATTAGATACTCTAGTAAATGCAATATGATCTCACTTTGTAATATGGCAATAATGGCGAATGATTGTCCGTTATAGCCTGTAATGGCTTGTTTCAGGAATTCCTGTCTAAAGATCTTCATGCATTATCAAAATGGACATGTTTTGTGCAGTAATGGGTTTTATTGTCAAATTAGGCTGTAATTTAGAATGACTGATGTGTGAACTGAACTGCTGATTAGCTAACTGGGACCATGATGTGCAAAAACTACAGATTGTGAAAATCTAATAACTGTGGTAATTCCTTCCAATGCCATTGAAATTAACACGAAAGAAAAACAGAACTTCCTTTTACTTTCATAATTCTACTTTGCATTGCACAGCATAAATGTGCTCTGGGGTCACGGTCAGTTGGTTTGCATTAAGCATATTTAACATGGTTAAAACTGTATCAAATTGGTTTGGGCTTTAGTTACATGATGAATATGACTTCCTGCAGCTTATAATAGTTAAAACTGCAGTGCTTTGCAATTGGTCCATAAGTACATTTCTCTGGAACTCTTAAAGGAGCCTTCCTGTTTTATGATTTTAGCAGCTTTAGTCATGAAGGTATTTATGTTTCCTGCACACTTCAGAAACATGCAGGTTGCATATTTTTTTTCATACCCCTAACCCCTGCTGGTTATCTTTGGTTTTACAGCACACAATCTTATAGTTTATATCCAGCACAATAAAGGGTAAAACAAACATGAGTTAGTAGAAAAAGAACTGTTCAGAAATGTTTAATAGTGAAGAGAAGATATTGATTTCACTGTTTAACCTCGGCAGGAATATAACCCACATCATTTACAATAATTATTGAAAGGAATGGCACATTTTCTTGCAGAATGCAGGAATGCAATCCTTAAGCCTCAATTTCAGACAGGTTGTTAATTTCAGCATTTACACTAATACCATTCTTGCTCTAGTCCTCAAATCGTCTATCCCTATATCAGCTGAATTATAAGACAGTTGCATTGTCATGTGCTGATCATCTATCATCTGATTAGAGGGAGGGGTCCGCCTGGCAATAGACAAACATAAAAGGCTGAATATGCTCAACCTGCTCCATTTTGTGTGACAGGAGAGTTAGAGCACTATCCCATGTAGAGAAATAAATACATATCAGAGTGAGTAGGCAAGATTCAAGGAAAAAGATGGTGTGTGCTTTGAAGTATTGAACTTACTGTGGAACTTAAGTCATCAAAAAAAATTATTACCTGAACACAGCCAAGCCAATAGCAAAATATTGTATTTCAAAACAAGTTCAATTCTCAGCACTTAATTTATTGCACTATTACGTTTAGAATGTTTCTATTATAAAGCCAAATATTCGTTCTTGTTTGTTAACTGTGAAACTTTTATAAAAGATTTTTATTTATATAGCAGCTTTCATGACTCAGGACATCCTTTACTACTAATGAAGTGTAGCCAGAGTTATAATGTAGGAAATTTTATATTTCAAAATGTTTTGGATTGTTTGATCCACTTTTGTGTTCACTAACACTATAAAATCACGCACAATAATTTAAAATAGTTTAATCAAGAGAGTTATTTAATTCAAAGCAACAGAAATAATGCTGAAGCCCGATTAAAATATCCCTATATTCCTCTAATAGCAGTAGTTAAGAATTGAAATAACTACTATCATAAAGCAAAGCAAAAACAGTGTAATTAAGAAGAACATATTTGAAGACTGGTTACTGTACCAATGATGGGGGAAGGGCTACTAAAAACCCAGCCTTTGAAACATTACGACATTTTCGCTGCCCTTGTCACAGATTTAACATAACTCAGTGGCTGTAACCTTGTCTCTTAATTCAGAAGGTCATGGGATCAAGCCCTCAAGATATGAGGCAAATGATCCAGACTGACACTTCAGTGCATCACAGAGGGAATACTGTACTGCACTTTTCAACTGTCTTTCAGGTGAGATATTGAACAAAAGCTTTGTCCACCTATTCTGGTCGCACTATTTGAAGAAGGCAAGGATGTTTCTCAGGGAACTGAGCAACCTTTTTTCCCCTCACCCAAATGTCACGTTACTGTGTGCAAATTGGCTGCCACATTTCCCTACATGACAATGCTGGACGTTTGATTAGTGCTTTTGGCAACCTGGTAAAATGAAAAGCACATTATTGTTTCTTGATATCCGTGTAAAGCAGTAAAGAAAGGAACTTAAATTGCTCGGTAGTGGGAAGTTGCAGCAATAGTAACTGCACCCCCATTAAGTAACTGTTACTCATTCAAGTTTGTCTTTTGGTGTTTTTTGATTTCAGTGGTGCAGTTGCTTCTGTAAGCAGTAGAAGCATCTTATCTTTAAGGAAGCTAACTGACACTTTTATATCTACCTGTACAATAGCAGGACTTTAGGATTCGTGTGGTGAACTGATGTGAATATGTCCCCTTTGCACATGTATGTCTTCAATTTCTCTGAAGGCAAAGCAGGTTAACAATAGATGTGAAGATGCTTGGTTCAAATTGTTTTAAGCCATAGTAAAGTGTAAACGCAGCACAATGGTTAATTTCAGATTTGCTGATTTAAATAGATCCAATTTATCTCCATGCAATAACTTAAAATAATGAAAATGTTATGCTGCCTTGCTTTTCTGGGTCATTTCCCATGACTTAAATATACCAATTTCTCTGGATCCTGACTTTTTTTGAGCCTGCTTTTCCTGTTATTGCATTGCCTCAGCTGTAAATACAAGTCTGTTTTTTAGATGTCTAGTTCTGCTTTATTTCCTGACTTTTCACAGTCAGAAGGAAATCAGAAACTTTCCAACATAATGGGTGTGAGATGCCCATCAGCTACGGAGATAATTCATTGAATTGCTTATTAGTGTATGAAGGAAACAAAATCAAAGTTAAATATTAGTTTCACAGATCCTGCTTTTGTTTCACTACAATTATCAGTTCTTAAGAACAAACAATGAGTCAAGTCTTTATTCCAGACCAGAAAAACCCAACCTGTGCACTTCTGCGACTCACAAAATGTACACCATGTGTGACTTCAAACGCCATTTCGTCTTTTCACATTGGGGTTGGGTTCGCAGTGCATTTTGGGAGCCATAATGGAGTGCATGAGGAGTATGGGTGCACAGGCCATGTAAAAAGCCTGTCTCAGTTCTCCAACACAGCAGCTCAACTCTCAACATTGTTTAAAGGCTTCCTAAACCACAGCTCTCACTCCACAGCCACCCCATGCCCACTTATATCGCTCATGCCACACCTTTCCCTATGCCTCTCACGTATCCTCCTTTTCCCCTCAAAGCTCCCATGCCCCTCTTTCCCCCATTATTCTTCCATGCCCCCTCAGACCACCCCATGGTATCTCTATGGCCTCATTGATCCTCTATAGCCATTCACCAACTATGCACAATGTACATTCCTCAAACACCATGTAATAGAAATGGGAATTGTTTTAAAATCACTGGAAAACATTAAATCTTTAACAATCTAAGAAAACCCTGAATGCAAACACACTATCATGGACAAAGAAAAGGGGAAAAAGAAATGTATAATCCTTTAAATACTTCTAATGTTTGTTTGCATCACATCAAAGACATGTTCTGGTATTATAAGCTCCTAAAAATTTCAATGGTTTCACCTGCTGAGCTGAAGCTGTTGAAACCCAGCCAAGCATTCACAACAGACCAGCTGCCATAATAAAAGTTTTCATCTCCATTAACAGAACAGATATCCATTTCCATTTCAAAGCAGAGTGGAGGGGAAGCAGATGCAGAACATTTTTTCTACCTTCATCAGCAGTTTTTCCCCCCCACAAAATAGCCAGATCTGGCAGTCCAATTAAATCAGAGCACAAAAATATTATAGCAGATGACATCTGGATACATTTTTCACTGCTTAAAGTGTTTTCTCCATTAGAAAAGTACTGTAATGCATGTGAACAATTAAACGATGCTGGTCAATGTAAGGATCAACTTACCTTTAAAGGATAGACATTAGGAAAGCTAAACAAGGGATAGCTGTATTATTAAATTTTGTTCCATTTGAAAGTGAAAGGATGAGGCAACCATGATGCACATGCTCATCATTTGCACACTAAAGAAGTAACAATGGGTCCCAGCAGATATGAGTACCTTTTGTGCACTTGGATTATGGATCTTTATTTGTCTGGATGGCTGAAGTCGTAAGAGCCAGGAAAGACGAATGAGGGTAAGTATCTCCCAAGCCTCCCTTGCACCTAGATCTTGGTGCCCTCCAAGCGGCCCCTCATGTTTGTAAGGATGTTGCACTTCTCCGGCTTCCTCAGCACTTTTCTCGCGATCCTTATGCCTTCAGTAGTCAGACCCATCCCCCTCTACAGTGCCAGGTTGTGTAAAGTGCAACCGACCAGCACTATCCAGCAGGACCAGGGAGAGAAATCATAGGCCTAGGTGCTTCTCCTCTTTCCAGACCTTCAGGTGTGACTGTGCAACTAAATGGAACAGTTCACAATTGTATCTGTTTTGTGATCAGCAAGTCTGAATACTCTGCTGTTTGCTGCTTCTCACTACAATATATTTTCAATATCTACTGTGCAACACAACTTTATCATAATATTTCAGTACCTCAAAAAGCACATAAAAAGCACCAAGATAGAGTGGAATAATAGGTAAGTAGACAAAAGGACAAGATTTAAGTCAATAGAAAAGACTCTTGAGAATCATGTGCAGTGTAAAACAAGTTACTGATTTACTATGAGCCCATTATGCACTCCCCTCCTGGCAATCTCACCCCACAAAGCCCGCTTACAGTAAACTTCCATTAGCAACAAAATAAATAGAACTCCAGCCATGATTCCGCCCTCTGTTCGCAAGATAATTATGGATCACAAAGGCCAGCTAGCCCAGCTCATCTCATCCATCCCGGAATGACATACGTATTAGGAGCAGGAGTAGGCCATTCAGCCTCTTGAGCCTGCTCCGCCATTTGGTAACATTGACTACATTATACCAGTGACTACAACTCAAAGTACTTAATTGGTTGTAAAGTGATTTGGGGCATTGTGAAAGGTGTTGTATAAATGTAGGTTTTGTCTTTCTTTCATTGCACCTGCATGCAGTAGCAATGGTGAACTTGGATGTTCAATGCTGAGCCTCTAAGGATAATTAATCATAGAGAAATCAGCTGATGTTAGGAAAGTGGCTGTAAAGAAATCACTACATTTAAAAAATCAATTCAAATCCCTAGCTAATCTCCCCGCAATGCCCCCCTCTAACCTTCCCCAACCTCCTCCACAACCTCCCCTCCAACCTTCCCCCAAGCCCCTCATACCTTCCCTCCAACCTTTTCCTCAACCCTCCCTCCAACCTCCCCGCCATACCTTCCCCGCAACCACCCCCCAATTCCTCTCTCCAACATCCAATTGCTTCCAAAATTATGGGGAGTGACTTACCATTTTTCAAGCAGGAGCACTCTCAGTTGCTGCTGCTGTTTCTCACCTTCAGGCAGGTTCGTGGTTTAAAAAAATCGGAATCGTGAAGCTGCCCAAAGGTTGGAAGCAGCAGCAGGGACTAGTGAAATTGACCTGACACTGACAGACTTGCTTAAAAAATATTGGAACTCTCAGCCTGGCAGATCCATTTTTTTTAAGTTGGCCTTTCAGGTTTGCAGCTCTGGCTGCTCAGCGTGGATGACATAAAACTGTTTGAAACACCGAGCCCAGGCTCAACCCCCAGACCCTGATGTTTGGCTCTGTCTGCACCACCCCCTCTCCCAGGCCCTGCTACCCAGGACACTGTTGCTGGGGCATTCTGAAGGATATGCCAGTTGATCCAGGCGCCTGAATCTAATTTTGAGGAGATTGATTGCCTGCTCAATGGATGCTCTGGTCACAGCATGGCTCGTGTTCTAGTGTTCCTCCGCCTCAGTTCTTGCATTTCTCAATGTTGTCACCAGCCATTTCTTCAGCAGTATCCCTTGTCGGCAAGTATCCATCCTTGCAGGCATGCAGGGAAACTGAAAAGCTATGGCACTTGGGAGTGTTGGAAAAAGTAAGCATTGACTGCTCCCAGAATAATGAGTACACATCTGTAGGATCTGCTCGTGGTGGTTACAGGTGCATTTCATGTTGAGAGAATAAAATTCCTTCTGGTTGATGAAAGCCATTGGCAGGCCTTTGAGGGTCATGATTGGCCACATGTATGCAGTTAATGAACGCTTGCACCAGCCACTGGCACCAAAGTCTCTGGATCTCTCAACTTGACTGTATTGGTTCTGAACTTGAGTACTGTTTGCCCTCCTAAAGAGGACATCTGCCACTACCTTGATGCAGGGATGTGTGGCTGCTTGGGAGATGCCGCTCATATCTCTAATGGGCCCCTGGAATGAGCCTGGAGAAACCTCCTACAGAATGCACACTTCCCATGCCACCTGAGCAATACTGCTGCAAGGGGGGAGGGGGGGCACCCTTCCCATGGATGCAGAAATGCCACCCAGTCCTAATCCCTTTGGCCCGTCTTAAATGGGCCCCTTGTCAGGACAACAAATTGCTCAAAGTGTCTCAAGCCAAAACAAATCGTTGCTCTTCGTCTTCCTCTCAACTAAATGAAAAGGGCTTAATGAATGTTTGCCAAGTGCAGCAAACACCAACAGTTGCTGCCTTGTTGCCGCCCTTTAAATGTGGTTGAGGCTCCCAGTCCCTTTAGTCACCTTTATGCTGCTCTCAAAATTCTGAGGGGCTTGTAAAATCGCCATCAATTGGCTCCTCAATGACCTCAATTGATTGTTTGTTTAGAGATTATGGGTGGAGATGCCACTTGACTTGTTGTCCACCTCTGGTGAAATTACATTTCGGCATGCTAATGTCGGGGGCCTAACCCAATGCCATCTCCCACGATTTTATGCCCCCTGGATCAGCATTGCCGTCTGTATGGCAAAGGTAAAATTCCAGCCATAACGTGGCACAGAGAGAGCAGTAATGCTTTAAAAAAGTGCGATGATAGACTATCTAAACTACTTCATTTGTTACTCAGCTCGAGTTGTGTCAACTGATATAAGATAATGTGGTTTGTTTCTGTATAAACCCCCATTTCTGATCTTTTAATTAGAAAGTTCATTTATACAGTAGCTGCTAATTGTATTACATCACAAGCTGTTGTGTGTTTTTTGAGACCATGTAAACAATTCGAAGATACTTCATACGACTGCATTGCAAAACAAATTAGTTTCTCTAAAATGCAGATTTTAGTCTCACAGTAAAATAAAGCTATTTATTCTACAGCTATGTGAGCTATGGTTTAGTAAATTGTCAGAATATTCTCATTCTGGCCTAACCATAGTCTTGAACATTAAGCTTCAACTCAGCACATCACTTGATGTTAAATGTCCACACTTTCTTTGTTGGTGAAACCAGCCTATTAGGTTCACTGTATATCATGGTATTGCACACTAAAAGCAGCATGGGTAAGATTAATGGAAATTGCTACCTCCTGGGAGTAAGAAACAAAATGATAAAAACAAAAAAACTGTGGATGCTGGAAATACAAATCAAGAACAGAATTACCTGGAAAAACTCAGCAGGTCTGGCAGCATCGGCGGAGAAGAAAAGATTTGACGTTTCGAGTCCTCATGACCCTTCGACAGAACTTGAGTTCGAGTCCAAGAAAGAGTTGAAATATAAGCTGGTTTAAGGTGTGTGGGGGGGGCGGAGAGAGAGAGAGAGAGAGAGAGAAAAGTGGAGGGGGGATGTGGTTGTAGGGACAAACAAGCAGTGATAGAAGCAGATCATCAAAAGATGTCAACAACAATAGAACACATAGGTGTTAAAGTTGGTGATATTATCTAAATGAATGTGCTAATTAAGAATGGATGGTAGGGCACTCAAGGTATAGCTCTAGTGGGGGTGGGGAGAGCATAAAAGATTTTAAGATATTTAAAAATAATGGAAATAGGTGGGAAAAGAAAAATCTATATAATTTATTGAAAAAAAAAAGGAAGGGGGAAACAGAAAGGGGTGGGGATGGGGGAGGGAGCTCACGACCTAAAGTTGTTGAATTCAGTATTCAGTCCAGAAGGCTGTAAAGTGCCTAGTCGGAAGATGAGGTGTTGTTCCTCCAGTTTGCGTTGGGCTTCACTGGAACAATGCAGCAAGCCAAGGACAGACATGTGGGCAAGAGAGCAGGGTGGAGTGTTAAAATGGCAAGCGACAGGGAGGTTTGGGTTATTCTTGCGGACAGACCGCAGATGTTCTACAAAGCGGTCGCCCAGTTTACGTTTGGTCTCTCCAATGTAGAGGAGACCACATTGGGAGCAACGAATGCAGTAGAATAAGTTGGGGGAAATGCAAGTGAAATGCTGCTTCACTTGAAAGGAGTGTTTGGGCCTTGGACGGTGAGGAGAGGGGAAGTGAAGGGGCAGGTTTTACATCTTTTGCGTGGGCATGGGGTGGTGCCATAGGAGGGGGTTGAGGAGTAGGGGGTGATGGAGGAGTGGACCAGGGTGTCCCGGAGGGAGCGATCCCTACGGAATGCCGATAGGGGGGGTAAAGGGAAGATGTGTTTGGTGGTGGCATCATGCTGGAGTTGGCTGAAATGGCGGAGGATGATCCTTTGAATGCGAAGGCTGGTGGGGTGATAAGTGAGGACAAGGGAGACCCTATCATGTTTCTGGGAGGGAGGAGAAGGCGTGAGGGCAGATGCGCGGGAGATGGGCCGGACATGGTTGAGGGCCTTGTCAACGACCGTGGGTGGAAAACCTCCGGGCTCACTTCTTTGGGCAGGAGTCCTCTCCCAGTTCAACGGATCCTTTTACCCATCTCCAATATTCTCCCTCCACCTGGACCCCTCCCTCTGGATTCTTACCTTCTCTTGATCTTTTCATTGAGAACTGTCGGCGCGACATTAGTCGTCTCAATTTCTCTGCTCCTCTCACCCATTCTAACCTGTCTCTCTCTGAACTTACTGCACTCCATTCTCTCAGGTCCAACCCTGACATTGTCATCAAACCCGCTGACAAGGGTGGTGCTGTTGTTGTTTGGCGCACTGACCTCTACCTCGCGGAGGCTGAGCGTCAACTCGCAGACACTTCCTCCTACCTCTCCCTGGACCATGACCCCACCACTGAACATCAAGCCATTGTTTCCAGGACTGTCACTGACCTCATCTCCTCTGGGGATCTTCCTCCCACAGCTTCCAACCTGATAGTCGCCCAACCTCGGACGGCCCGCTTCTATCTCCTACCCAAAATCCACAAACAGAACTGCCCCGGTAGACCGATCGTCTCAGCTTGCTCCTGCCCCACAGAACTCATTTCTCGTTATCTTGACTCTCTTCTCTCTCCCCTTGTCCAGTCCCTTCCCACCTATATCCGTGATTCCTCTGACACCTTACGTCACATCAACAATTTCCAGTTCCCTGGCCCCAACCGCTTCCTCTTCACCATGGACGTCCAATCCCTCTACACCTCCATCCCCCACCAGGATGGTCTGAGGGCCCTTAGCTTCTTCCTCGAACAGAGGCCCGAACAATCCCCATCCACCACTACTCTCCTCCGTCTGGCTGAACTTGTTCTCACACTGAACAATTTCTCCTTCAACTCCTCTCACTTCCTCCAAATAAAAGGTGTGGCTATGGGTACCCGCATGGGCCCCAGCTATGCCTGTCTCTTTATGGGGTATGTGGAACATTCCTTGTTCCAGTCCTACTCCGGCCCCCTTCCACAACCCTTTCTCCGGTACATCGATGATTACTTCGGTGCCGCTTCATGCTCTTGTTGGGACTTGGAAAAATTTATTAATTTTGCTTCCAATCTCCACCCCTCCATCATTTTCACATGGTCCATCTCTGACCCTTCCCTTCCCTTCCTTGACCTCTTGTCTCAATCTCTGGTGATAGACTGTCCACCAATATCCATTACAAACCCACCGACTCCCACAGCTACCTCGACTACAGTTCCTCACACCCCGCTTCCTGTAAGGACTCCATCCCATTTTCTCAGTTCCTTCGCCTCCATCGCATCTGTTCCGATGATGCCACCTTCAAAAACAGTTCCTCTGACATGTCCTCCTTCTTCCTTAACCGAGGTTTTCCACCCACGGTCGTTGACAGGGCCCTCAACCGTGTCCGGCCCATCTCCCGCGCAACCGCCCTCACGCCTTCTCCTCCCTCCCAGAAACATGATAGGGTCCCCCTTGTCCTCACTTATCACCCCACCAGCCTCCGCATTCAAAGGATCATCCTCCGCCATTTCAGCCAACTCCAGCATGATGCCACCACCAAACACATCTTCCCTTCACCCCCCCTATTGGCATTCCGTAGGGATCGCTCCCTCCGGGACACCCTGGTCCACTCCTCCATCACCCCCTGCTCCTCAACCCCCTCCTATGGCACCACCCCATGCGCACGCAAAAGATGCAATGCCTGCCCCTTCACTTCCTCTCTCCTCACCGTCCAAGGGCCCAAACACTCCTTTCAAGTGAAGCAGCATTTCACTTGCATTTCCCCCAACTTAGTCTACTGCATTCGTTGCTCCCAATGTGGTTTCCTCTACATTGGAGAGACCAAACGTAAACTGGGCGACTGCTTTGCAGAACACCTGCGGTCTGTCCGCAAGAATGACCCAAACCTCCCTGTTGCTTGCCATTTTAACACTCCACCCTGCTCTCTTGCCCACATGTCTGTCCTTGGCTTGCTGCATTGTTCCAGTGAAGCCCAACGCAAACTGGAGGAACAACACCTCATCTTCCGACTAGGCACTTTACAGCCTTCCGGACTGAATATTGAATTCAACAACTTTAGGTCGTGAGCTCCCTCCCCCATCCCCCCCCAACCCTTTCTGTTTCCCCCTTCCTTTTTTTCCCAATAAATTATATAGATTTTTCTTTTCCCACCTATTTCCATTATTTTTAAATATCTTAAAATCTTTTATGCTCTCCCCACCCCCACTAGAGCTATACCTTGAGTGCCCTACCATCCATTCTTAATTAGCACATTCGTTTAGATAATATCACCAACTTTAACACCTATGTGTTCTATTGTTGGTGACATCTTTTGATGATCTGCTTCTATCACTGCTTGTTTGTCCCTACAACCACACCAACCCCCTCCACTTCTCTCTCTCTCTCTCCCCCCCCCCCCCCCCCCCCCCCCCCCCCCCCCCCCCACCACACACACACACACACACACACACACACCTTAAACCAGCTTATATCTCAACTCTTTCTTGGACTCGAACTCAAGTTCTGTCGAAGGGTCATGAGGACTCGAAACGTCAACTCTTTTCTTCTCCGCCGATGCTGCCAGACCTGCTGAGTTTTTCCAGGTAATTCTGTTTTTGTTTAAGAAACAAAATGACCTGATATCAGCTGGTGCAAGAATATTCTGGAAAAATTATTGCAGAATATTAGTGTAAGGCACCTATGGATCAAAATAGTTACTAGGTGAAGTACATGGGTTTAGGTTTCTACTTTTCATGTCACAGCATATACTACTATACCCAACTGCATCTGTACAATCCTTCAAATTTCTATTCTCTGATGCATTTTCTGCTTTGCTCCACCTGACTGCTATAATTTGCAGCTGACGAATATAATTCACATTTGCAGGAAAACAGTTTATTGGTTGTTATAGAGCAAGAGATAAATTAATCAGTAGGATTATTAATCAAGACAAAATACTTACCCTCCAACTAGTTATTTGAATATTTTGGAGCCTTCTATATTGATCTAGATTTCTTAGTTAGTATATCCTATCTTGGGCTGTTGCAAAATAATGGCCAAGGTATAGTGTATATTGTTATAGGATAGATAGAAATTATATTGAGTTTCCTCTTATTTTAGAACAAATGATTTGTGAAATCTTTTAGAAGAAATATTTCTTGCAGAATATAATCATCTGTATAATATAAAGGAATTGTTTCCTCAGAATGACTAAAGATATAACAGTAAAGCCTTATCACTTGAACAGATCCTAACATTTCTAAACTATTGATTGTTTTGATCTATAGACTTAACCAGACAGCAGTATGATTTCCAAGACATTGCCCATTTACAGGAAGACTTTCGAAGTGGGAGACCAAGAAGCAGTCGGATAGTTAGCAGAGGATTACATTACAATGCAGCATCACAGAAATATCAAGCCATAGCCATTTTTTCTGTCATTTTTATGATAATTTAAATCTGGGTGAAAATTTTATATTCTTTGGAACCGCAGAGACTGCTTATGTTGGGTTTTCCTGCTCCTGGATCTAGACGGGGGGCCCAATGTAGTAGTAGCAGCTGGTTTGCCAATTGAGTGGAGGAATACCAGCCTCCACAAAGCTATATATAGGTTCCATGCAGACTTGGGCCAATGCTTCACCCCTACATCACAACTAAGTCAAATGACTAATCCTGGTTCACAGAGGAGTGCAGAAGACCATGCTGAGCATGCCAGAAGATAAGATGTCAGCCTGGTGAAGCTATACCACAGATTGTGAAACAGTGAAGGCAGTATGCTGTAGACTAAGTGAAGCAATCACACAACTGACAGATCAGTCAACACTCTGTGACATCTAGTCACAAATGTTGGTGAACAATTAAGCAACTAAAAAGATGTGGCAGGTTCTCCTCTTATGTTCAATTCTGATGAAACCTTAATTCTGTTTCTTTCTCCACAGATACTGCCTGATCTATTGAGTATTTTCAGTATTTTATGTTGTTATTTAATGTGGAAAATTGCCTAGATATACTATGTCCACAAAAAGCTGGAAAACCACTGCCCTCTTGATGACTGACTCTTAATCAGCAGCACAGTGATGGAAGGAGTCATCAACAGTGCTTTCAATGCCCCACTCACTGATGCTCAGTTTCAGATGCACCTCTAGGCTTCATTATCACTGGTCCAAAATCTTGGAACTCCCTAACAGCAATGAGGGAACACCATAACCATATTGACTGTAGTCGTATAAGAAGGAGGCCCAAGGCCAGCATCAGCATCTGATGGCAGCGAGGGAGGGCAGAAAATGGCAGTTTTACCAGAGATGCCTATAACCCAAAAATGAATAGTAAACAATTTGGCATCAAGTCAATACACTTCACATGGTCATAGTTGTTTTTCTAACCTGTGCTACAAGGGGAAGAAACTTTCCACAGATGATTAGCATTTAATGACTTCTGATTGCTCTTTCAATGCACTCTCTGAAGGCATAAATATTTAAATTATAAAGTAATAAGATAGCAGTTAAAGGTAATTTGTTTTTCCTATTTTGGTAGGAAATTTTGATGCAATAACGATTACCAACTAAAAGTTACTCTTGCATACTTGATGTTTTATTCTGGAATGTACAATATCTATTTCTTAACCTTGTTACTTACAAGATAGGAATTGATTCACATGGACCAGAACCTTTATGCAACGTAGATGAAAATTTTCTTTTTGGAAAAGTCTTATTCGTTTTCACAAAATACACAGTGCAAACTCTCGACTACAATCCGCACTGTTGAAAAAATCAGACTGGAATATAACTGACAGCTTTTATTTTAACAACTACTTTTTGTCACTGCTATGGTGTTGACATAGGCCTAAGATGCAACTTTCTCTGTGTGCTTTTTGGTTTCATGCACCTAGACAAGTAACACCACTAAATAAAAGCTCTGAAGAAGAGTCATATGGGCTCGAAGCGTTAACTCTGTCTTTCTCTCCACAGATGCCGTTAGACCCGCTGAGTTTTTCCAGCATTTTCTGTTTTCGTTAGCGCCACTAAATGTTGTGTGAAAGTATAATTTTGGCATATGCTGACATAGTCAGCTGATAAAAACTGAAATACAGTAATCTTTTGTTGCATTTTCTAATATGCTAGCTTCAAAATGCAAACATTATTCATGTATTCACTCAAACATGTTTTGAAAAATAAAATCAAATTTCTGTAATCCCATGTTCAGCTAACCATCTGTAAAATTAACTGAGGAAAAATGAGGTTTTCTTTTGTGAGTTTGGAATCTATCTAGCAGATTAGAAGCACTGCAAGTAATGCTGCCCATTGGTCTCCTGAGTTTTTAACCATTTGATTACCTTTTCATGCAGTTTTTCCTTAGCTCAGAATCTCTGGTGCTAAGAAATTAGCTTTAATTTTGGTTTACTTTTAGAAATTGCATTGTAGTCATGGCTAACCAGAATACAAAAAAGTACAAACTAGCACACAATACAGTTAATAACAAGTGCTTTAATTCATGTTAAACTATCCCACTGTAGGGAAGAACTTGAACATTCAGTATTCTGATAACTTTGCTAGATAAGGTCTGCAGTACTTTGTACAACATGTACAATTAATTTTATATTCAGCAAACAGGACACTATTAAGAATTTACACTCTAAGAAATGAAAAAAAAAATCTATCAGTGGATATTTGTGCATGGCCCCTCATAAAATCTGTGACATTTCAGAATAAAAGAAGGAATTTGCATTTATATAGTGCCTCACTGTATCTCACAGGACATCGAAACTGTCTAACATTCAATAAATTATTTTGAAATGAAGTAAATGTTGTTAAGCAGGCAATTATTTTCAAATTTATTTTGCGATTACAGTCTTTATTTGTTCCAAAATTTATTTTCTGAGAAAACAAGAAAAGTTCTGTGCATTCAAGCTTACGTTGATTTAAAAGAATCTGTGGCCGGGGTTTTCTGTGCCTACCGGCGTCGGGTGTGTTCGGTGGCATGAACAGACAATATGGCAAGAAGGCCAAAAATTGGTTTCACGTTGCCGTGAAACCAGTTTGCGATCGTCCGCTTCGCTTGCCGATGGTGGGCCACGTTCCCCGCCATCAGACGTCGCAAACCTCATTTATCATATATCAGCGTATCATTATAAGGCCAGCCCACCGGACTCATCCCATCCCCGCTGGATCGTCACCCATGTCAGTGGCAAAACACACCAAGGTGTTTCACAACAGCCTATATAAGGCGTGCACTTGTCCTAGACTGAGGAGGCAGTCTCCAGACGAGATGAGGCCAGATGGACATGTGAGGGTATGTATGTGAGACTGGGTGGTGATGTCCCTTGAGTTGGCAGTGAGTGAGATGCCAGTGAAAGTGTGATGAGCTTGAGTTTGTGAGTTTAGAGTGATGAGATGGTTGCCATACCCTGGCTGCACAGAAGAGATCATTCGTCCTCTATCTGCATTGGATGACCAACTCCTTCTGCACAACATTGGCAGTGGTGATCAGTGCCATCGTCTACCAAGCCGGAGTGGTAATGTAGCTGCCCCTCTTGCAGCCAGAGCAGGGGCAAAGGACATCACAGTGGGCCTCCAAGGCATCCAGAAGACACTCGAGGGCTGCAATCTTCTTGCCTTTCGGGGCCATGTCTTCTTTGCTGCAGTTTTGGCCTGGAAGCTCTGAACACGGCTGTAGTTTAAATGTGGTGTCTGGCGTGATGAAGTGGTGAGGTGATGGCGCGGCAGGCGAATTGGAGCCCACCCGCCATTAAAAAGGCATGTATCCTGGGAATGCATAATTAATGCAGCGATGATACGGCGTGAAAAGCCACCATTGCAGCCAGCGGGTAAAACGCCATTCTACCCACCCAGTGCTTAGTGCAACTCTGGGAAGATTTCGCCCTGTATCTCATTTGAAAATTAATATTTTGCAACTGATTCATGTCAACCACCCTTCTAAAACTTTCTTCCTTATTGTTTGATCAACTGTTTTAATGCTGGTTAACTCATTTAATCTGCTTTATAACTATTGCCCTGAGTTTGTATGTTTTAATTTTTTGTTGTATTTCTTTGCTATCTGCAAGACTGTTAAAAACTAAACATAATCACATTCATTTGCGATACATTTTTATATGTTCTTTAAATCTAATTGTGTTTCTGATGGAAAATTGTTCTCAGCTAAAAAAAATAGAAAAATGTGATTTTGAGTGCTGTGTACAGTATTGGTCACCTTATTTAGGGAAGGATGTAAATGCATTGGAAGCAGTTCAGAGAAGGTTTACCAGACTAATACCTGGAATGGGCGGGTTGTCTTATGAGGAAAGGTTGGACAGACTAGGCTTGTATCCGCTGGAGTTTAGAAGAGTAGGAGGTGACTTGATTGAAACGCATAAGATCCTGACGGGCCTTGACAGGGTAGATGTGGAGAGGATGTTTGCTCTTGTGGAAGTATCTGGAACTAGGGGTCACTTAAAAATAAGGGCCGCCCATTTAAAACTGAGATTAGGTGAAATTTTTTCACTCAGAGGGTCATGAGTCTTTGGAATTCTCTTCCTGAAAAGGTGGTGGAAGCAGAGTCTTTGAATATTTTTTAAGGCAGAGGCGGATGGATCTTGGTAAGCAAGGGGGTGATAGATTATCGGTGGTAGGTGGGATGCAGATTTGAGGTTACTATCAGATCAGCCATGATCTTATTGTACGGCGGAGCAGGCTCGAGGGGCTGAATGGTCTACTCCTGATTCTTGTTTGTATTTTCTTCAAGTTAAATAATGAACTGATCCAAAGTATATCACAGACACGGCATTTAAAAAGGTCCGTTCCAGAAGTTTTAGTGAACATAAATTTAAAAACAAAATGCAAATTTATGCCAAGGGCCACCTTTCTAGTGCTGAAAAACCCACCACTCTGCTGCAGAACTACAGATAACAGTTCCACCGACCTCCAATGAACTCCTGAAGTAATTCCAAGCCCGGTGACTGTCTCTCCCCCACCCTCCCTCCTTGTTGTGCTAAAAACAAAGGAGTCTTATCCCCCGCCCCAAGCCTCATCTCCCTCCCCTGCAGCACTGTCAAACTCATGAACCACCCTTCATATTTTAATAACTACAGCTCTTCTATTGTTGCTGAACTCTAGGCTCCCCCCCTCACACCACCATGTTCCTTAATGCTAGGTGCTTACCTCTCCAGCCTTGCTTCTCACTTTAAATAAAAATTCAGTACATGTGAAGGAAAGTATAATTAAGACCTAAATTACATGTTGTTTTTGAACAGAATTGAGGAATTTTTTTACCAAGAAAACCTGTGTGGAAGTGTAATAAAAACACCTACTCCTCCACAGTCATATCAAGCTAAGTGAGACCATTCATAATTTCAGTGTTCTGTTTGATGCTGAACTGAGTTGTAAACTTTGCATCAATCTATCGCCGAATCTGCATACTTCAATCTTAGCATCATCACCTGTTACCACCCCTACCCTTAGCCATGAAATGATATGATCTTCACCGTGGCAAATTCAAGAAACATGCAAGGAACAGCACCAATCACAGCACACGGCCTTTTTTTGACTTCACAAAAGCCTTTGTCTTGACTCTGTCAATCACATAGGCTTGTGGAGTATCCTCCTCAAGTTTGGCTGCCTCAGAAATTTGTCATTATCATCCGCCTATTCCACAATGACATGCAAGCTGTGATCCTTACCAATGGAACCACCACAAACCCTTTCTTAGCAAAAGTTGAGATTAAATAAGGCTGTATAATTGCACCAACGCTTGTCTCTATTTTCCTTGCTGCAATACTGCACCTCACCACTAGACAAGAAACTGTTCAACCTACACCGCCTTCAATCCAACACCAGAACCACACCAACCTCAGTCATAGAGCTTCAGAATGCAAGTGATGCTTGAGTGTGTGGTCACTCAGAAACTGAGCTCCAGGTCATCCTCAACTCCTTCTCTGAATCATATGAGAAAATGGGCCTTTCACTAAACACCCCCCAAAAAACTAAGGTCATCTTCCAACCTATTCCCACAGCACAACACCTCCTCCCATCAATTAAGATCAATGGCGAGATCCTGGAAAATGTGGACCATTCTCCTTATCTTGGGAGTCTCCTCTCGACAAAGGCAGATATAGGCAATGAAATTCATCATTGCCTCCAATATGCTAGTTCAACCTTTGGCTGATTGAAGAAAAGGGCATTTGAGAACCAGGATCCCAAACCCAAGACTAATGTCATGGTTTACCACACAGCAGTGGTTACCACACTCCAACATGCTTTGGAGACTTGAACAACCTACATCTCAAAACACTGAAGTACCACCATCAGCAATGCCTTTGCAAGATCCTTCAAATCCGGTAGCAAGAAAGGAAGTCCAACAGCAGCGTCCTCTCCCAAGCCAACTTGCCCAGCATCGAGGTTTCTAATCACTCACAACCAGCTTTGCTGGGTGGGACATATAATTCGTATGCCTGACATCTCATTCCCAAAGCAACTGCTCTACTTGGAACTCACTCACAGCATGAAACTCCCAGGAAGACAATGGAAATGCTTTGGGAATGTACTCAAAGCATCCTTGAAGAGATCAAATATACCTACCAACTCATGGGAGTCCCTGGCTTGTGACTGACCAAAATGGAGAAGGCTTATCTGGGAAGGAACCAAGCGCATCAAGAGACTTCATTGGAAATATGCAGATGCAAAGTTGAGGCATCGGAGGGAGCATACAAACTTCCAAATAACCCAAGTACCCAACCCTTAAAACACCACCTGCCCTGCATGAGGCAGAGTCTGAAGATCGCACATTGGACTTAAAAGCTATCCCAGAACTCATCAAACCAGACTGTAAACAAATCATCGTTGATCCCAAGGGTTTGCCTAAGAGGAGAAGTAGTAAAACATCTATTGTTCACCTCAAACATTACAATAGGAGATCTTCTGGTATTATCTTAATTTGGTTTTGGGAAAGATGTTTCAGAATTCAAACTTGGCATTTGAATTTTTGTACTTGATTCATTAGAAAAAAGTGACTATCTCTTTTCAGCATTTACGTCAACTGCAGTAGGCCTTTTCTTGTAACTAGTAGTTATTTTCTGTGCCTTCCATTGTTGGGCAATCATAAGAACATAAGAAATAGGAGCAGGACATTAACCTTCTCAAGCCTGCTTCGCCATTCCATAAAAGCATGGCTGATCTGATATTGAACTCAACTCCAGTTTCCTGTCCGTTCCCCATGACTCTTGACCCCATTAGGGCCTATAGTTCAAGAATCTGTCTATCTCAACCTTGAACATATTCAATGACTCAGAGAATATCAAAGATTCATGACCCTCTGAGAGAAGACATTCCTCCTCATCTCCATCTAAAATGGGTGATCCCTTATTCTGAAACTATCTCCCCATGAGGGAAAACATCCTCTCACAATCTACTCTGTTAATTCCCCTCAGAAGATTATATGTTTCAATAAGATCACAGCTCATTCTTCTAAATTCCAGTGAGTATAAACCTGCACAACCTTTCTTCATAAGACAACCCCTTCATCCCAGGAATGAGACTAGAGAGCCTTCCCGGAACTGTCTCCAGTCCAAGTAAAACCCTCTTTAAATGAGGAGACCAAACTGTACTCAGTATCCTAGGTGAGATGTCACAAATGCCCTTTACCACTGTAGCAAGACTTCTCTACTTTTATACTGTACTCCTCTTAGAATAAAGGCCAACATTCCATTTGCCTTCCTAATTACTTGCTATACTTGCATGCTAACTTTTTGTGCTTCACGTACAAAGTGACCCAGTTCTCTCTGTATCGCAGCATTTTAAAAAAAAATCTTTTATGGGATGTGGGCTTCGCTGGCTAGGCCAACATTTATTGCCCTTCCATAATTGCACTTGAGAAGATGTTGGTAAGCTGCCTTCTTGAACTGCTGCAGTCCATGTGGTGTAGGTACACACACACTACTGTTAGGGAGCAAGTTCCAGGATTTTGACCCAGCAACATTGAAGGAATGGCGATATATTTCCAAGTCAGGGTGGTGGGTGGCTTGAAGGGGAACTTCCAGGTGGTGGTGTTCCCATCTATCTGCTGCCCTTGTCCTTCTAGATGGCAGTGGTTGTGGGTTTGGAAGGTGCTGTCTAAGGAGCCTTGGTGAATTCCCACAGTGCATCTTGCAAATGGTATGCGCTGCTGCTACTGTGTGTCGGTGGTGGAAGGAGTGAATGTTTGTGTAAGGGGTGCCAATCAAACAGGCTGCTTTGTCCTGGATGGTGTCAGCTTCTTGAGCATTGTTGGAGCTGCATTCATTCCAGGCAAGTGGAGTGTACTCCATCACACTCCTGACTGGTGCCTTGAAGATGATGGATGAGCTTTGGGGAGTGAGGAGGTGAGTTACTCGCTGCAGAATTTCTAGCCTCTGACCTGCTTTGGTAGACACAGTATTTATTTGGCTAGTCCAGTTCAATTTCTGGTTAATGGTAACCCCCAGGGTGTTGATAGTGGAGGATTCAGTGATCGAATGTCAAGGGGCAATGGCTAGATCCTCTCTTGTTGTAGATGCTCATTGCCTGCCACTTGTGTGGTGCGAATATTACTTAACAGCGTAGCCGATTTAGCTGCGCGCCCGCCGAACTGAAAATCTAAATGACGTGCAGTGATGCCCGCCCGACGTCACCGTGCATCACTTTACGCGTCAGAGAGCGGGCCCTGACCCCGCACACTGACACAAAAATTCTTCCCAGTGAGTTGCTGCAATCTCCGTAGAGACTGATAACTTTTAAAAAGAAATTTGAACATCCAGTTAACAGCTGGAAGGATGACACAACAAGATTTAATTTTTAAGACATTTATTGTAACAAAAGATTAAAAGCACTGTTGACTTTAACATTATCTTTGTAGGCAACATATAGTTTAAACCACATAACAGAACATTCCTCTTTTTCTTTTCATAACTGAAAACACACTTCACGCTGTCCTTTAAGTAGGCATTCAATTAACCCGGAAGCAGTCCAAGCTGTTTCTTATCTCCTGAGGGTTTATTTCTGTTCTTTTCCTCCCTTACCCAGAGAACTTGTAATCTCAGAACTGTTTTTCACAGAGAAGTATTTTCTCCAGAGATTCTTTCTCTAGCACAAGCTAGCCGAATCTTCCAGCCTCATTTTAACTCCTCATGAATTCGGTCTTTCCAATCCTGGTTCGAGCTGCCATCTGCATTTCTGTGTGGTGAACCACAGCATCTTGCTACCTATAGCTGCTGTCCCTCTCCCAGATCCTGGCAGACTAACCTACTAACCTTGCCTGTGAGTTTTCAGGGATATTTTACACCCTTCTGCTTTCAAAGCCCATCTCAATGGCAACATGATCACATGGGCCTTGTATCCAGGTAGAAATGCTGAGTAGCTACTGATAGGACCCCAATTCCCTTTTATCTTGGAAAGAAACAGATAGTTTCAAGCACAAATGTTTACAATCCAATGTTCTCAACACCATTCTGGGACTTTGGAGACTCACAGACTATTCACTGTCAGCACACAGGCTGCTGTCAGTGTTTTCAAGTGTAAACACCTTGCACCTTCTTCTCACTAAAACAATCTGGGCCCCTTTTAATCTCTAACAATTGAATCACCCCAGGCTTGCTGTCAGGCAGACTTTAGAACAGGTCATATGACCCCCTTCATTTTATCCTAAATTAAAGACACTGTCCCAAAACAATCTTATAAACTTCAAAATTGTAACAGAGTACATTTCAAAAGTATTTCTTAGGCTGTAAAGTGCTTTGAGCGTTTGGTATTTATGAAAAGCACTATATAAATGCAAATTTTTCTTTCTTTTAACTTCCTTAGATTGCCACAGATGGTTCATTCTTTCACAGAGTCTTTATTCAAAGGGGGAAAAAAGTTGTTAGTGGCTTGAAGAATTGATAAATGAAGGAATGCCAGAACTATTAGCTCCTTTTGGGGAAAAGCTTCTTAAGAGCATGTTTCTTTCAGCACTCCCAGTAGGCAAGAAACCTCAGAAGAAGTATTGGTTTTGAAAAATTGGGTCAAGTTCTTTTCCCAGATCACAAATCTATATTCACATCAATGTTCACTTTTGAACTTAAAAACTGCAACTGAATAGACAAATTCTCCAATCCACCAGATCAGCTCCTCTGTGTCAACATAGAGGCTGGTTAAAGCTTGATTCAACCAGTCATAATGCCAGGAATTAGCACATCTTGTAACTGACTGCATTGGAAAAACTCTAGGTAGTTTTCCCTCCATTAATAGAGGATGTGAGAATGACCATTTCTGTCCTGTGGCATTAAGCTTTCAAGCTCCCATTTGCTGAGTGTACAAATTTTTACATCTTCCAAAATTGTGTTTGAAAATGCATTTTCCCTTGATAGGGAATTCAGGTGCTTTTAAATAGCCAGCGTACTGTTTAACTGGAAGGTATTCTGCAGGCCTGTATTGACTTGTACTGGCTTAATTTTGTGCATCACTAGATGGACAAAGAAATGTATTGAGAACCATGCAAGTCCCAACATGAAACACATCATTAATTTTTTTTGAGAATGTCATGCAGTCAGCCAGGCTACAATTAGATAGATACTGTTATGCATTCAATGTGTAGACTTGAGATCTGCAAACGAAGCCAAGATAGTGTATAAGTTTCATCCAGCTTAATTTTCAGAGTTTTATTTCTCCTCAATAAGATGAGATGTCGACACCATTGTGTGGCTATTGGACAGCTGAAGGGTTGGAAATAAAGCTCTGGGTATGACTGTACATGATCAGTAAATAATTTGTGCAATTGACAGGGAGACATACTCTGAGAAGATTAGAGGGTATAGTCATCCCCAGGTAGGCAAGTTTTAAACATGTACAATTAGACTATACTCTACATGCAGTATTGTACACATTTTTGCCAAACATTGCTATTTGGATCCGGCTCCAAAGAGATGCAGTTTGGCAGATCTGTGATACTATCAGCCTTGGGCACCAAGTAGACAGATTCTCCTTTTTGAACACGTGCACCTCTATGAGAATTGTGAATGACATGTGAAGGATAAAAAAAAAAACTGCTTGCTTACTTTTAAGTGTTATAGCTTTTGTCCTTCAGATTAATTTGTTTTCCATATATTCCAAACTCCTTGCCTCCAGACCATGCACTTCTAGTTTTAATTGATTTCCCCAGATTAGGTTCTCTGTATTAGATTGAAAGCAAATTTCTCGTTTCAGTTCTTTGGAACACAGTTGTCTACCCTGCCACATTTCTGTAAAAGTCCCAAGCATTGGTTAACAATTTTAAATTTTATTATAATTTTGTTTAAAATTACTTGTGTGCTTTGAAGGATGGTTACATTTGTTTAATCATGTGGTACCTAAAATCCTATGGATGGAAGCACAAAGATTACATAAAAAACAGAGGACTTTAGTAATTTCACGTGCTGGTTTTCAGATTGTACTTTTGGTATAGATGAGGAATTGCAAACTCTGGATCATATTGAGGTCTGGTTAAGAAAAGTTATCTGCAAATAAACTTCTGCTGTAATGAAAAAGAAAATGAGAGAAGAACGGAATGCTGGATATTTATGCTGAGACATTTCTTGCAACTGCTCACTTACAATTGATTGAACAGCAAATACTGAATTATTAACTTGATACATTTGTCTGTCTATATCCTGCACTACAGAAGTGATTAAAGCACATTTAATGTTTATGAGTAGATTTTTTCACTGCTGCCCTAGCTTAGAAGGCAGGAGCAGTGGAATGAGATGAATGCCCATGATTTTGCAAGCAGTAGTCAATGGTGGTCATATTGAGTATCTGGGAACGTCAATGGCAGTACAGCATAAGACTTTCAAGCCTTAAGCAGATTTTTCTTGGATGATGAAAGTGGAGACTATGAGGCTGAGCAAGTTAGGTAGAGGAAACACAATTGCAAAGACTTTAATTAGATTTTTAAATAATGAACAATTTTCTTTGCCAAAGCAAGAGTTCAACTGAATACCTTGTTTTGCAACCTGCTTTTTCTCTAGGTAGGAAGAGATGGAGTTTGGGCCTTCCCCTAGTAAGACACAATGCTTCAGGTTTTTCCTGTAGTTTTAAGTGCTTGGCCTCTGGAAGTAATCTTCTCCTCTTACATGGAAAACATTAGCAAGTAATTAAGCAACATACTTTGCAGGGTTTTCTGCTCATCGAATAGTTCAAACAATTATATAAAAGTTTGGTTACTCAAAGTGTAGAAAGTGAAAATTAGGTTAAATACCTTGCGAAGTGCAAAACTGCGCCTTTGTGCACATTGATGTGGACCTTCTGTATGTAATCCTAAAAACACTCAGACTAAGTATATTAAATTATGATTGAAATTTTTTTGTTAGGCATTTTCTTCCTTTCAAAGTGTTCTCCACCTCTAATGCTATGCTGCATTCCTCGGAGTCTTCCACCGCCACTCTTAATGACGATCGCCAGGGGATGTGTGAGAATGAAACAGATTGACTTAGCTAACAATTCTTTCTTTCTCTCTCTCTGGGAAAGTGTCTTCTCTAGTCCAGTTGGCTGAGATCAGAAATTCACAAAATGTTACCTTACTGGAAATCAAAGGAGTAAATCTATGTTTTACTATTTGATAACACAGTAGATTAGTCCAGCTACACAGGGCACAGCTAGACCACATGTTATTCAGCAAGTCTGAACCTTTGATTATCAGTTTCTTTACAGATTTTTTTTTATTACAAACCGACAATGCAATTTTACAAAAATGATTAACAAAAAATGTCGGAACTTTTTGTTGTTAAAAACTCAATATGAAGTATAGTGGATGATTTATCAAACTATATTGATAGAATTTCTATTTCAGCATATTGCCATATTTTTCTTGCAACACCTACTTGGCTAAGGCTATTTCTCTGAGTCTTTATACTGGATTGGTTATCCTTCCTTTTACCAACAATGTTTCATTGGAAGTTTTAAAGAAAACAACCACGACTCTCACATTACCTCAGATTATTCTGAACGATGGTCCTACTAAAATCATAGAACCCCACAGACAGTCAAAAAGACAGACAGACAGAGTCAAACTGACCCTTAAAGAATGAGTTAAATTAGGCCAGGATATTTAGGTCGGTGAGCGAGGCGTGGGGCCCCCTCGCCGACACATAAAATGACGCGGGATGACGTTGGGCGGAACCCCCGACGTCACTCCGCGTCATTTCAATTTTCAGGTTGGCGGGGGTGCAGCCGAAACAGCTGCCCATCCCTTAAGGTTGGCCGGGAGCCCTGGCAGGCTTCAGGAAAAGCATGAAACCTCATCTATGGGCGGGATGAAGTTTCATGAGGGTTTTTAAAAATTTAATAACTGTTTGATTGATATGTCCCAACATATGTGATAGTGTCACATGAGGGGACAGGTCAGGGAAGTTTTATTTTTGCCCCTGCACCATTTTAAAATTTGGTGCCAATCTCCCTGAGGCAGCACCTAGCCTCAGGGAGATGAGGGCGCTCTTTCACACGCATGAGAGAATCCCTACCCCGCCCACACAGGGAGCGCATAGTGATTCCTGGCAGACGTCACACTGGGAGGGCTTTAATTGGCCCACGTAAAATGGCGGTGCACCCCCAATCGGGGGCACGATTGGAGGTGCACCCGCATGTGCCCGCTCCTGCACATCCCGCCCGATGGGGGGAAAATTCTTCCCTCCGTGTTTTATCACTGTCTGCCTTAGAACACACTGCTGTATTTTATGTGTGTATCACTTTTGTTTGAAATGAAGGTGCAGCATATGGGATGTGCTGACACATTGATTCATCTGTCTGGTGTAAGGTTTGATGATTACCAGACAGAAATATTTCTACTTCTGGTATAATGAAGCTGGAACTTTTAGTTTTCAGATTTCGTTTCTGTGGAAGAATGAGCCTTTATAACCTAGGTTAACATTCTTAGTTAAAAAAAAACATATTGGCCAGCACATGAAGCAGGGTCACACTCAAGCTGAGTAAAAGTGAATGGACTGAATTTGCTGTTTCAAACCCCGGTACCAGCCAGACCCAAAAAGGTTAATTACATTATACATAATCAAGAAGTGTACTCAAGTGACCTTGTCTTTCGCTTCATTTTTCAACTTAGCAGCATGGAGAAACATTGAAAATTTGAAGCTTTCTGTGTTGGGATTCATAGGTTCAATTTAATGACACAGTATCAAGTAAAGTCATTTTATAATGGAGCTCCTTAGGAAAGAAGCAGTTGTTTGCAGGACCTCTAAAAAGGAGCTGCTTTGCACGGTAATAAGGTGGAATTTTACAACAGCGAGGGCAGAGTTTTATGTCCTATGGGCAGGTGTGCGCCCAACCCGATCGGGTGTAAAATCACGTGAGATACCGTCGAGCGAGCGTCCTGACGTCATCGTGCACTCACACGATACTTCGCTCAGTGGGTGCACACGGCAGTCGGAAGCATGCCCGCCAACAATTAAGCTGGTAATTAAGCCCATTAACGTCGCAATTGTCTGCGATTTTTCATGACCTGTTCAACCTTACGGTTGGCGGATGGACCAATCTGCTAGGCAGGCTTTACATTTTTCATGAACCCTAATCCAAAGGCGGGATGAAATCTCTGTTAGGAAATAAAATAAGAAGAAATATCTGGGAACAGCATTTTTGTGAGGTATGCTTTCAGGTGCTTGATTGTGCTGCCTGGACATTGTTTTGTAGCTTTTTAGTGCTTTATTTTATTATTTGCAGGTCTGCAGCTCCAAGGCAGCTGTCGACCTTCAGGAAACACTCTCATAGTGCTCACCTGCGCCCTTGGTGATATTGTCGCCCGCCCTCTTCCCACCCCCACCCCAGCAGTGCTGAGCTTTTCAGCACGGGTTTCACGCTTGTTAGCCATTAATTGCGGTCGGGGGCGAATTGCAATCGGGGGCCTATTTCCCGACCGCTCCCGGGCCTGCCTATCGTGCATGCCCAACGAGGGAAAAATTTAGGTCCGGATTTTTATGGTCCCGCCTAAGTCAATGGAGTTTAGAATGGCTTGCTGCATTTCATGGTGACGGGCCCATAAAATTCCAGCCATAGTTTTTGTTATTAGTGTGCCATTTGATTAATTGTTGTGATCTTTCTCCACTGTGTCATGTTCATCTGATGAGAAAACTGTCCTTATCTAGGCCTCTTGGGTTGCATGCCAGTTCTAAGAACTATGAATGCATTATGCTACCATTTTATTTAAAATTTTCTTTGCAGGAAGACGCTATGGAAATGTAGAAGGCTTGAATTAAAGAGTAAAGGTCCCCCTGACCACAACATGGATAAAGAAAGCCTGAGAGCAAACATCACAAGTAACTGAATAGCATGAAGAAATAACCTCACTTGAGTTATATTCTTCAAATGGAAATTAGATCAGGGACAAACTAGTTACATTTACGTGTACAGATGGTAATTGTGACCACAGTAACATACATTATGGCAACACTAGTTTTAAATAATAAAAATAAACGAATTAAGCCATTATTTGCACTAATGCAGCTTTGTCAACTCTGAGACAGCCTCTTAACATTTCTAAGAAGTCATGTGATAGGGTTTGTATAACAGATTAATAAAAACTGGTTTTGGTTGTTTAATTAGCCAAAGAAAAGAATGTAAATGTATTTCTTAAGCTAAGAGATTTCAAGATAACTGTTCTCAAAGTTATTAAGTTTCACATTTCCAGTCAGATGTCAACCTCACTTGTAAAAGGGTACTAATAATCTTTACAATTGATAGGATGATGCCACACCAGATTATTCTTTGCTGCAATAACTCGCAATATCATCATAATGTTAAATTTTGATTGGCAGCATCTGCTACAGTGGTCATAATGAATTTAATAGGTTTGTAAAAATGAAAAATTTCCAACTTTTATTTTGATTGATTGAAGGTTAAATTTGGCTCTTTGCCTAACCATTCACTAAATTTTCTATGTGAAATATTTTAGCTATTATACAAACATACAAATTAGGAGCAGGACTAGGCCAATAGGGCTTTCAAACCTGCTCCACCATTCAATAACGTCATGGCTGATCTGATTATGGCCTCAAGTCCACATTCCACCTAATCCTGATAACCTTTGACTCTTTTATTAGTCAAGACTCTATCTACCTCTGCCTTAAAAATATTCATTGACCCGGCCCTCATCGCTCTCTGGGAAAGAGAATTCAAAAGATTTACGACCCTCTGTGAGAAAACAGTTCTTCTCATCTCTGTTATAAATGGGGCAACCCCTTATTTTTAAACTGTGTATCCTAGTTCTAGCCTCTCTCACATCCTTTCAGCATCCACCCTGTCAACTACCCTCAGGATCCTATGTTTCAATAAGATTACCTCTCAATCTTCTAAACTCCAATGGATACAGGCCCAGCCTGTACAACCTTCCCTAGTAAGATAACCCATCCCAGGTATCAATTGATTGAATCTTCTCTGAACTGCTTCTAACACATTTCTATCCTTTCTTAAATAAGGAGACCAAAACTGAACACAACATTCTAGATGTGACCTCACCAATTATCATGTATAATTATAGATACTTTCTTGCATCCTGCAAGAGGAAGTGATGGCGTAGCGGTATTGTCGCTGGACTAGTAGTAATCCAGAGACCCAAGGTAATGCTCTACCGAGTTCGAAACCTGCTACGGCAGATGGTGGAATTTGAATCCAATGTAAATATGGAATTAAAAGTCTAATGATAGTCATTAAACCAGTTATGTAATTGACTCTTAAATGCCCTCTGAATTAGGGATGAGCAATGAATACTAGCCAAGCCACATCCCATGAATAAAAATAAATAAGCACATGCACAAGCTGCATTTCTAACGCAATCTGAAAACCTCTACAAAGAGATCATGGGCTCCATCACTGTAATGGTACAGCTGAAGTTTTCCAATGAAAGTCAAAATATTTATACAGATTTTCATATTATAGGATTTTCATACAAAGTAGGGACCCCCATATGTACAAAGTACAAGCATTATCCTGGATCTCTGTAGACCTGACAGAAATCAATATCGAAGCATTTGGAAGTTAAGGGTCATTGCAGCATTCATCTAAAACTCAATTGCATGTGTGATTAATTAGAACAGACAGACATATAACTCATATGTCTCATAAAGATATTTACCAAATACTCATGTTGTAAATTTATAAACCATAATCTCAATGGAGATAAACTCGGATTTCTATCACTGCTCATTTCCCTCTGGAACCACAGCAGTCTGCTGCTTCAGAGAAGTGGAATCACTGTGTTTATGGAAATAAATTTTTTAAAGGCTTACTTCACTAAACAGTTCTACTCAACAAGGGACCTCTGAAAGGTCTGTACGTACTGTTAATTTGTAACTCAAAATTGCATAGGAAGAGTTTTATATAAAATCAAGATTGCACTCGTGACTGTAATCTTCATGGACCAAGGTCATCAATAGCAAATGGCATAGCTGAGAATATATAGGTCAATATAGTTTTTCTCATTGCCAAATACTTTTCATAAGTAAACGTTCAAGAATAGACAATCAACATCGTGACCAAATTAATGGCACTCTTTCACAGGTTATCCCAGGTACAGAAAATGTATGTATGTTGTTTGTAGATCTGATCCACAAAGCATTTACTGCATTAAAGTGTTCTTGTAAACAGTGAAAAAGGAGAATTAAAACTTAATCCTTAGCGTTTGCCTATTTCTATGAAACTAGCACAGTTAGCTTGAGAAAAATGACCCTTGGTGGTGAAAAGCTTTGGGGCCAGCGTTCAAAATACATGAGGGTGGCAGACAAATTTTCCCCTTAAGGCCCCTAATATGCCAGGAAAAATTCAATCACAGACCAATTAGAGAAAAGTCACCCCTAGAAGTGGAAAGTGACAGAATCTGTGAGGAACAGCTCCTGTAATCACAGGCTGTTTCTCTCACATGATTGCTGCTGGTAGGTTCACTACTGACCCTATCATCAGCAAATGCAGGAGAGAAACAGCCTTTGATTGGAGGTGCAGTGAGCAGAGGGAAAGCGAGTGGCAGTGCTCAGCCTGAGGCCTGAACACCAGAGTAGCAGTGGTGAAAGAGGCTGTAGGAGCAGAAAGAGGTGGCGAGAAACTGGCTGGAAGACAGGAGAGGCAGCAGGGGAGTGGCTGTGGGGAGGGGGAGAGAGGTGGAGAGTGATTGGCTGCAGCGGGGAAGAGGTGGCAAGAATGCGACTGCAGGAGAGAGAGGTGCAAGGGAGCTGCTGCAGTGGGGAGAGGTGATGAGTAACTGGTAGCGGGGCAGAGGCGACAAGGATGTGGCAGCAGGGGGAAGGTGGCAAAGGAGCGGCTGCGGGGGTGAGAGGTAACAAGGGAGTGACTGCAGGATGGGAGAAGTAGCGAGGGAGCAAATGGAGGGCAGGAGAGGCATCGAGGGAGTGATTACGTGGGGGAGAGGTGGCAATGGTGCGACTACAGGGGAGAGCGGTGCAAGGGAGCTGCTGCAGGGGGAAGAGGTGACCAGGATATGGCAAGGGGGTTGGCAAGGGAGTGGTTGCAGGGGGTGAGAGGCAGCAAGTAAGTAAGTGGCTGCAAAGGGGGAGAAGTGACAAGGGAGTGACTGCAGGATGGAAGTGGCAGCAAGTCGGTGAAGTGGCGAGGGAGCGACTACAAGGGGGGTGAAATGGTGAGAGAGCAACTAAAGGGCGGGAGGATTGGCAAAGGAGAAGCTGCAGGGTGAGAGATGGGAAGGGAGTGGCTGCAGGGTGAGAGAGGTAGTGAGGGAGCAGCCACTTTGGGGCAGAGGAGGTGAAGGGTGGGAAAGGCTGCATGGGGGAGAGAGGCTGCAAAGACAAGTGTGGCTGCCCGGGAAAAGAGGCTGCGAAGGATGAGAGGCTGCAGGAGGGGGGAGTGGCTGTGAAGGAGCTGAGGGACTAGGGGGTGGGGAAGCTGTGAGGGATTGGGGGAAGATTCTGCAAAGGAAAGAGAAAAATTTTAAACCTGTCAACAAAGGAATACTCAGCTAACTGGGAGCCAGGTAAACCTGAAGTCACTGAAGCAATGATTTCCTTGCAAATGAATGTGTGGTCTCCAGCTTAAGGCTGCAAAATTCAGGAGCTGGTGCTACTGTATAGGAAAAGTGCTGTGGATGCTATTATAATGCAAACTGTGTTAATTGGATAATTTGTTACTGAACAGTATTTTTCATGGGGAAGATTTGCATTTATGTGTTATCACATTTCAAAGTTTCACATACTGTGAATGACTTGAGATGCAGTAACTGTTTTAGAGACAAACATGCAACTATTTTGCAAATATTATGATTCCAAACACTAAAAAACAACTTGCATTTTTGAAGTGCTTTTTAATGACCTCAGGTTGTCCCAAAGTGCTTTATAGTCAATGAA
Organism: Carcharodon carcharias; assembly: GCF_017639515.1. Classification (NCBI taxonomy): domain Eukaryota; kingdom Metazoa; phylum Chordata; class Chondrichthyes; order Lamniformes; family Lamnidae; genus Carcharodon; species Carcharodon carcharias. The sequence continues at coordinate 51,904,299 of NC_054487.1, read as the reverse complement.
ATAATTTGAAAGTGTGGTCACTATTGTAATGAAGGAAATGTAATGAGGTAAATGATCAATTAATTTAGGAGAGTCTAGGACTAGGGAGCATACTCTAAAAGTTAGGAGCTTGGCCTAAATAGCCAAGTGGTTATGGTACTGGGTTTGTAACCCCAAGATCAAGAGTTCAAATCTCACAATGGCAAACTATGGAACAACGTGACTTCATCTGAAACAGATGGAAACAGGTTTGTACTCGAAAGAGTATCAAGAGTTCAAATCTCACAATGGCAAACAATGTAACTTCATCTGAAACAGATGGAAACGTGTTTGTACTCGAAAGAGTTAGCTTGGCCTAAATAGCCAAGTGGTTATGGTACTGGGCTTGCAACCCCAAGCTCAAGAGTTCAAATCTCACAATGGCAAACTATGAAATAATGTAACTTCATCTGAATAAGAACAGATGGAAACATGTTTACTTGAAAGAGTTACTCTAAAAGTTAGAAGCAGATCTTTCTGGATTGAAATTAGGAAACACTTCTACACACAAAGAGAGGTAGAAGTCTTGAACTCTCTTCTGCAAACAGCAATTGATGCTAGGTCAATGAATTGTTAAATTTTAAATCTGAGATTGAGATCTGAGATGCAGTAAAAAGGATAGTAACTGCTTGGTAAAATTCTTCTAGCTTTGTGCATATATGATGAAAATGCATTAGCTGTGACCTCACTGGTCTGCGAAAGGTGTGTTTAGAGTGATGGTTTTTTGTGGTAGGAGTATATGTAAGTTCTTTCGAGAAAACTTTTGTTGCTAACTTATGCCTGTTGTTTTCTTAAGCCGATTTAAATATAGTGGTCTCTATGAAATTAATGTTTTTCTTGTGTGTTGTGACTTTAAGTTTAGTGGAGGGGTGATGATCATTGAGGAGATTGATTGATTAATTCTTCTAATTCTGCTTCTGTGTGAGTCCAAATACTCATATGTTGACATAAATACTGACGGTAATGTTACTACATGACTGCATCACCTAATAAAGGAGTTAGTGAGAATGAAAAAGGAGCCCCCAAAGATCAAAAAGTAGCGTGTGTAAAAATCTCAAGAAGAGCTCTCGAAAATAAAAATATTTTGACCCCTGTTTGGGACTCAGAGGTCTAAAGTCATCTGTTGAAAATGGTGTCTGCTAAATGGTGTCCTGTAAAGCATTTTGGGACACTTTTTACCACATTAAATATACTGTACAAATACAAATTGTTGTTTCTCCAAGGAATGCTAATGAGCTGGTTTTGTTTTGTAAGTTTCTTCCCTTCTGCAGCTGTGGATATAACTACAGCTGCTGATCCTATTTCACAATTACAGATTCTATTTCCATATTTTCTTCCTACTCTATGTGTTCCTCATTGATTTTGTCTTGGTACATTGCTGTTTCTGGACTCCTGCATAATGTCATTTTTTGCTGCATATTTCTTCTGTCATCTCGTGTAAGAAATGGGTAATAAGAACTTGGTCTAGCCTCAAAAGAATAGCATTATGTCTTCTGTTGGCCCATTGTTCTAAGGAGTTATCTATCTTATACAAGTGATGGTTCCAAGAAGTGTCTGAGTGTGTCAGAGCATCTAGCAACCCGCACGTAGTATTCATTTGAACTTTTATGCCTCAACCCTTTAAAACTACCACCACCACTCCCTTCTTAAAAAGCACATCTGATGATTACAATCTCAGTGTCTTACTCGACCCTAAGCTGAATTTCAAAACCTATGTTTTATCATTATCAAGTGCCTACTTCTACTGCTGCAATATTGCCTGCCTCTTGCCCGATCTCACTCTCATCAGTATTAAGTCTTGTTTTCTCCAAAAGCCCCTTCGCCAACTTCTTGAGCTCCAGCTCACATCAATTTCAAGTGTTCCAAAACTTTACCACCGGCACTTTTAGGGCATTACGTTCTATTTTCCTTCTATTGGCCCCCTACTTCCCCAAAGTACCAAATTCCTCATTTTTATTATAAATCCCTTTTTGGTCCCATTCTCCATCCTCATCATTGCAAACCCCTGCTTCCCTTCCATACCTCAGGACTTAGTCCTTGGTCTCCTATGCATCACTGTCTATTTGTTCTGCCATTTTCTGCAAGTCCCTCCCTAAAGCCTTTGCTACCTCTTTTTCTACCTTTGAAAATCTCATCAAAACCTATATTTTGAACCATGTATTTTTTTTATCTATCCCAAATTTTATTACTTTGCATTCATTCATCCTCTGTGAAGAATCATGAGTGGTTATTATGTTAAGAGCTCTAAATAAATGTAAGTTGTTCTTGTATAGCACAGGCTTGGGTACTTCAGTTCACCAAATGCCAAATAGCAAAATTCATAGCATTTTTTTGGAGGCACAGGATTAAAAGCATTGGTACACACTGCTTCTAGTGACAAGTATCATTTCATTTACATTGCTACTTTGATAGTGACTTTGGAGCTGCAGCAAATTAGCTGTACAGATGTGCTAAACAACTAGTGCTGAACATCCTGAAATTAGCAATCCTAAAGGGCAGAACACAACTCTCCTTCTCTGCTATTGTAACTTGGATGGAAAGTTTAAATAGCAACAATGGGTCACTTACTAAAACTGAGACATGCTACCGTAGGTCTAACACAGCTAACTGATGAGAAAACCACATTAATTATAGCAACTATTAGCACTGCTGTTCAGCATAAAGGTTAATGCTTCAAGTATGAGGGCTGTAAATTTTTTAAAAATAATTGAAGATTTATGTGTCCCATTGTACAGAGACAGTAATTGAATCTTTAGGCAAATTGGTGAATACACTGCATTGATATCAAGGTCAGACATTAAACCTGCTGTGTATTACAATGTTTGCTTTTATTTCAGATTTAACAGCATTCAGTTTTTTTAAATTTCAGGCTTTTGTAACATTCACCCCTCATCACCCATCAAAAATGTCATTGTGACTTTGTGTGTGAAGGACATCTCTTGATGAAAGTTTAGTTTTTTTTTGTATTTTTCAACCTGTAACCCCTTCATGTTCTTTTTGTTGCATTTCATTTTTTTGCTATTCCATTTTTCGTCTATTTTTTGTTCTCATTCTTACACTCCAGTTTATTGTTCAAATTTCTCTTTATTTATCTCCCTTGTGTGTTTCTCTTCTTTTTTTAGCCTTATTCCTCTCCTTTCTGCTCTTCTTTCCCTGTCTTGACTCATGAATAGCAGCCAAGCAGTGCTCACCATATAATGCATAAATATGATGTCCTCCATGCTCTTCGCAAATGTACTACTTGTACAGAAAGAAAAATGAATATGTTTTCAATTATTTGTTTAAATATATGGGATACATTTCTGTTGACTTTACCAATGTTAATTTCGGGACAAATACCAGTGATAGCCAGTTGCTGCCATTTTAAATTAGGTCATCTCTGAACACTGTCAAAATGATGGGTTTCAGGAATTTCTCCCCCAGATCTATATTTGGTAGCAGTACCAAATAAAAACAAATTCTCGTATAGATTGGTGTACTAGGAAAGTTTACAGTATGCTTTATTCCATGAAAGAATGCAAATTTGGAACTTGAACTAGAATAAATGGCTTTCATGGAGCTAATTTTAACACAGATGAATTATATATGTATTGTCATCAATGTGGATGACAGTATAGACAATTTTTAAGCTTTCTTTTTCTTAAGTTCTCCTTGGGTCTCTCCAGGTCATGTACTAGTTTTCAGGATAACAGGATGAGTGGGTAATCTATTCCTGCCTCAACCATGATTCTCTTAAACTACATATAAGGATATGGCAGAGTGTGGCCTAAGGTGACTCCTCTGATTTTTCCCATCCAATCTTATGGGAAAGTATCTAACCTTTATTTGAAAAAGCTTACCTCCTACCGCTATGTTAGATAGTATGTTGATGCTGGTGCCAGTAGTGAGAGTTTTAATCTCAAAATGAAGATTTAATCCTTTCTTTTAAAGTTGGTTTGTTTTCATAATTTTGTCATTTAGTCATCATTTTGAAAATTGAAATTTTATATATTTTCTTTGTATAGTGTTTGTATTTTAAAAGGCATCCCTTGCCAGCAGGTTCATCAAAACCAGTTGTGTGTCAAAATTAAACATTCTCAGTTAGCTGTTATTTCCATATGTCTAGCACAGCATGCTACCTTTATCAGATTATAAATCTTTTTAACCTGTTTCCACATCTTCTTTACTTTACCTATTTGTCAATTTTTCAGTTCAAATGAAACTTAATATTGTAAGATGCAAACAGGAATGGTTGCCCCCCATAATATTCATCCTATGCTTGTTGTCGAGAACTTGCTGAGTCCAGTAAAGCAGCATGAGAACAGTAGCACAAATTGAGTGTGTCCCTGCCCCTACAGCCTGCTACTGCTAATTATGTCTCCCTTTCACAGTTTTTTTTAAAAATTGTGCTACAGGCACACTGTGATGTTAGAATATTAATTTCAAATCTAGTTGAGGAGCCAATAGATTCTATAGTTATTCTTATCACCAGTCAAGAACAGTCAGTCAAGAACAGGTCTGTTCTTAATAGCTGATTCACCACAGTTTCATTAAGGACAAAAACATGTGGGGGTGGAGACGGATTTTATAGCAAATTTTCTACTGCTGGCAATTTTCTAGAAACTATGCTGGTTTAGCAGGAGTAGATTAAAATGCGCAACTAAAGAGTTTCCTTAGCAACTTGCAACACGTGATTACAATTCCTGTCTTTTATTTTGACGATAGCACTTAAATAATTGTATTTAATGTGTACCATAAAAGGAGAGTTTGGGTGAAATGGGAAATGCATTCCATAAAGAATTTTCTTGTATTAATGCTATACCAGCTAAGCATGCTAGAGATGGCTAAATCGGATCCCTGTGTAACCATGGTGAAAACAACGTGAACACCATCTTCGATGATTTAATCTGAACAACTTTGTCTCAAATCATTGTAAACCCTAGAAGACCTTTTTGGATTGAGCTAAATGGAATCTAGATTGTGAGCATCAAAATTTACATCTTTATCGTATTCCTTTTTATGTCTCTTAAAACACTGTGGCATTCTCTATTGCAGATTCATTTTGATGCATTGTATGGTGACAAAGATACTTTGATCTACAGTTGCTTCACTTCCTTTCCAATTTGAATGCTGCTAATGTTTTGCTTACATTTACCATGGTCCATTTTTTGCTTTCTCTGTACATCCCAGTATGCAAATACAATAATTTTCACATTATCCTACTAATTTAACTTCATAATGTGCAACCTCCTTGTATTAATCCAAATTAGATGGATTTGGTTCTGGAATTCACATTGTGTTCATAGTGACTTTTTGCAGGACCACTGATTTCCCCTAGGTGAAAAGCAGTTTGCTATTGAACAATTTATACAGATGCGTTTTTTTGGCTGGCGGCGTACAGGCTCTTGTCTTACAGTCATTACAGCATAATGGGGGAAGGCACTAACTTACTACCATGTGTAGACCACCCACTACTGTTCATGTATATACACTCAAGGATAGCAATTAGAGAAACATCCCAGTTGTCTTATTTACTTGCATTCACTAAGTGTTTAAATGTTCACAAAAAGTGGTTTGAATGTAAGTGAGGCCTTGCTGACAACCTGATAGAAAATGAAAGTGGTCATGCTTCATTAAAGTTACAGCCAACTAACATCACTTCTCCTCCTCACCCACACACTGCAATTAAGTACAAAATATTGTTGTTTAGCATTTTATGAATTTCTTTGTTAATAAGCATGTAGCAGTTACATATTTAGATGAAAGACTGATCCAATGCAATGTGATCAGAACAACCTGTACAAAGGACAATGCCTCTAATTGTATCATAGACACATTCAAACACAATTGCCCTGTCTTTAATTATTTAGTTGTGGAGAGAAAGCAATGTTGCATCATATTGTAGAAGCTGCTTTATTATCATTTACCAAAACCATTTGATTTAATTCATGGAATTAAGTTAGCAGTATTTTTAAAGGACAGGGTTATGGTGCCAAATCAGGTAATTTTAGATTTTTTTAAATCCCTGATTTATTGGAAAAATGCTTTTTGCTTTTACACAACAATGCATCAGAGTATCATTTTTGCCTGACAGCACAGAGAAAGAGAAATGTCAAATGCTTTGGGAAATATTATTAAATGAAGATAATATTTAAAAGCTTCTATGCTTTGATCTTGTTAGTTATGGATGGAGTTCAGAAATAGAGGATATAATGCAATTTAATCTGTACCTACCTTGCACCACTGTGCTGAATGTATTAGTAATCAGATTTTTAACTGCCCTCATTTCAGTGGGCTGTTTCAAAGATTGTCATTAACTGTCAACCTGCAGACTTAACCCAACAGAAGATCAATAAGCTTTTGTGACATCTTGCCTTTGTGCCATGGGTTATTTTTGGTTATGACCTAGGACAAGATCAGAAGCTTTAACCTGAATCCACTTTTTTTAAAAGAGATTGCCCCATATTGATTACTGGTTAAACAGGATAGTTAACTGACTGCTCTTGCTATGGCTTTCTTTAACTCCAATATTCTAGTTGCACCTTTCTACTGATTTGAAACATGCACAAAGGATATAAAACCCCAGTTACCTTTTGTAATATACACAAACTGACAATGTTCTTTGAATTTTTATTTTTATTTCAGGTCTACATTCTCTGATTTGGGGCGGTGATTTTTGACACCTTAGCGAATAAAGTATCATAACTTTACACATCTCAAATATTCATAATACTGTTGGTTAGGAGGGGCGATGGAATCTGAGAGTTCAGTTTAATTGAAGATCCACTAATCTTGTAACACACATGTCACGTTTTAGCAATAAGAATTTCTGGAAACAGACACGCAGCACCATCAGGCATGAAGCATCAGAACTAAAATTTAAAAAGAGCTTACCTTAACATCCTAAAGCATCTCTCTCAATTCGTTTGGCTTCCTTAGAGCTTGTGACCAAGGATATGTTTTAGATAGTATGGGTGTATCCGACCCTCGGATGTGCAGCAAATACTTGAGCTGTACCCTAACAATAAGCATCTGTTTGCGTTGTTTGCTTTAGCTCTGCTGTCGAGCCGAGACAGACAATCCAGTGTATGAAAATGCTGGTAAGCTCCTTTATATTTCCCCTCGTATCCAGAGTCCTTAGTGGTGCATGATTCACACTATCAGTTGTCACATTGACATCGGGCTGCCTGCTCAGCGGTCATTAATAACTGAACACCCTCCATTCCCCAGAGAGGAGCCAATGATTTCCTGGAGCCTAGGTGTATCCTTTGCAGCTGCTTGAGTCTGGTTGGATGAAACAACTTGTCCGTCAACTGGCTGTGATGCTGAAGAGTGGATAAAAGGAGCAAGTGTTTAGATTTCCCTTTGTATCCTTCCTAGCTGCTCTGCTCACATTCGGGAACATATCGGTGACACTTCTTGATAACGTTGTTGCTGTCCGCATTTAACATTGCTCGATGGTGCTTTTGATTTTAATCAATGATGAAACTCAACTAGTTTTAACTCTGAGAGTGCATTCAGCATTTTCCTTTATACCACATTTGTTTTAACACTACAGGTACGGTGACTAACTCCTCACAGGAAAACACTCCGCACATATGTGATGAGATAATGACTGGAGCTTTTCTCACCTATAAATCTACCATAGGTAGCTCTACATTTAACGCTTGACGTGTGCGGACTACAACCTATTATTCTGGACATTCGTTCATAAGCTTTAAAATGTTCCTCGCAATATTTGAAAAGCGTCTGATAGTTATCGGCATGTGCACCTTGAATTTGTTTGGAACATTTGAGTTCCATTATTGCAATCTCCGCAGTTACAGATTAATCTGTTCAGGAGGAGCATTTTCAGTTCATTATTTTTCAGTACAATTTTCTTTCCCAGCGATAACGTCATGGAATTCTGGTTCAGAGTTGTACGATTATAAAACCTCTCTCTGTTATGCAGCACGTATTTTCACTAAGAAACTTTGTAACCTTAATGGGAGTACTGCACAATATGAAAGACATTGAATTGAAATACGGATAACACCGGAGAGATAAATGGCAATGCACTGTAAATATAATGAGAACAAAGTGCTAGAAATGCTCTTGTAAAGCAGTTCGCATCAGCTGCAGTTTGAGGCCATCAGAAGTCCTGATGTGTGTTCCTGTTTTGTAATCCTCTTCCCTACATTAATTATTTTCTGTGTAACACACTCGAGGGTTTCAGTTGTGTTTGTGAAGAGGGGAAGTCTAAGCAATTTGCACAGACATTCAAATCCATTGGGAACATTATTTGATCCTTTTTAAAAATCTTTTTAACGAAAAACTGAAAAGCCGATTGTCACGTTAGTTTAGGATTGTAATCATGTCAGTTTAATTGGGAATCCCGACTGAAAGGGTAATGCACTTGGCTTTACTTAATTGTCATTTATGCAAAATGTCAATCATCAGTATCAGTAAGAGGTAGTTTTATTCCTACATCTAATTCGCTTGTGTCGTCCTTCTAGTCACACTGAATAAGATTACCAGTTCAGTGCATACTTGTACTAAATTGCAGTTAATTTGTGCTTGGATCCGTGCCCACTATATACCAAGGAGATTTTTGCCCTATCAGTTGGTGATCGGTTTAAAATCTTGTTCCAGGAGCTGAAAGGTTGGTGTACCAACCGAGCCCCATCACTAGAAGCTTGCTTATAATTGTTCAGTTCCAGGTTCAGGTGAAGTCACTGATAATCTGTTCGTGAACTGGTTTTTCTCGCCCAGAATTGTTTCAAATACATATTCTGTAGGTGTCAATGAAATCTATTTTCAGAGGCATATTCTTGTAAATTTCTCAATATAGTTCTCAATATATTGAAAATTATTCAGATAGTATTTCAATCGAGTTGGGATGTAGGAAACTGATACCGGCGCTAAGTTTGGAAACTTAGCCACCCTGCCACCCTATCTAACTGGCACTCTACCACCCTGCCACCTACCGCCTTGTCACCATATCCAGATGGCATTCAATCATCCTGCCACCCAAGCCACTTACCTCACATACTCATTCACTAGCACACTGAAAAACTATCTAAATGTCTCAAAGCTTTTCAGTGTGTTAGTGAATGAAGATGTACCAAAATACAGCAGAGAGTAAATTAATAACTCAGCAAAAACTTGAGTTATTAAGAAGCATAGCATTATTACTTTTATTGTCACTAATGCCCTTTCCCATACAGATTTTTCTTTTTTCTTGTATTGTGTACCATTGCTTGGCCAAGAGGGTACATATCTATCAATGTTTTACAGTAGCAGGTTTCACTAAGGGAGAGAATGATTGACACTGAGCATCCTGTGATGTATTGTTAACGAGCATGCAAGGTGTTTTTGGCAGAGCATTTATTTCAGACAAATGTGCACACTTGTACAGAAGCATCTGAAGCAAAGCAACAAAGACTCATAACATGCAAATGAGAATTAGCTACCCATCAAAATATCTTACTGCTTGAGCAATTCACATTCCCCCATTCCATACTTTCGTTCCAAGTTAGTTGATAAGAGAGCCTTCAAAGTGGAACAATGGATGACTTAGCTTCAGTCTACCCTCTCACCTTTGCTCAGGCGATTACACTACCTATGTTATCTCAGCTGATAATTTGTGAATATCGGGAACAGTGAAATCTGGAAAAGTAGTCTATTTTCCATATCTTGGGAGCCTCCTTTTGACAAAGGGAGACAAAGACAACAACATCACCTCCAATGTACCAGCTCGGCCTTTGGCTGACTGAAGAAAAGAATCATTGAGGATCAGGATCTAAAACCTGAGACTAAGGTCATGGCTTACTGGGCAGCGGTTATCGCTGTGCTACTATATGCTTCAGAGACTTGGTTAACCAATAGCAGGCATCTCAAAGCATAGGAGAATTGCCACCAGTAGTGCCTTCGCGAGATCCTTCAAATCTGGTGGCAAGAAAGATGGTCCAGCAGCAGTGTCCCCTCCCAAGCCAACATGCCAAGCATCGAGGTGCTGGTTACTCTAAACCAGCTCTACTGGGCAAAATATTCATATGCCTGACAGCAGACTGCAGAGGCAATTGCTTTATTTGAACTTGGTTGCCACAGGAGACTCCCAGGAGGACAGCAGAAACACTTTAGGGATGTCCTTAAAGCATTGGTGAAGATATCAAACATCCTCACTGATTTATGAGAATCCTTGGCTTGTTACCAACCAAAATGGAGGAAGTTCATTTGGGAAGACTCTGAACACAATGAGAAGCTTCGGTGGGAAAATGCAGAGGTGAAGACGAGGCATCAGAAAGTAAACAAACTTCCCATCAACTCATCTACCTGACCCTTCAAGCATTACCTGCCCTGTATGTGGCGGAGTCTGCAGATCTCGCAGTGGACTTAGCAGCAATCTCAGAACCCATTAAATCGGAGTGGAAGCAAGTTATCCTTGATCCCAACGGACTAGCTAAATGAATATTAGGAACAAATAATTATAATTCTTCTCAGTGAAGAATTGGATTAGTACTTGCCTCAAAGATCAGTTTCATTTCTGTCTTTAAAAAATATATTTGGGACTCTTCTCCCTCTAAGGTTTTTTTAATTCTTTCATGGGATGCGAGCATTGATGGTAAGGCCAGCATTTGTTGCCCATTCTAATTGCCTTTGAGGTGATGGGTGTAGTAGTAATTTTATGATGAATGCCTTTTTCAAATTAGTTATCCCACAGGACCCAGCAGTAATTCAACAGGATATTCAGAGACAAGAGTATATAAATGAGGCAATGGAATTACCTGTGTGTCGCTGAGGCATTGGGCCAAATCATCTGAGGAGTGGAAATCACCATCAGATTGCCACTGTTCTCCTATTTTTTTTTTACACAGCACCAGAACTCCACGTTTCTGAACTCCTGACTCCTGAACCAACCCTCTTCAGAAATGCAGGGCGTGCCTGTTCTGGGAACACTTCCCCATAGGGCAGGATCATCAGGAGAAGCCAAGCACTCTCTGCTGTATTTTGGTACATCTTTAATCACTAACACACTGAAAAGCTTTGAGACATTTAGATGGTCTTTCAGTGTGCTGGTGAATGAATGTGAGTGAGGTAAGTGGCTAGAGTGGGAGGATGGTAGAATGCCATCTGGGTATGGTGACAAAGTGGTAGGTGGCAGGATGGTAGAGTGCCAGTTGAATAGGGTGGCAGGAAGGTAGGTGGTGGGTGGCAAGGTACCAGCTGCTAAGGTGGCATGGTGGGTAGGATGCCAGGGTACCAGCTGGGTAGGTAGCAGGGTGATAGGTTGTAGGATGGTGGGTGGCAAGGTGGTGGATTACAGCATGGGTAGGGCGGCAGATTTCCAGCTGAGTATGGTGACAGGGTGGGTGATGTGGCAGTGGCAGCATGGTGGGTGGCAGGGTGTGTTGGGTGCCAGCTGGATAAGGTGGCAGGCTGGTAGGTGGCAGAGTGGGTAGGGTGGTAGGGTGCCAGCTGGGTAAGGTGGGAGGTTGGGTGATGTGACAGGATGGTAGGTGGTAGTGTGGTGAAATTGGGTCAGGGGAAGACGGGGGAGTTGGGAGTGTCAGTTATATAGTTACCCAGGAATTAGACATGGTGTTTTCCTGTCTAAAATTTCCTGGATAACTATTCAGGTAAGTGAGTCAAAACCCACTGAAATCTCTGACTCTAACTCAGAGTTGCAGACTTTTTTGGAGGCTCCCCAGGCAATTCCCTCAGAGTCCTTGCGTTGGATCTTTCGAGGGTGCTCCCCCAGGGCAGTTTGTAGGGTACCTCCGAGGTACAGCCATCTGGACATCAGAAGATCTGGGCCATTGTCTCAACAGTACTATCTGATAATCCAGCCCCGTATTATAGGTCCTCTTGAGTTAGTATGGTACTGGATAAACCAATACATTTCCAGATCAGAAAATTGTAAAAACTTGTCAATTATCAGAAGCTTTGAATGATTCATTATCTAAACTAATTAGTAACATCTATCTTTTATTTAACTCGCTTGACTTAAAATAGGCTTCAAACATTTCTTAGTCAATGGACCAACCAGTTAAATGGCTAATTTTGGAATGATTGTATGTAATTTGTTGCTGAACTGCAAATGAATGAGTCATTATACTTTTAAAATAATGTGATGATTAATCGTAATTAAAAAGGTATTTAAAAATCATGGGTAAAACTTTCTTTAGCCAAAAATAAGATAATTATCACACACATGAGAGGACTTTTGATTATTCATCCAGCTCCTCTGATGAAAACACCATTAAATGTTCAAGGACACTAGGAGTGTATCTTGCATGGTCTTGATGTATATATGCTTTTGTACCAACTACTTAACTTTATCTTTGGTATAAATCTGGCACCAGATTGACGGTATAACAATAAATGTCCTGATTCCTCTATAATTAATTGCTCTACTTCATGTCCCCCTGCAACATTTCAAATGAAAAGTTTTGAGTGCACTTTCACATTGTAATGGCTCGAGTCTAACAGCTGATACCTCCCATTATAAATGGAGTCCTGTAATCCTCTTTAATGGTGGAAATTAAACTTCCTGGGGTTGGTAGATTGCTGCTGGTAACAAGTTTGATGTGTGAGCAGCTGGAGGAAGTAAACCATGCACATTGAACACTCCAGTTTCTTCTAAAACTAGGTCAAAATATATCAAGTACAATGCTTCAAGTGTGAGCGGCCTGGATCTTGCTGCAATAAGAGGGGCAAGGCTATTGACATTTGCCATTTTTACAAGGTAAATCTGACAGCAATGTTTGGCTTCTGCACATGCATAATGATACACATAAATCCAGAAGTTGCTTTAAGAGATACCCTTTTTCTCCAGAGGGGTCACTGTTGCAGTCCTTGCCAATAGACTGTACTGAAATCACTGTAATGGCGTGAACTTGCTGTAATTGCCCTCTCATCTTGCACTAAAAATGGCTGGAAAAGTTAGGACTGGTATATTTAGGAGTGAGTGAGATTTTAATTGTGTAATAAGTGATAATTGCTGCTAAACAACCTCTATATACTGGAAAAATTAAGTTTACAAGTGTGCAGTTCCATTTCCTCAAGAAAATTAATATTGCAGATATTACATTTTTTTTTTTAACTTTTCCAGTTTGTCTTTTATCTCTCTCCCGTAGTCCCATCCATATTTCCCAAGCATTTTTCACTCCCTGGATGTGATTCAAATGTAATTTATAATTCCAGTGTTTTATTTCCTGGTTTGGACTGTGTAGCTCATGAGGTTACTTCATACTGATAGGCAAAAAAGCTTTTTTGCTGCTTGCCCTGTTCACAGATACCACCATCCCCCTGTAGAAGACACATGCACTGAAACATATGTCAGATGATTGGAAGTCTCTGCTGACAAGCCCATGAAAAGGCTGGGCAATGGCATGTGAAGTAAGCAGTAAAAATTGTTCCTTTGCTGCTGAGAACAAAATCCAGACTATTGTTGCTTTATTCACTCAGTGTCGACATAAAAAAGCTAGTGAAGACATCTTAAACTACCTAAATTTGTCTTGCATCATGTTATGGTCAAAAAGCAACAGCTTACAGGGTACTCATGTGTTTATACTGGACCACTGATGTTTGGCCGGTTGATATGGCCTCATTCTTCATTTCATCAGAAGCAGTCAGTAAACCGGTACACTATTACTTCATCACCTGAGGTTTTAAACCATGACATGGCAGCATAATATTAATGGTGACAGTTCACTTCTGGGACACAAATTATGTTACCACAGGAAAAGTCATCAAATAATTTAAATTTTAGAGAAATATTTGTCAACGAGGAGCAAAATAGGCCTAGAATTATCCTAATTCTAAAGCATTGCTATGCAGTTTTAATTGATTCTTGACAAAATACTTTTGATATAAATATACTTGTGTTTCCTTCTGTTTGCCTTTATTGATAATGTCAGGGATGCAAGACATAAAACATGTTCTAAGTGTTGTGCCAAAACTGTTGAAATAAATTTCACTTTGGACTGTTGGATCAAATTTGACCTGTTGCTTTTTAACGCATTCAGTTAATGTTTGCATAAAATTCCAGAATTGCTTTGATTTCAGTAGAAAGCACAGATGTACTGTCTAATGCTTTATTTGTGCTGGAGAGATGATGATGTAGAAAGCTGTGGTTGGTAGGAACTCTGCAGAGCGGTGGTGGTTAAGGATGAAACGCAACCTTTCACTAGAGTGAAATGATTTTTGATAAACAAAATGTTGGCTTGTGATAGTAAATTGCTATGAGTCAATTAAGTTTATTTTAAATCTTCAGTACGCCAAGCCGCACTGTGTAATGTGCACTTTTTTTTCACCCCATTGAGCTCACTTGTGTGATGTTTACCACTATCAACTGTACCATCCCTGTTTTAACCTCTTGAGGACTTCAGAAATATTTCTGCACCTGTAGCAAAACTGTCAGAATTATGGTCTGCTTAAAATGTATTTTGAGAACTCTGTGTATTTATATTTTTAGTTTTGTATAGTTAGCTGAACACACTTAGCTTTATTTTATAGTTTAATCTTTTATTTGGTTGTCAATTCTCCTGCGATGTGTCTGTGCACCATTTGCTGCGTGGGAAGGTCAGTGGGCTTTTGCCAATGATCCCTAACTATGAGAGCAGCCTGCACTGATTCAATGTTGGGAGGGTTTATGGATCCACCTAAAGCTCTTGAGATGGGAAGATCAGTGGAATTAGAATTCAAATGGCACCTCTAGAATGGTATTGGGTTCAATTATCTTTTGCTACTCCAGGACAATTGTTGGAACTCATTATTTGTTTCCTTGTTGAAACATTTTAATTTCTGATTTCCCCAAAAGAAGCCACATGTTGTATATTCAGGTTGAGCAGGACCGTGACCAGCATTTGTGCGATGAATGCTGCTGTAATAACCGTATTTTAAAAAACAATAAAAATTATGCTCTGATATATTCATATGGGATGTCTATTGTGAGAATGGGGTTTGTGTGTGTGTGTGTTTGTGTGTGTGTGTATGATTTAATTAAGCTGGGTGGAGATTAATAGGAGACAGGTTGTCTGGGGGGTTTAAAACATGAAAAGGATAGAGATGTTAGGTTTGAGGTACAAGTAACATTTGCATTTTTCGATAAGTTGAGAGTTTGGTTGAATAACAAAAGGAAGTCAGAGGTGACAAGAAACATGCTTGTGTCTTGCAGGAATGCCATAGGAAATAGAAGTGGGGATATATTTTATTGACCTGAAAGCAAAGACAAGAATGAAACATGAAAGAGCTTAAATTCATAAGGATTTGAGTTTCAAAGAGATGTGAAAACAATGGAACCTGAGATGAAGGGGGAAAAAAGGCATTTTAGAGTTACTGTGGAGAGTTTAAGGAAACTGTTGAACTGGGGCTGGAGCTGTGAGCTATAGCTGGAGCTGAGTGTTGAGCTGGAGCTGAGCAGGGAACTGGTGGAGCTGGTAGCTCTGTGCTGAGAGAAGATGCATGTTTGAATCAGCTGTCCAGTCAAGCCAGAAATGTCTTGGGCTGAGAAAAAGCAGTTTTGTTCTGAAGTTTGGATTTCCACAGCAGAGTGGAAGAGAGTTATAGGTATGCCTTTATTGAAGGTACAACATTTTGCCTTGGGTAATATTACTGAATTTTTATAGTTAAGCATCTATAAGGGAGTGTTGCCTAGAAGGTGTTTACTTATGGCTCTGACCAAGTAGAGAGTCTTTTTGGGGGAATGTTTTATAAGACTAAGTTTATCTGTGTATCTGTAATCTTGTATGCTTAAGATTTCTTTCATTCTTGTTCATAAAACTTTTACCTTTTAATTTTTAAAAATCCCAAGATGTTACTGGACGACTTACTGCTGAAATTAGTACATCATCTTCTCGTTTTCAGAACAGAAAAAAAAGGGTATGGCCCGTAAGCCAAGTTTCCTTCTGGGATTTGGTTTGCACAGCAATTACCATCAGCTGTGGTTAGAACACTATATGCAATTGCTTGAAAGATGCTCTACATGACTCATTGCAAACTTGATCTTGGAGCTCTGGGATTATCAACAGTTAAACGTAAAACCAGATTACATGGATGTGCCACACAATATTGTCTACGCAACATGTGTGATCTGCTCTTGCATCTTGATGGCATTTTACAGTTTATAGTTTCAGTTAATATACAAGTAATTTACGAACATACAAAATAGGAGCAGAAGTAGGCCATTCAGCCCCTCAAACCTGCTCCACCATTCAATAAGATCATGGTTGATCTGTTTGTGTTTTGAGTTCTACATTCCCATCTACCCCAGATAACCTTTGATTCCCTCGCCTTACAAGAGATTTATCCACCTCTGCGTTAAAAATATTCACTGACCCTGCTTCCACTGCCTTCTGAGGCAGAGTGTTCCAAGTCACACAACCCTCTGCGAGAAAAGATTTCTCCTCATCTCTGTCCTATAAGGGCAACCCCTAATTTTATTACAGTGCCTCTGAGTTCTGGACTCAGCAACAAGAGAAAACATCCTTTCCATCTTCACCTTGTCAAGACCATCCAGGATCTTATTTACTTCAATCAAGCCACCCCTCACTCTCTTCCAACCTTCAATCAAGCCCAGCCTGTCCAATCTATCCTCATAAGACAACCCGCTCATTCCAGGTGCCAATCTAGTAAACCTCCTCTGAACCGCCTCAAATGCATTTATATCCTTCCTTAAATAAGGAGACCAAAACTGCACAGGGTATTCGAGTGAGGCCTCACAATGCCCTTCATAACTGAAGCATAACATCCTTACTTTTATGTTCAATTCCTCTCGTAATAAAGTATAACATTCCATTAGCCTTCTTGATTACATGCTGTAGCTGCATGCTAACTTTTTGTGACTCATGCATGTGAACACCAAGATCCCTCTGCACCTCAGAATTCTGTAGTCATTCTCCACTTAAGTAATACTCTGCTTTTTTATTCTTCCTGCCAAAGTGAACAACTTCACATTTTCCCACATTATACTCCATGTGCCAGATTTTTGCCCACTCACTCAACTTATCTATAACCATCTGCAAAATCCTTATATCTTCTTCACAGCATACTTTCCTAACCCCAAAACAGACCCCTGTGGGACTCCACTGGTTACATCCTGCAAATCTGGCAAAGACCCACTGTATACTTTGTTTACTGCCAGCCAGCCAATCCTCTTTCTAGGCTATTATGTTATCCTCCACACCATGAGCTTTAATTTTCTGCAATAACCTTTGATGTGGCACCTTATCAAATGCCTTCTGGAAATCCAAGTACAGGACAGCTACAGGCTCCCCTCTATCCACAGCACGTTACTCCTCTAAATAACTAATAAATTGGTTGAATATGATTTCCCTTTCACGAAACCATGCTGACTCTTCCTGATTATCTTGTGTTTTTCTAAGTGCCCAGCTATAACTTCTTTAATGATCGACTTTAATGCCTCCCCCATGACAGATGTGAAGCTAACTGGCCTGTAGCTTCCTGTTTTCTGCCTCCCTCCCTTCTTGAATTAGCGGGGTTATATTTGCTACTTTCCAGTCTGATGGAATCTTTCCAGAATCTAGGGAATTTGGAAAATTAACACCAACGTATCTACTAACTTATTAGCCACCTCTTTTAAGACCCTAGCATGAAGTCCACCTGGACCCAGAGACTTGTCAGCCCACAGCTCCATCAATTTGCTTAGTATTGCTTCCCTAGTGTTTGTAATTTCACCAAGTTCCTTTCTCCCCTCTGCTTACTAATTTAGCTATTACTGGAATGTTTTCTATATCCTCTATAGTAAAAACAGAAGTAAAATAGTTGTACATTTCATCCACCATTTCCTTATTATCTACAATTAACTCCCCATTTTCACTCTCTAAAGGACTGACATTTACTTACTCTTTTCCTTTTTAAATACCTGTAGAAACTCTTGCTATCTATTTTTTACATTTCTAGTTAGCTTCATCTTATACTTTAACTTCTTTCTTCTGATTAATCTTTTGGTCATTCTCTGCCATTCTTTATATTCTGACCAATCATCTGACCTGCCATTCATCTTTGAGTAGTTATATACTTTTACCTTAAGTTTGATGCTTTCCCTAACTTCTTTAGTTAATCAGAGATGGCAGGTCATCAGCTTAGAATTTTTCTTTATAGTGGGAATATATTCATTCTGAGTATTCGGAAAAATCCCCTTAAGTGTCTGCTACTTTTTCTCTATTGATCTATCCCCTAGCCTAGCATCCCAGTTCACTTCAGCTGGCTCAGCTTTCATGTCCACATAGTTGCTCTTATTTAAGTTTCAAATACTAGTCTTAGACCCATTCTTCTCCCTTTCAAACTGGATGTAAAATTCAATCATATTGTGGTTGCTGCTACCTAGGGGTGCCTTTACTCTGAGGTCATTAATTAATCCTGCCACATTACACAATACCAAGCCTACTATAATCTGCTCTCTGGTTAGTTCCAGGATGTGCTGCTCTAAGAAACTATCTTGAAAGCATTCTATGAACTCCTCATTCAGGCTACTACTGCCAATCTGATTTTTTCAGTTTATATGTAGATTAAATACACCCATGATTATTGCCATCTCTTTATCACAAGCACCCAATATTTCTTCTTGTATACTTTGTCCTACATTGTGGTTGCTGTTAGAGGACCTATAGACCACTCCCACTACTGGCTTCTTCGCCTTACTATTTCTCATCTCTACCCAAACCGATTCTACATCCTGATTTCCTGAACCAAGATCATCTCAAACTATTGCATAAATGCTATACTTGATTAACAGTGCTATCCCTCCACCTTTACCTAACTTCCTATTCTTCTCGAAGGTCATCTACCCATCAATATTCAGGACCCAATCCTTGACATCCTGCTATCAGATCATATTTATATACTTAAGTATGCGCTATCACTTTGTTATGAATACTATGCACATTCAGATACAGAACCTTTAGTTTTGTCTTTTTGTTATCTTTGTGACATCTAGTCTTGATCCTTGATGCATTCTTAGGTTTTTCTCTCTCTGTCCCTTCCTGCCATTTTCCGACCCTCATTTCCCATATTACTATTTTTCTCTCTTACCTTATCTCTACTCTTTGATATGCCACATCTTGCCACACCTGATCCCTTGTCCCAACTATTTAGTTTTAAACCCTCTCTACTTCTCTAGTTATGTAGTTTGCAAGAACACTGGTCCCAGTTCGGGCGTAGACTGTCCCAACAATACAGCCCCTACTTTCCCCAGTACTGGTGCCAATGCCCCACAACTGGAACCCACTTCTCCCATAACAGTCTTTGAGCCACGTGTTCGTCTCCCAAATGATATGTACCCTATGCCAATTTGCACATGGCCCAGGTAATAATCCAGAAATTATAACCTTTGAGGTTCTGCTTTTCAATTTAGTACATGCTCTCTATGCAAGAACCTCTTTCCTAGTTCTACCTATATTGTTGGTATCTACATGAACCAAGACAACCGGATCTTCCCCCTCCCACTGCAAGTTTATCTCTAGCCCTGAGCAGATGTGCCGAAACCTGGCACTGGGCAGGCAACACAGTCGTCTGGACTCATGCTCTTTGCTGCAGAGAACAGTGTCAATCCCCCTCACTATACTGTCCCATACTACCACTACATTCCTTTTTGCTCCCGCCACTTGAATTACTTCCTACCACAGTGCCATGGTCAGTTTGCTCATCCACCCTGCAGTTCCTGCTCTCATCCAAGCAAGCTGAGAAAATCGCAAACCTATTGGACAATTGCAGAGGCTCAGACTCCTGCACTCCTGCCCTCTGAGTCCACTTACCTGCCTCATTCGCAGTCACACCCTCCTATCCTTTACCACTGACCAAATCAGAAGACCCTATCCTAAGTGGTGTGACTGCCTCCTGGTATAAAGCATCCAATTAACTTTCCCTTTTCCTGTTGTGTCACAGAGTCTGCAGCTCAACCTCCAGCTCAATGACTCTGAGCCGAAGTTCCTCTAGCCGCAAACACTTATGCAAATGTGTTGTCCCTAAATCACAATGTTATCCAGGAGCTCCCACATGCGGCAGCCTGTCCTGCCATTGTTAACATGTAAATAATTGCTTAATTATATTATTCACTTATTTATGTTGCTTTTTTATATATTTATTAACTTTACCACCAATCTGTATACTACTTTAAACCTTGGGAATGGAATGGACCTTAACCCGTCACGAGATACTCACCAAACAGCTAGCTCCTTCTCCTGTGGTAGAGCAAGAAACAATTCCTATGGGGTGAGAAAGGTAGAAAAAGGAAATTAACACCTTCCCCCCCTTCACTGAACTTCCCCACTCACCAAATTCCAAGTCTGCACTCAGTTTCTCAGCTGCACTCCATTTGCCTCTTTATTTATGTAAACTTTTGATTGTAGACTGCATGTAAATGGACAAAAACTTAACAATATCACTTTGTGTTGTCAGTCTTTTCTCCTTGTAGATTTGACAAATTAAGTGCCTTTCATACCAGAGTTTTCTTTCAGTAACTTTAACATAAACTGTAATTTTATACTCCTGTTACCGAAAACCTGATAAGCAATGTTATCTTCTAACTGTAGTGTTTTACATTTAATTTACATCATTTCTTCTCAAGGTTATATCACATCTGATACAGTGTTACAATAAATATAGAATGTGACATAATACTGAAAACTCTGCAGAGAGTACTTCCTAGTTTCTTGATGGGCTCATTCAGGTGGATGTGAAAAGGTCTTAAAAAATTTCTGTTGCACCACCATTTCCCGTGATTCTTCTAGTCAGATTGGAAACAGATATGTCAAATGTGTACACAGCTTTACCAGAACTCATGCTAAGGATTCTGAGGTGACCCTTCCAAAGGGTCGAGTGAAGGGAGACTGAATTTGGGCCAATTTTGACAGTTTGGATCAAAAAATCGTCCTGTATATCACATTTGTTCCTTTTCCCGTATAGACCCGGATTTTTCAGTGATAATGACAAAAGACTGTTAGTGTTTGCTGTCATTAGCCCATTAAAACTTGCCACAACTTTGAGAATCCGCACTCCACTGCATTGTGGAAGTCCCCCTGTAGTGCAATCCCTAAGCAATAAGTGAATTGACAAAATTTTCCACTTTCATGAAATTAGTTTTTTAAAAAATACATTCACGGGGCCAGCAATTATTGCCCATCCCTAATTGCCCTTGAGAAGCTGGTGGTGAGCTGCCTTCTGGAATGCTGCATTCCATGCGGGTGTAGGTATACCCACCGTGCTGTTAGGGAGGGAGTTCCAGGAGTTCGACCCAGTGACAGTGAAGGAACGGCAATATATTTCCAAATCAGGATGGTGAGTGGCTTGGAGTGAACTTCCAGGTAGTGGTGTTCCCATGTATCTGCTGCCCTTGTCCTTCTAGATGGTAGCAGTTTTGGTTTTGGAAGGTGCTATCTAAGGAGCCTTGGTGAGTTTCTGCAGTGCATCTTGTAGATGGTACACGCTACTGCCAATGTGCGTCGGTGATGGAGAGAGTGAATGTTTTTTGTGGCTGGGTTGTCAATCAAGTGGGCTGCTTTGTCCTGGATGGCGTTAGGTTTCTTGAGTGTTGCTAGAAACATAGAAAATAGGAGAAGGTCATTTGGCCCTTTGAGACTGCTCTGCCATTCAATATGACCATGGCTGATCCTCTATCTTAATGCCATACTCCCGCTCTCTCCCCATACCCCTATGGAGTCCAGAAATCTATCTATTTCCTTCTTAAAAATATTCAGTGACTTGGTCTCCACAACCTTCTGTGTTGGAGAATTCCATAGGTTCACCATGAAGACGTTCCTCCTCATCTCAGTCCTAAATGGTCTGTTCTAGTATTCTGAGACTGTGACCCCTTATTCTAGACCCTACCGCCAGAGCAAATATCATCCCTGCATCCAGCCTGTCCATCCCTGTCAGAATTTCATACATTTCAATGAGAGCTCTTCTTATTCTTCTAAACTCTAGCGAATACAAGCCTTGTCGGCCCAATCTCTCCTCATACGACAATCCTGCCATCCCAGGAATCAGTCTGGTAAACCTTTGCTGCACTCCCTCTATGGCAAGTATATCGTTTCTTAGGTAAGGAGATCAAAACTGCACACAATACTCCAAGTGTGGTCTCACCAAGGCCCTGTACAGCTGCAGTAAGACATCCTTGCTCTTGTACTCAAGTCCCCTCGTAATAAAAGCCAATATGCCATTTGCCTTCTTAACTCCTAGCTGCACCTGCATGCTTGCTTTCAGTGATTGGTGTACAAGGATACCTGGATCCCTTTGTACATCAGCATTTCCCAATGTATCACCATTTAAATAATACTCTGCCATTCTGTTTTTCCTACCAAAGTGGATAACTTCACACTTATTCACATTATACTGCATCTGCCATGTTTTGCCCACTCACTCAACCTGTCTAAATTGCACTGAAGACTCGTAACACCATCCTCATCGCTCACATTCCCAAGTTCCATGTTGTCAGCAAACTTGGAAATATTACATTTGGTTCCCTTATCCAAGTCACTGATATATATTGTGAATAGCTGGGACACTGATCCCTGCAGTACCCCACTAGTCACTGCCTGCCACTCTGAAAAAGATCTGTCCCTTCCTACTCTCTGTTTCCTGTCTGCTAACCAATTCTCAATCCATGCCAATATATTACCCCTAATCCCATGTGCTTTAATTTTACACACTAACCTCTTATGTGGGACTTTATCAAAAGATTTCTGAAAATCCAAATCACCACATCCACTGGTTCTCCCTTATCTATTTTGCTAGTTACTTCCTCAAGTAACTCCAATAGGTTTGTCAAACATGATTTCTCTTTCATAAATCCATGTTGAGTTTGTCTAATCCCGTTGACATTTTCTAAGCGTCCTGTAATCACATCCTTTATAATAGACTCTAACATTTTCCCTTCTACTGATGTTAGGCTAACCGGTCTATAATTTGTTGTTTCCCCCATCCCTCCTCTTTTAAATAGTGAGGTTACATTTGCCACCCTCCAATCTGCTGGGACTGTTCCAGAATCTACAGAATTTTGAAAGATGACAATCAAAACGTCTGCCATTTCCATGGTCACCTCCTGGGATGTAAGTTATCAGACCCTGGGGATTTATTGGCTTTTAGTCCCATTATTTTCTTCAGAACTTTGTTTTAGTAATACTTACTTCCTTCAGTTCCTCCTTCTCACTCGACCCTTGGTTCCCTTGTATTTCTGGGGAGTTATTTGTGTCTTCCTCCATGAAGACAGAACTAAAATAGTTGTATAATTGCTCTGCCATTTCCTTATTCTCTATTATAAATTCTCCTGTTTTAGACTGCTAGGGACCTACACTTGTCTTCACTAATCTTTTTCTTTTTACATACTTATAGAAGCTTTTACACTCCACTTTTATGTTCCTTGCAAGTTTACTCTCATATTCTATTTTTCACCTCTTGATCAACGTTTTGGCCTCCTTCCCTCTATCATCAAATTCCAATTGAAGCATTCTAATACAGCCCAAAGTAGCACCCCAGTGCAGACAAAATCAGCACCGTAGATGGCTTGCTGTCTGAATCTAGCTTTTGAAAACCTGTTTAAGCCAGTTAACTAATTTACTAGTTGCATCTGCAAATAGAGCCTGTATAACCCCTGTTTTAAAGCTGAACTAAAACTCACCTCCTCCCAACCCAAAGAGCAACTTTTCGTTAGACTTTAGAAAGAAACTAACCCCTAAAAGTCCTTCTCTCAAAAAACTCCAACTGGTGCACTCTAATGCAGCCCACAAAGCTAGACCAGCATTCATGCAGGCAAGTGGAGAGTATTCCATCCAAGTGTGGTGTAACTAAGATTTTATATAAGTTTAACACAACTTCTGTATTTTGCAATGAATCCCTCTAGAAATGAGCCCATGTTGCTTGTTTTTTTTAAATGACCTTATTAACCTGCATCAATACTTTTAGTGGTGTGCGCATCTATACCCCAGATTCCTGTGCTCCTGTACTCTACTTAGACTCTCCCTTCCCAAGGAATATATGACCTTATTCTTCCTGCCAAATTATGCCACCTCACACTTTTCAATATTAAAATTCATTTGCGAATTGAATATAGTTTATTATTGTCCTCCTGTATTTTGTCCTCTTCTGATATGCAAAAATCTTCTAACCTAAAGGAATGGTTCCTGAGTCAAGAAAACTCTGGAAGATTTTAGTTTGGACACCTACAATGTTCTCAACTACATCCATTAAAACCTTGGGATGGAAACCATCTGGTCTTGTGGACTTGTCACTCTTTGGTGCCATTATTTTCTTAATTACTGTTATTTTGTTTAGATTAATTTTAGTGAGTATTTGTCATTCAATACTATTCAATATTAGACTCCTTGGGCTTTCTGGCATGTTGAACTCCTTCTCTTCTGTAAATACCAATGCAAAGTAATTATGCAGCATTTCCTCCATTCCCTTGACAATATCATTGTCATCAATTTTCAAGGGGCCCATATTGCTCCCGACCTCCTCTTTTTCCAAATATAATTCACGGGATGTGGGTATCACTGGCCACATAGAAACTAGAACTATTCAGTATTCCAGGCTAGCGTTTATTACCCATCCATAATTAGAATCATACAATGGTTACAGCACAGAGGGTACTCATTTAGCCCAGTGTGTCCATGCTGTTGCTGTATAAAAGCTATTCAGCTAGTCCCACTCCCCTGCCTTTTCATCGTAGTTTTGCAAATTTTCCTATTTAGATAATTATCCAATTCCCTTTTGAAAGCTTTGGTTGAACTCCCCAGAACCATTCTTAGAAATCTTCTCTGTACTCTCACTAATACCTTTACATTCTTCCCAAAGTGTGATAGCCAGAATTGGACACAATACTCCAGTTGAGGCTGAACTGATATTTTATAAAGGTTCATCACAACGTCTTTACTTTTTACTCTATGCCTCCATTTATAAAGCCCAGGACCCTGTATGCCTTATTAATCACTTTCTCAGTCTGCTCTGCCACCTTCGAGGATTTGTGCACATATACCACCGGCTTGCTCTGCTTCTGCACCCCCTTTAGAATTGTATCCTTTATATTGCAATCAAAGTTTATCACTTCACATTTCTCTACATTAAATTTCATCTGCCATATGCCCACCCATTCTACCAGCCTGTCTATGTGCTGTTGAAGTATGTCACTTTCGTCCTCACAATTCACAACACTTACAAGTTTTGTGTCATCTTGAAATTTTGAAATTGTGCCCTGCACACCCACCCCAGGTCATTAATATAGATCAAGAAAAACAGTGGTCCCAGTACCGACCCCTGAGAACTCAATTATTTATCTTCCTCCGTTCTGAAAAACAACCATTTCACTACTACTGTCTTTTTCCTGTCATTCAGGTAACTTTGTATCCATAACAAAAACAGAATTACCTGGAAAAACTCAGCAGGTCTGGCAGCATCGGCGGAGAAGAAAAGAGTTGACGTTTCGAGTCCTCATGACCCTTCAACAGAATTGAGTAAAATTAGGAGAGTAAAATTAACAGATGTCGAAGGGTCATGAGGACTCGAAACGTCAACTCTTTTCTTCTCCGCCGATGCTGCCAGACCTGCTGAGTTTTTCCAGGTTTTTGTTTTTGAATTTCCAGCATCCGCAGTTTTTTGTTTTTAACTTTGTACCCATGCTGTTACTATCCCTTTTATTCCATGGGTTTCAATTTTGCTGAAACGCCTTTTGGAAGTCCACGTATTATCACATCAATTGCATTAACCTGATCTACCCTCTTTGTTACTTCATCAAATTAGCCTAACATGATTTGCCCTTAATAAATTGCTGTTGACTTTCATTAAGTAATACACATTTGTCCAAGTGAATGTTAATTTTGTCCCAGCTGATCGCTTCTAAATGCTTTCCCACCACCAAGGTAACATTGCAACTCTCCAGCCCTCTAGCACCACCTTTGTATCTAAAGAGAGTTGAAAGATTATGGCCAGTGTCTCCACAAATTCCAGCCTTACTCATCTCAGTGTCTTTGAATTTGTTTTCACCTCATCGAAATTGGCCCTCCCCTAATTATTTTTACCCTGGATTAATTGTTGTCCATTCCCATAGCTAACCTAAACCTTATGATCACTGCCCCCTAAATTTTCAGTTAATGACACTTGATCCACTTATCCCACCTCATTTCCTGGAACTAGATCCTACAATGTCTCCTTCCTCATTGGACTGGAAACATACTGTTGCAGAAAACTCTCCATAAAAGTAAGACACTTGGAGCACATATAGGAATGACTGATGCCATTAAATTTCGGTATCTGTGGGAAATGAATTTGTAACACATGGGTGGAACTTTACGTTCCTGTTGTGGTGAGGCAAGGCCATAAATTGTATTGAGCCATTGAAAAGTCCATTGACTTCAGCGGGACTGTAAAATGCTGCCGGCGTTAAATTTCTCCCATGTACTTTAGCACAATAGGGCAAATAGATGTGTGTGTGTTGGGGTTGGGGTGGAGGGGGGTGGTGGTGGGGGTGGTGGGGTGCGGGGAGGGAATACACCTTGAATCCCAGGGAGGAGGTTAATGGATTAAATGACTTCAAACCTGCTTAAAAGCAAAGCAGGAAACTGTTGGATAATATAAAATCAGCAACTCAATAGAAGGATATTGGAGAAAGAGCCTCATTTGCTATTTTTATTGACTTTTCATCAACCCACTGACGTGGTCATTAACATGTTATCTAACAGTCTACTACTAGTTTCATATAATTCAATCCATTAATTTCCTCCCTGTGATTGACCTGTTTTTTGTTTGATTTTCCTTCCGTTCCTTTTTTTCTACAATCCTACTTGTCTACCTTTCAGTTTTCAATTCTGAAGAAGTGTTTGACCTGAAACATGTTTTTCTCTCTGTATATGCACACATAGTGCCTGTTGCATATTTCTGCATGTTCTGTTTTGAATTGGGGATGTTCTTTGCTTGATCTTAGCTACTCAGAGGATAAACTTGCTGAGCCTTTGGGAAAACCTGGGAACCATTTTTCATTAATGTGTCATGTTTTGTTGAGTAACATGGCTTGTTTTATAATATAAGTTAACCAAGATGATTTCATTGCATCGCATGGGTCACATTAATTCATTGAAGCAGTTTGGGTTCAGCATCAGACTGCAAGTACTTTGTGAAATTAAAACAAATGTGGATTTTATTTTGTTGTCAAACAATCTCTGTGTGAAAGCAATTATTCTCCTTATCAGTAGGCACATATGACAGCTTTATCAAAATTCTGAAGTGATTTTATTTGGACAGCAAGTAAATTGAGTAAAATGTCAACATTTGCTAATGATACCAAACTTGGACTAGTGGCAAACAGTAAGGATGATACACATCAACAGCAACGGGGCATGGATATGGTAGTGGAATGGGCAGACAAGTGGCAAATGGAAATTAATACGAAGAAGTGTGAGGTGATACGTTTTGGCAGAATAGTTAGGGAGAGGCAATATAAACTGAATGGCACAATTCCAAAGAGTGTGCAGGGACAGAGAGACTTGGGGGTGCATGTGCATAGATCTTTGAAGGTGGCAGGATATGCTGAGAGAGTGGTTAGCAAGGCATAAGGGATTTTGGGAGACCGAAAGCAGGCTGTGGCTGCTGCTGGATGTTGACGTGTGCTGGTTTTGAAGAGAGAGTGAAAAAAAACACAACAGTGACATAACAGGAAAGCCACAGATCATTTGGGTGATGAATAACTGCTCTAAGTGTTAGTGTGTAAATAGCTGCAAATTAGAAGAATGTAAAATTCTCTTTGTTTTTAAATTAGCTCTCAAGAGGTACCTTACAAGTGGTAATGTTTATTAGTATTACTAAGGTTTAAATTAATAACAAAAGTGGTTGGTGTGTGGAGGCATTAATTTTTTAAAAATGGAAAAGTAATTAAATAATGAGTTAATTAAAACACAATAAAGATGGTTGGGCAGGTGATGTGTTGCAGCTGTAGTATGTGGTTTGAGATGGACACCATTGTGATCTATAGCAACCATATCTGCAGTAAGTATCTGGGTCTTGAGGAACTTCGGCCCAGAGTTGATGAGTTGGAGGCTGAGCTAGGAACGCTGCGAAGCATTGGGGTTTGGGGGGGAGGTGCAGTGGGACAAAGTTACCAAGACACGGTTCCAGGAGGTCAGTGGTCAGGGACAAGAGGTGTGACTGTAAGGGAGGCAAATATGAGGATTGAGGAGATAGAAGTGGTAGAAGCCCTTGCAATTGTTCCAACAGGTTCAAGGTTCTTGCAGCTTGTATGGATCATAGCAGGAGCTGCAGAGTGGATGAGTGAACCGACCATGGCACCGTGGTGCAGGAAGCCATTCAAGTAGTATATAGGAACACAGTGGTAGTAGGGAGAGTATTGTCAGGAGAATGGACACAGCATTTTACAGCCATGAGGATGAGTCCAGAAGGCTGTGTTGCCTGCCTCGTATCAGGGTTTGGAACATCTGGTCGGGGCTGGAGAGAAACTTGCAATGGGAGGGTGAGGATCCAATTGTCTTGGGCCATATGAGCACCACCAACATTGATAGCACTAGGAGAGAGGTTCTGCTTTGGGATTATGAGCAGCTAGGGGCTAAATTAAAAAGCAGAACCACAAAGCTAATAATCTCTGGATTACTATCAGAGCCACAAGCAAATTAGCGTAGGCTAAATAAAATTAGAGAGTTAAGTGCATGGCTCAAAGACTGATATGGGAGAAATGGATTTCGATTCATGAGGGACTGGTACCGGTACTGAGGAAAGTAGGAGCTGTATCGTTGGGGCGGTCTTCATCTGAACTGTGCTGAGACTGATGTTCTAGTGAGTCATAGTCTAGGGCAGAAGAGAAGGCTTTAAACTAAATAGTAGATGTGAGGGATCAAGTGATGGCAGATGTGGAAAATTGAAGATGAAGGACAAGGCAATAGCTCAGAGTAGCTAGGTGAGTAATGATAGCCAGAGTGTGGCAAATAGGGGCAGAGCATGCAAACTTAAGACTGCACCAGCAAATAAGAACAGGGTTTTCAAAAGTGATAAAAAGACAGAATTAAAGGCTCTGTATCTGAATGCATGCAGCATTCATAACAATGGATGACTTGTTAGCACTAATAGAAATAAGTATGTATGACCTGATCACCATTACAGAGATGTGTTTGCAAGATGGCTATGACTGGGATCTGAGTATTTAAGGATATTTGAAATTTCGGGAAGACAGGAAGCTCGGAAGAGGTGGTGGAGATGCCCTTTTAATTAATGGTGACATTAGTTCGGTAGTGAGAGATTATCTTAGTTCAATAGATCACAATGTAGAATCAGTTTAGGTAGAGATAAGAAATAGCAAAGGTAAGACTCACTTGTGGGAGAAGTTTATGCCCTCTAACAGTAGCTACTCTGTAGGACAGAATATACAGGAAGAAATAATGAAGGCTTCTAAGAAAGGAACTGCAATAATTATGAGTGATTTTAATATTCATATAGATTGGATGAATAAGATTAGAAAAGCTTACCTGGAAGATGAGGTCTTAGAGTGTATTCAGGACAGTATCTTAGAGCAGTACACTCTTGTGTCAGCCAGGGACCTGATAATGTGCAATGTGACAGGATTAATTAATGACCTCAAAGCAAAGGAGCTTCTGGGGAACAGTAATCATAACATGATAGAATTTCACATTCAGTTTGAGGGTGAGAAGTGTGGGTCTGACTAGTGTTTTAAACTTAAATAAAGGAAATTACAAGGATATGAAGATAGGGTTGGCTAAAGTGAACTGTGAAATTTGATTAAAAGATAGGACAACAGAGAAACAGTAGCAATATTTAAGGAGATATTTCATAACACTCAGCAAAGATACATTCCAGTGAGATAGAAAGATCCTAAGAGAAGGATGTGCCATCCATGGCTAACTAAGGAAGTTAAGGATAATATCAAATTGAAAAACAGTGAGTACAGTATTGCAAAGATTAGTGCTAGGTCAGAAGATTGGACAGATTTTAAAACCCAAAAAAAGAATTGCAAAATAAAAGGGAGAAATAGGGGAATGAGATAAAGCTGGCTAGAAATATAAAAATAGATACAGGAACAAAGGGGACAGATAGCCAGTCCCAAGCTAAGGGAAAGCCTAAAAAAATCCAGGGGAGTGGAAGAGGGGAAAGTCCAAAGATGATCTTCTAGTCAAAGGAAGGACAGGAACCTGGACCTGGAAAAATGTCCCGTTAATGAAGTGAGGAATGAGGGGCAGAGAGAAAGACTCCAAGATTCAGATTTAAAGAGACAAAAGCTGTAGAAAGCAGATTTAAAATGAGAACAGCTAGCAAGAGGCAAGAAGGCCCAAAGAGACAACTGAAGGTCTGTAACCCTTTGCTATGGGCATGTGAAGCAGTGGTGTACTGTCAATGCTGAGTTGGTGAGAAATGTGCATGGAAGACAGCTTGAATGCAAGTGATCACGCAGGTAAGAGGAACATTAGAAGAAAAGTTTTAAAACCTGGAGGTGAACCCTTATGGAAGGCTCCTGAGAGAAAGCGTTGGTTTGGGAGAAAATTCCAAAGTGAGTTCTTGGAGAGCAGAAATTGGAACCCTCGTGTGAAAGACAGAGCTCAGTGAAACTGGTTGGCTCACGGTGTGACAAGCGTCTGTGGGGGAGGGGGAAGGGGGGTGGGGGATAGTTGAGGAGAGATCCATAGCATCTGGTTGAAGTGACATCTGTCACTTGGTTTTAGAGTGTGGTGTATCTGACCACAGTTTGCTATAGGTTTACATGGACTGTGTATTTACTATGAACATTAAGCATAAGATAGCTTTTGTAACTTGTGTTATCCTTACAAATCTGTATATATCTGTCAAGGTTTAGTTGTGGGTGAAGGAATCTTGTAATATAATTCATCTATTCTTGTTGAATAATTTTTTTTGTTAAAAGTTCATCAGCTGACTTCGGTGTCTCTGCTCAGTAGTCACTCTCCACATATCTAAACAAACACATAAAAGTTAGGATCTATCAAGCTGAGTTCCACCCTGGGATCAGGCTTGTCTAGTGGTAACTTCAGCTGGGGAGTGGAACACTGGCTATTTAAAATTTTTTTTTTAAATGGACAAAGGCTTTACACTGACTGAAGCCTGGCTAGCTATGGCTCACACAAGAGGAATTGCTAGCCTTCAGAAAACAACAAGGATCTTCTTGTCTCTAAAGAGGCACTAATTCCCCCTGTGACTGCAGAAATCAAATTCCAAGGATATGCACAAAGACCCTTTACATTTCTAAGAAAGAGCTCTGGCCAACGGAGGTGATGGCTGGGATTTTCTGTGCCCTTCGGCATCAGGCATGTTCAGTCGCTTGACCGGACAATATGGCATGATCGTTTTCACTACACTGCGAAAGCAGTTTGCAATCGTCTGCTCAGCCCGCCAATGGGCTACTATCAGACATCAGGAACATAATTTTCATACATCAGCTTATCATTATAAGGCCAGCCCACCGGACTCATCACACCCGCCCACTGGATCGTCCAATCGTGTCAGCGGGAAAA
Organism: Carcharodon carcharias; assembly: GCF_017639515.1. Taxonomy (NCBI): domain Eukaryota; kingdom Metazoa; phylum Chordata; class Chondrichthyes; order Lamniformes; family Lamnidae; genus Carcharodon; species Carcharodon carcharias. The sequence continues at coordinate 51,872,830 of NC_054487.1, read as the reverse complement.
CACGCCCGCGGTTTCATAGCAGCACATAAGCGACATGCACCTGGTGGGCTGCACTTCACTCAGGACTTTAAGGTTTGCTTGCCCACCTTGCTTTGGTCAGCATTCGCAGTCATCAGTGCCGAGCTGCATAGACAGCACCACATCATTTTTAGGGTGGCTCACGGATAGTTCGCTACCTACCAGATCAGCCATGTGTGGGTGGCTTTTCAATGGCTGCAGGACAAGGTCTTACTTGGGGAAGGGGCAGAAGTGGCCTCAGGCAAGGGAAGAGGCTGCAAGACGAGAGCTGCACTGGGGAGGGAAGGTACCCCAGCGTGTGTGCGGGGGCACATGTTGATCTGTGCAAGTGGCCTCAAGATGATGAGGGCTGAGGAGGCATGTGAGGGTATGTGTGTGAAAATGGATGGTGATATCCCTTGAGTTGGCAGTGGGTGAGATGCCAGTGAATGAGTGATGGGCTTGAGTGTGTGAGTTTAGAGTGATGAGATAGTTGCCATACCCTGGTTGCACAGATGAGTTCATTCATCCTCTATCAGCATTTTGATGGCCAACCTCTTCAGTGCAACATTGGCACTGACTGCCACTGCCATTGCCTACCAAACCGGAGTGGTAATGTAACTGGCCCTCCTGCAGCCAGAGCGAGGGTAGAGGACATCACAGCGGGCCTCAACTGCCTCCAAAAGGTGCTCGGGGGCTGCAGTCTTCTTGCCTTCCGGGGCCATGCCTTATTTGTTGCTGTCCTGGGCTAGAAGCACTGAGCACAGCTGTACTTTAAATGTGGCACCTGGCATGATGAAGCAGTGAGGTGATAACGTGACAAGCGAATGAGAGCCCGCCCGCCATGTTTCCTGGGGATGCATAAGTAATACGACAGGTTTGGGATGATATGGTGTGAAAACCCGCCATCACAGACGGCGGGTAAAACGTTTGCACTTAGTGCAAATCACCCCAAGCTGCCAGAACCTGTAATATTGCCTTGTGGAGCTGAATCCAGGCAGTCTGCCATCTTCCATCAGCAGAGCAGCAACGGAACCAGAACCTGGTTGAGGTTTTAAATTGCCTAGCCCTCATCTACACTGTTTTCTTTTGGTATGTCTCAACCTCTGTACCAGTGCTTAATGCAAATCTCATTCATCTCTACGTGGTTCTCTGATTATGCAAGTCAGCGTTGCCAGGATCACCCTGCATTAGTTTCAGTTGGCTAATTTCTCTGAAGGAATACACCACTGGACTTTTGATTCTGGACTCACATGAAACAATAATTCTTATTTTGTCTGTGGCCTTTGCCCTGTACCTCTTTCTTTCCTTTATCTCTCTTTTATTATGTGGATGTACCGGGGGCTATCTTACGAACCCCCTTCTCATGTTTTTGAGTGTGTTTAAAATAAATTAACCTTCTGATTTTACCGTATCTTGAGTTTGTTGTGGGGTTATTAATAGAGGATTGGATCCCCCAAAAACTAATACGCCACCACTTATAAAGAGGGAAATCAAAAATCAAAAACCTTTCTGTTTACGGATGAGTGGCGGGAAGAGAAATCAGGGCTGTTTGAAATTAAACCCCCTCCTGTCAGTAACATGTGCCAGAGGGATCAGTGCTTGAGCCTCAACTATTTACAATCTACGTCAATGACTTGGCTGAAGGGACTGAATGTATGGTAGCTAAATTTGCAAATGACACTAAGATAGGTAGAAAAGTAATTTGTCAAGAGGAGGTAAAGAGTCTAGATAAGTTAATTGAGTGGATAAAAATTTTGCAGATGGAGTATAATGTGGGAAAATGTGAAGAATAGAAAAGCAATATGTTATTTAAATGGAGAGTGATTGCAGAACTCTGAGATACAGAGGGATCTGAGTGTCGTGGTGCATGAATCACAAAATGTTTGTATGCAGGTACAGCAAGTGATTGAGAAGGCAAATGGAATGTTGTTGTTTATTGCAAGGGGAATGGAATATAAGAGTAGGGAAGATTTGCTACGGCTGTACAGGACCTTGGCGAGACCACATCTGGAGCATGTGTACTGTTTTGCTCTCCTTACTTAAGGAGCAATATAATTGCATTAGAAGTAGTTCAGAAAGGGTTCACTTGACTGATTTCTAGTTGAAGGACTTACCTTATAAGGAAATGTTGAACTGGCTGGGCCTAAACACATTGGAGTTCAGAAGAATGAGAAGTGATCTTGTTGAAACATAAAATACCCTGAGGGAACTTGACAGGGTGGATGCTGGGTGGATGTTTCCCTCTATGGGAGAGACTAGAACTAGGAGACACAGTTTAAAAATAAGAGGTCTCCCATGCTGATGAGAATTTTTTTCTCTCAGAGGCTCATTAGCCTGTGGAATTCACTTCCTTGGAGATCAGTGGAGGCTGGGTCATTGAATATATTCAAGTCTGAGTAGGATTGATTTTTGATTGATAAGGAAGTCAAGTGTTTTGGGGAACAGACAGGAGAGTGGAGCTGAGGCCAAACACAGATCCCCTGTGAACTTATCAAATGGACTACTGAATGGCCTAGTCCTGCTCCTAATTTGTATATCCTTATGTTCATAAATAGAGGTATTGAGTTCAAAAGTGGGAAATTACGCTGAATTTTTATAAAGCTCTGGTTAGGCCACAACTAGAGTATTGTGTGCAGTTCAGGCCACCACACTTTAGGAATGATGTGAGGGCACTGAATAGGATTGTTATGGAATCCATGGTTTCAAAACTTGTATATTTTGAGACATTGAAAAGGGAAAATGAAGAGGGAAACTGACCCTCCCAGTTGTTGAGGAAACTAAGACTTCAAATGAGAATTGGAAACCAAAACTTCTGGTTGAAATTATGTAAAAGGAGACAAAGCCATCAGGGTTCAGTAGAAGTTCATGAGTTCAGTAGTGTCGAACAGGTAAGCTGAAGAAGACAGAGGCTAGATCCAGAAGCTGAGAATAAGCAAGTACACAGTTTTGGAGCTGTTTCTGTTACTTGAAGCTAACATTGGTCGATGTACACCATCAAACCGAGTTGAGGATGTTCTACAGATGTGCAATTTTTGGTTAAGATTGTACTTGTGGAACTTGAGTAGATTGCGCATTGCTGTTGGCTAAGGGATCAGGTTAATCCTAAAAGAAGAGGAGCTGGAATTCTTTGTGAGGAACCCAGAATTTTGAAGGATTTTGTGACTGAGATTGATGAAGTAGATGCTGGATTGACTGCTGAGTCACTGCGTAAGATCTGCCAATTCATGTGTAATTTATGGTTTTTGACTGCAACTTGCCTGTCAATTCATGTTTAACTTAGATTGATTTCTGAGTTTTAGGGTATGGGGGTTGGCTAAGATAGTATTTAAAGGTTGCTTTGTTTGACTCTTGGATAGTAAAAAATTCATTTGTTAAAACGCTGGAATCTTGTGGCTTCATTCTTTCAGTCAAGAACTGGGATTTCAGATTTCTTTTAAAAAAATAGTTACTGGTCTCAACCAAGATCATAACAGGGTGCAGAGGAGATCTACCAGAATGGTTCCAGGGATGAGGGCTTTTATCTACAAGGTTAGATTGGAGATATCTTCTTGGAACAAAGTGGATTGAGGAAAGATTTGATAGAGGTGTACAAAATTATGATAGGTCTGGATAAGGAAGAGAAGGAAAAGCTTTTCCCTTTAGCTGATTGTAGAAGGGCTATGGAGCACATATTTAAGATTTTGGGCAAGAAGTGCAGGGGTGATGCTAGGAAGAACCTTTTATGCGGCAGGTGGTAATGACCTGGAATTTGCTGTCCATGAGGGTCCTGGAAGCGGAGATGATCAATAATTTCAACAGGAAATGGGTGGACACTTGAAGGAAATAAACTTGCAGGGCTATAGGAAGAGAATGGGAGTGACTAGATTGCTTTCTGGAGAGCTGGCATGGATGTGATGGGCCAAGTGGACTACTTCTGTGTTATAAATGACTATATTTTGAAAATATGAGTTCAGTACAGATTATGTAAGCTTTGTGATATGCTTGTGTAGGATTACAGTTTTCCAGATTGCATTTTTTTAGACTTATATTTAGTTTGCTCTCTGCAAGATTTTGTCTGTCCTGTAATGCATTGGTATAGAGATGATGGTGCTCAAATTCAGTCCTCTGGCTTATCTTGAATATAAGGTTTTCCATTGATCTATATGCAGATAATCTTTGCACAACAAAGGATCTTGCAAGTAAATGCACAATCCCCAGGATCAACACATGACTGTTCCATCCTTAGCTATGTGCCTCTCTGGGTGCGATACTTGAATGAACAACTGGGCCCAGATGCCTGAGAGATTTAGGCTGTTGTCTGAAACCATGGCTCACAATTCGGTGACAGAATTCATATAAGCCAGGAGAAGATAGGATATTTGGATATACAAAACTGTGTCGTCCAGCATAGAGCTAACCATTGGAGTCCTCAAGCAGTGATTTGCGATTCCCCTGCACGAGGGTGGGGTGCGGTGTTTTGGAGGATGAGTCAGCCTTAGAGTGCAGAATGACTGCAACATGCTGCATTATCTCACCATCAAAAAGGGCCTTCACTTTGAGCTGAATGAAAAATACATTCAAAGCATGACCATGGAAGATGAAAGATTCCACCTGCCTGAACCAGATGATGAAATCATATTAGCGTGGGTGTTTCGGGATAACCTGGTTCTTAATGACTTCACTTGAAAGAAAACAGACCATTGCCAAGATGATAAACTCATACACCAGACATTTGACTGATGCCATAGACCATAACCACAAATGATGCATCATAAAATCATCAGATTTTATAGCACAGAATAAGCAGGATTCATTATATCAATTCAATGAAAAACCATAGTAGTTATTAATATGTACGATTGATGAAAACTCATCAATGACAGAGAATTGGTGGACCTGGCTTTTATAGTGTATTGTGCTTCCAGAGATTAGCCAATTATTTGTTTAGATTCTGCCTGTGGAGTGAGTTTTGAAGTATTTGGTTGAAGCTAGACCCTCTATAAATTAGCTTTTTCATGTTATGTTGTACCTAGTTTCCTCATCACCGTGATTGAAGAGCAACCTGTAGAAACAGAATGAATTTGTTTCTAATTTAGAGTAAGCTGCCCGTGTGGCCATAGGTATTGATACAAATGATAGATTAGCAATTATAAATAAAACAACCTTTACTTTTGATTAAGCAACCTCTGTAAAACACAGCTGTGATTACCATTTAAAGTCGTGTTTGGCTTTGTGGCCTACAAATACAATATTATTCACTTAGATTAAATGTTCACCTGATTTCTGTAAGCAAATTAGTTCAATCTGAAAGCAATCTTTTAACTGGAAAGTGAAAACAATAACAACTTTATTTGGTGTTTTTTACATAACAAAACTTCCCGAGGCACGTCACAGGAGAATGATAAAGGAGCATTTGACACTGAGCTACATAAGGAGATATTGAGGCAGATGACAAAAAACTTGGTGAATGAGATAGCTTTTAAGAAGCGTTTTAAAGGAAAGAAGAAAGATCGAGAGGAGCAGAGTTTTGGGGAGGGAATGCCATTAAGAAAACTTAAATTTCTAGGAATAAAAAACTGCAAGTGGCGTCTCAATCACATCCTTTCACAAGAAAAAGGCATAAAAGGGGCTATAAGAATTCAAAAGTAAAGAAAGTGATTTTTAGTTAAAATTTTCCCCTCCTCCCATGCCTCTGAAGCACTTGGCTCAGATTATTCCAGTTATACCAGTGTGCCAGCCTGATATTTAGGAAAAATGTACTAGTTTTTTTTGGCATAACAGTTGTTATCTGCTACTTGTCTTAATATACAACTTGCAATCACTGCTCAGAGCAGTCAACGTTAAGTTAACTAAGATCTGGCTGAATACATATAAATTATTACTGGTAAAATATAAAGCATTAATTGATTTGGTTTCTAAGGGCTTCTTATAATAACAAATAAAACAAACTTAATTGTTTTTATTACTCTCAAAGATTCTTGATTCAGCTGCCAGCTTGCATTTCTTCCAGCGATATTTGATTCTTAACTTGTGTAGCAGTGAGTGCCTACCTTTATTATCAAAGTTGCTTTGAATTGCTTCTTAAGATTGTTGCAGCTGTGTTTTTGCACTCTTTTGTTCTTTACCCATTAACCCATAGATGAGTAGAAGTCCTAATGTTCTCTAGTGTTTGCCAATTTGATGATATTTTAATTTAAGCGCAATTCATTATCAATTATCTAATAAATCAATCAGAATGGATTGCAACAAATATGGTGGATTTCTTGAATTTAATTAGAGTCGGAAACGATTATAACACTAATTATATAGCAAAAACATATGGCCATGACAAGAAGCTAGTATCAGTCCAGGTTGGACAGGACAGCAAGTATGCACAAATAGCTCTTCTTTTTCTTCCTTTTCCTCTTCTTCTCGATGCCTTACACCTTCACAACTTCTCAAGCTATCCAAGAATGTTAGATCAAAGTCAGCATTGACTTACCCTTAGGAATTTCTCTGCACTGTCTACTGCCATAGCTTCCTTCAAAAACTCATCCTTTATACCTTTTTGCAGAATAGACCTGCATGTGATATTGACAGGACTTAATTGTCCTGTATAAGTTCTTCTTACAATAAAAGTGCCCAATGGTGCATTGAGTTCTTTGTTTAAACCATGGGATAGAAGCCCATCATTATGTTATTTTCCACTTTTTGGGGGTCTACATAGCCATAACACACAGTTTCTGTCCTTGACCAATTATAATTTTATATACTCTTCCCTTATCTCATCCTGTGCTGCTTCCCATGGTCAACCTCATAACTCCCTTAAAACATCCCATTTCTGGCCTCCAAACTAACTTTCAGAAGCCTCATTGTTCGTTCCAATCCGTTATCAGTTGTTTATACTCAGCTACTTATAGAGGAAAATTTTCCCCCTGTCAGAGACATTGTGTGAGGGCGGGCAGGGTCGTGTACGAACTCGATTGGCGCCCCTGATCAGGTCCATGCCTCTATTTTACATGGGCAAGCCAATTAAGGCCTGCCCAGCGTGACGCGCGCCTGGAAGCGCTGAGCGCTTCCTGTGGGGGTGGAAATGGGATTCCCTGAGTTGAGTCCTGCGCTCTTTCGCACAGGTGCCTTGGGGAGATTAGTTTAAGTTATAAAAAGCTAAATAAGGAAAAGAAAAAATTTAAAGACTTGCCCCCTCATGTGACAGTGTCACATGAGCTGGAACATGTCAATGAATTTTTATAAACATTTTAATTCAATTTATAAGCACTCCATGAAACCTCATCCTGCCCATGGATGAGGTTCCATGAAAAATGCAAAGGCTGCCTGGGCTCTTTTCCCACCCGCCAACCTTAAGGTTAGACAGGCAGCTCATTTATTGCTTTAATTAGTTTTTAAATGGCCTTAATAGGCCTTTGACAGTTTGGCAGGCATGCAGCCAACACGGCTGCGCGCCCGCTGAACTGAAAATCTAAATGTCGCGTGATGACGTCAGGATGCATGCCCGATGTCACCCCGTGTCATTTTATGCCTCGGTGAGCGGGGGCGGGGCCGAAAATTCTGGCCATAAGGCTGTTCGTAATGGTTATCCAGCCTAATTTCTTGTCAGACTATTGAACAATGGATGATTCACTAAATTAACTTCTATTCTACTTCCACGCACTAATTAACTTTCTCATTTCAGCAACCATTTTAATTAGGCAAGGTTAGTGGGAAAATCTAGCTTTGTAGTATGCTTGCTTGTTTTTAGTATCCAGTTACTCTCCCACTATTGCAGAGGTCTCACCTGGCCATGACCCCTTTCCAGCTTAGCTACCATTACCTAAGAATCATCATTCCACTGGCTTCGCTTCTAGAGGAAGTAAACCTCAGACAGTTTCCAGTAAATGAAATTTACAGCACCAACCTAATCCTTTATTTCAAGTTGGTTATATATATATATACTAGACAATTTGCTAATTTCTAAAACTAGACAATTTGTACTTTCCAGGACCAACTATTTTTTTTCAAATTGTCCATTTTGACAGCTACCTTGAAACAATCATCAAAGGAATTAAGATTCAAAGTCTCTTGACATCTTTTACATTCACCTGAGCGGCAAGGTAAAGAATGGCTTTATGGTAGTGTCATGACAGAAAAAAAATGTGTGCAAAGCTGCAAAAAACATGCAGTACTCAAAAGGTTAATATATATGACCTCAAAAGGAATAAATTGATCTTACACTCAAATATTAACTCATGAAAGCAACAATATTTTTGACTTAGTTTTAAAAATAAACTCATGAAATCACATTTTTTGCCTTAATATTGGATTGTGACAGAGCAGTAAGACAAGCCCACTGACAAATGGAACATGTCTGTATTTGTAGCACTATACATTTTGAAGACTCTGACATTACATTACTTTCCCTATTTTGCCAGCAGCTATTGAAATGCTTGACAGGTTAAAATAAGCATTGGTAAATTTATTTTCTTCTCTTCAACAGGCCATTATGATTTTTAAATGTCACTGAAAATATAGTTATCTGCTGCTTTTAAGATCATTATCTGTTTAATGTTTTGTTTGAATGTAGTTTCCTTAATGAATGTTGACAGGAAAGAATAAATACGAGAACATATAGATCAAGATGAGTAGTGGAGGAATGCAGTTGATTAAAAGAGAAAAGTGATAAGGACACGGTACTATATGAAAACATAGTTTAATGTGAATATTGTCATTTTAAGCTATTTCAGAGTCTAGAATTTTATTATATTTGTACAACCTTAGCTTGTAAGCCAAAATAAATTGCATTATTTAACAATATCTAAAAAAGCATTTGAGTTGCTGTATTAAGATTTTATTTTGTATATTTTGTGTCAGTGTTAACCACTATAATTTGGGTATGGCAATTTAATCAAAAATTGCAATGGAAAAACTACATAAATTCTGTACTTGGCCAACTTCATTTATTTATGCTGAGTCAAATAATTGTGCTCGATCTTTAAATGTCAGCAGAACTTGTACTCCTCTAACTGCAGTAAAGTTCCTCGGAAACAGTCATTTGAGTTTTTGTTTGCAAATGCATATTCCTCACTGTCTAAATCCTTTTGCAAGATCTCTTCAGTCAGTTGGAAATAGGATATTAAAACCAATATCTAGAAAAAGTAACACACAAAAGAAGTCCCACAGCCTATCACAGTATACAATAAACCCTATTTATACAATCTGGTTGAATTACAGTTTAAATTTAGAGCTGTTTCATCTTCACAACTTAATTTAGCTTGTTATTTGAAGCTAAATTATTCAAAATGTTCTTTTAATAATGCTGACATTAAAAGAGACAAAAGATTGAATAAAACTGCCCAGTGAGCTCCACCTGCATAAAGGAGTAGAATAACAATGAATAAGAAAGTTATAATTACAAAGGACGCCTCAGGGTTCAGTTGACATTGATAAACTATTTGACCTTTTCTCTTGCAGTTAATGACATCTGAACCTCTTGATGCTATGACTTGATTAAAAATAGGTATTTGTGTCACAAAATAATGACCTTTTACTGGGCTACTTCTGCATGATGTTATTAAAATTCTAATGAATTTTGGAATTACCATTTAGATTCTCATTAAATCCTATGAGATACAAGAATTTGAGAATCAAATATTTCTTCATTAAAATTTACAGTGTCTTCCCAAGTTTATTGCTGCCATTTCACACAAACAAATTAGTAATGCTCTGCCAAGAATGAATAGACTTCCAATAGGATAAACACTATGGTCTAGAGAGATAGCAAATTCTGGAATAAATTTCTCACACATTTACAATATAAAGTGATTGCTTAATGTTTTAAGTATGTACACAACTCAACATATTTGCTTTAAGCGCCCAGGCTATCAAGACCTAGAAATTGCATTGTTCCCTATCTCCAATGAAGATGATATGTATGCTACCTCTGGCCACTGCTCATTCAGCACATTCGTAGATAATTCCTTAAGACATTATGTACACTTCTGAATCTGACTTTCGTTCTTGACTATAAAATGGTAGTGGTCAGGAGATTAGCTTATTTATGTCTAGATTTTAAGCGGCACTGTGCTCACAAAACATACTCCTTAGGTCATTTTTCCTCTAACCATAGACACATGGCAACATTGTACCTGGTTGTCCATTGGACTGACAGTGATATTTTGATCAGGTCATAGCTTGGGATGCAAGTTGGTATTTCTTCACTTAGGAGATCTTGTATGCTTCACTCATCCTATGTGCGTGACATATATGACCACATTTAACTTTGCTGCAAGTTCATTATCACAGGCCTTTGCCCTATCAGGAAAGAGTCTGTTAATTATTAATAGATTCAGGAATTTATCTTACCTTTTGACTACATATGCCAAGCCAAGACAGCTGGAGGAGAGGCTGGTAGCTACAGCAGGTAGTCATTGACACCTTGTATGCCTGTTTCATTTCCCCAGGTAAACTACTAGATTTTACTAATGGTATCTTCACCTCCTTTGAATTGCTTAGAATTCTCTGCCAGGTTTAGTGTTATATGTTTATCCAGCAAAGGATAGATATTCCTTCATGTTATTGCTGATTAAACCAAGGCTCCACCTGCCCTCTCAGGCGGACGTAAAGGATGTGACAACACTATTCCAAGAAAAACAGGATAGCCCTCCTTGGAGCCCTGACCATCAATTATCCCACAATCAACATCACTGAAACAGATTATCTGGTCAATTGCCTGTTATGGTTTGTGGGGTCATGCTTTTGTGAATTGTCTGCTGCAGTTTCAACATGGCAATGCTGATCATGCTTGAAAACTATTTCATTGTCTGTGGGATGCTTTGGGACGTCCTGAAGTGCTGAAAGGCACTATATAAATGCAAGTTCTTTTTGTAACTAACTGGCCACATGTAGACTGCCTATTAACCAAAGTAGCTATCCAATGTAAGGCTGCTGTCAGTGCATAGGCTGTACTTGGTGGCGAAAATCCTAGCTGCGTGCAAAATAAGGGCCTGTGTATTGCCATCCAATGGTAGTACAATGTCTCCAAACATCCATACATGCCGAACAATTATGGAAATTATTTTGAAACAAGTCACATATCTTACCTGCGATGTTATGGCAAAAATGATGTACAGCTCTTTTGCCTGTTCACCCTCAAACTTTCTCTCCCGTCAAAATAGTTTGCTAATCATTTCTCATGAGGCAATGTACCTTTCATGCAATGATGGAAAACAAAATCAAAAATATTGTTTGCTTTAACAAATAAAGCACAAACCTATGATAATACAGGTCTATTTTATTGGTACTTTAAACGAACACATGAATTTGGAACAGGGGTAGGCCACTCAGTTCCTTGAGCCTGTTCTGCTATTCAATAAGATCATGGCTGATCTGAATGTAACCTCAACCCCACATTCCTGCCTACCCCGATAACCTTTCACCCCCTTGTTAATCAAGAATCTATCTAGCTCTGCCTTAAAAATATTCAAAGACTCTGCTTCCACTGCCTTTTGAGGGAGAGTTCCAAAAACTCACAACCCTCTGAGAGAAAAAAATTCTCCTCATCTCTGTCTTAATTGAGTGAACCCAAGTTCTAGATTCTCCCACAAGAGGAAACATCCTCTCCACATCCACCTTGTCAAAGCCTCTCCGGATCTTAAAGGTTTCAATTAAATTGCCTCTTACTTCTAGATCCCAGTGGATACAAGCCTAACCTGTCCAGCCTTTCCTCATAAAACAACCCACTCATTTCTGGTATTAGTCTAGTAAACCTCCTCTGAACTGCTCCTATTAGTTTAGCTTATGATTAGCATAACATACAAAAGAAAGAACCCATTTTTGTTCAATTGCTTTAACTGGCAACATTAAATATTTAAATATTCCTTGCAACATTTGTCATTTAACAAAAACATGATTAAAATAATTTTGATGAGTAATATCTATTTTTGAATAATTGAGGAATTGATGTCACCATGTTTTATAGTCTTAAGATAACTGAACACAAGAAATTAGCTAGTGAACTAAATGAGCTAAACGTATTTACAATTAGCCAAGCTCTCTAATCCCAAATTATAATATAGACATGAAAATTGTAAGTACTTTGCTCTTTTTGAATAAAAATCGCCAAAGTGTAATAATAAAATTGAGTTTGTACTCTGTTAAAAAAGGAGGGTTCACTGAGGAGAAACTCCTCAGCTTTTGGATCCAGGCATTGGTTGCCTAGCAAGCAATACATTTGTGTAGTATGCATTTCTCCTGTCAGAGTTTCCTCTTTAGTCTGTTATATGTGCATACCTACAAGGTACAAAAAACCTTATCATTGTCACACTAATTAGCAATGCCAGCATAATCTCAGGGTGCTTGTACTGGCCTACATGTTTGTCTGGTTATGTAACCCAAAGCTTCACAGAGTATACAGTACGTTGATTAAACCAACAAAAGTGGCTGTATGATCCTATAATGAATTTAAGATGCTAGCACAGTATCTTTCCAGTTCACAACTCTGCCTGAAAACATGAGCACCCTTTATTACAGTACAATGTACTGTTCGTTGTATCATGTGTCAGAAAATGGCCCACAAAAACTCCAATAAGTTATTTCATGGTTGAGGTTCTCATCCATGAAATATTATGAAGATTGGAACTATAACAGTAATATAACTGGAATCTCCACACCTGCAGTTAAATTTTTTCTCCTGGTTAATGATGCCATTCAGTGAATAGAATCCTCACATGTCGTGCTGACATAATCAGAAAGACTGTGCAGTCTGTAAATGTTCATCTAGTAAATGTGGTTTCAAAGCATTTAATATTTCATGCAATTTTTGAAACGTCACTCATCATACAAGCAATGTGAAATGTTCAACCAAGAAATAGGATTCTTATTCAATGATTGAAGAGCCTCCACATAAATTACTTGAGAATTATTGGGTCCTTTTCAGTCATTAAATAGAAACAGTATTTCATGGCTAAACATTTGGTATATTCAATGAATATGTAGATAAATCAATCAGAAGTAATTGGATTGAACATTAGAAGGAAAGAGGAAAAAATAGCCATTCAATGGGTGTAACCAGCCTATCAGCTTGTTCATGTTCAGGACTTTCTCTTCCTCCATTCTGTCCATTTTGATCTTCTTTTCTCATTTTTCCCCTCCTTAGGTGTTGACTCTTTCCTGGGATATGATTCCAAGACTGCTGTTTGTTTGGTGCTACCTCATACATATTGCCATTATTCTTGCCAGAGTCTTGAGGGTGACTGTTAGAGGGCTACTTATCATTGTAGAGGAGCCTGTTTCTGTCCTCATCCAAATCAACACATATACATTGCCACCAAAGCCTGTGTGTCATAATTTGAAGCAAGAGCCCAGGATGGTTTGCCCTCTGTAATCCAGGGTGTTGACGCCAATTGCAGCAGCCATACAGCCATTTTAGCTGTAGTGCAGCTAATGATGATCAGATAAAAGCTCACATCTTTCTAGCCTTATGGCTCAGCTATTCATTGGCTCAGTACACTGAACCAACAGTAGATCCAATCTATTTTTTAAAAAGAATGCTCAGCCAGTCCTTCATGCACCATCTATTCATATGATCACAGCTCTAAGTGCAAAGTTGTTAGACCAGATGAGAAAGGAGATAATATGGATTGCAGCCTACAGCGGTACCATGCTGGATTATTTTTATGGATATACTGATTCTATCGATAAACTCCAAAACTGTACTAGCAACCAACTGTTCTAAGTAAAGTCTTGACATGTCTGAATATGCCTTGTTCTTTAATCAGTGTTCACTGGTTTCACTAAATAGATTGGAATGTTCATTATAACAGTAATAACTGACGTCTCATGGGAATGGTGTGAACAGCAATCTGTTGGTGAAGCAACATATTGTAATCTCCTTAATAAATTAAAGATAGTGCAAATTTTCCTGATCTTTGATTGGGTATCTGATTCCAAGTTACATCTCTACTACACTGCATTTTGCACTGACAAATGATGCCGTAATGATTAGTAACTAAATACATACAGTACTGTAATCTGATATGTAGGATTCTCGATCCTCAATATTTCTTCACAAATCTAGGAGGCCTAAGAGCTGTGTTCAACTGATGAAAAGATCTCCCCAATGGTGAAATACTGTATTTCATAATAAATGCTGTTCTGAAAGTAGTCCACTGATTGATCCTCTTGTAGAAGTATAAATGCTAGTTCAAGCGTTACATAAAGAATTGATGGCTGGTAATTTGACTGACCTTGCTGGCTATTCATTGGTCCTTAGGCTGTTTTTTAAAAGATGTTGACCAACACCGAAAGCATTCAGTGATTAAAATTTCATATGACAGAAAACCCAGGTTTCTGCAAAGTAGCTTTGATTTATGGATTACTACAACCGGTTGGAGATTTGGCAACTACAAAGCTACTTATTACTAACTGCCACTTTACATTTCCATACAATGTACTAAACGCCTTACATTTGTGAATATTGTCTTTCAACCATTTAAGCTAGGATGTCAGCCGAGTTAACCCAAGGGACTTGAAAGAAAAATGTCATGTGAAAGGTGCAATGATTCAATCATTTCAATCGCTGAGTGATGGTTATCTGACCTCCATAAGGTTAAAAATAGATTTTAAGAGTTGTCTACAGCAGCTCTCATTTGGATATTTAAGATGCTGGAATACAGAATGTAACTTAAAACAGCTGAAGACACTTGATAAGAAAAGGAGTGTATTTGATTAGAATATGAAGTGTACCTTATGGCACTTCAGCACACTTTTGGGTAAATGTGCTGAACTGGGGATTGGGTTTCATTTCTTCTCGTACAAACACTCAAGAAGCTTGACATTGTCCAGGACAAAGCAGCCCACTTGATTGGCACCACATCCACAAACGTTCACTCCCTCCACTGCCGACGCACAGTAGCAGCAGTGTGTACCAGGTACAAGATTGACTACAGGAATTCACCAGGCTACTTTGACAGCACCTTCCAAACCCACGACCACTACCATCTAGAAGGACAAGGGCAGTAGATGGAAGGGAACACCATCACCTGGAAGTTCCCCTCCAAATCACTCACCATCCTGACTTGGAAATATATTACCGTTCCTTCACTGTCGCTGGGTCAAAATCCAGGAATCTCCTTCCTAACAGCACTGTGGGTGTACCTACACCACAGGGGCTGCAGCAGTTCAAGAAGGCAGCTCATCATGACCTTCTCAAGAGCAACTAGGGATGGGCAATAAATGCTGGCCCAGCTAGCGAAGCCCACATGCCATGAATGAATTTTTAAAAATACATATTCTTCCTTAGCAAGAAATTAAATATTTAATTTGTCCGCCAGTGACACTATGAAATAATCGACAGTCTGTTGCAGTAATCGAACTAATGGGTCCTTGCCTCACTCTGAAGCTACAGTTTATCATTAAAAGCACAGTGTTCAGTACCATTCGCAAGTTCTCAGTTACTGAAGCAGTCAGTGCCCACAGGCAGCAAGACCTGGACAACATTCAAGCTTGGGCTGATAAGTGGCAAGTAACATCTGTGTCACACAAATGCCAGTTAATGAACATTTCCAGCAACAGACAATCTAATGATCTCCCCTTGACACTCAACAACATTACCATCTCTGAATCCCCCACCGTCAGTACCCTGGAGATTACCATCGACCAGAAACTTAATTGACGTAGCCATATAAATTCTGTGTTTCCAAGAGCAGATCAGAGGCTGGAAATTCTGCAGTAAGGAACTCACCTCCTGACTCCCCAAAGCTTGTCCAGCATCTAAAAGACACAAATTAGAAGCATGATTGATATTCTCCACTTGTCTTGAGGGCAGCTCCAATCACACTGAAGAAGCTCGACACCATCCAGGGCAAAGCAACATACTTGACCAGTACCCATGCACCCCATTAAACATTTAATCATCCACTACCCACGCACAATGGCAGTAGCCTGTGTGATCTACATACAGGATAAATTGCAGCAACTCGCCAAGGCTCCTTCAAAAGCATCTTCCAAATCTATGACCTCTATCACTAAAAAGAAGGGCAGCAGACACACTGGAACACCACCACCTGCACGTTCCCCTCCAAGCTACACTTCATCATGATTTGGAACCAAATCACTGTTCCTTCACTGTCGCTGGGCCAAAATCCTGGAACTCTCTTCCTAACAGCACGGTGGATGTATATACGCAACATGGACTGCTACAGTCAAGAAGGATCATCACTGCCTTCTCAAGAGCAAATAGGGAAGAGCAACAAATGCGAGCCCTTGCCAGTGGTGCTCACTTCCTATGAGCAAATGAAAAACACCCCTCTGTTTTAATTTATCCTGCTGTATGTTTCTGTACCAACTGTTTCTCATAGTAGTGACCAATGAGACCGGGTTTTACATTCTCAATAGTCCAAATAGCTGCCACAGAAAGGGATGTACTATTGTGTTTGCTGGGCTGCTTTTGACCTCAGATCCCAGAGTTAAAAGTAAGCATTAGAACATAATGCTCTAGTCCCTGTAACTGTGTCACACTGAAATTGCAATGGAGGAGCAGGTCATTTGGCCCAAATAGTCTGTTTTTGTTAGTCCTTCATATGAGCCAAACTCTAATCTCATGTGCACCCTCTGTTCCCATGCCCCTTTATTCCCCTTTTCTTTGCCTATCTAACCTATTTTTACAGATAAACATGCAAAAAAAGACCAGCAGAAAAAGACTAGCTGGTACATCAAGTCTGTCCTATTCAGTCATGTTGTAAATAAACAATTGAACCTCAATGCTCCCAGCCTCCCAGCAACTATCTAATATGCTGGGAGGGGTAAAAATTGGGGAGGCGATGGCGTAATGGCAATCTCACTGGACTAATAATCCAGAGTGGGCATGGGTTCAAATCCCACCATGGTGGCTTGTGGAATTTAAATTCAATTAATAAATCTGGAATTAAAAAGCTAGCCTGATGGTGACCATGAACCATTGTCAATTGTCGTAAAAACCCATCTGGTTCACTAATGTCCTTGAGGGATGGAAATTTGCTGTCCTTACCTGGTCTGGCCTAGATGTGATTTCTGACCCACATCAATGTGGTTGATTCTTAAATGCCATCTGAAATGGCCTAGCAAGCCATTCAGTTGTATCAAAAAGAAATGAAACCAGATGGACCACCCGGCATTGACCTAAGCATTGCAAACAACAACAACACACCCAGCCCTGTCAACCCTGCAAAAGCCTCCTTACTAACATCTGGGGCTCGTATCAAAAATGGGAGAGTTGTCTCACAGATTAGTCAAGCAGCAGTTTGACATTGTCTGTAATGTATGATTCCATGAGTATGACTATGTCCTCCTAGACACTACCATCACTATCCCTGGGTAGGCCCTGTCCCATCAACAGGACAGACCCACCAGAGGTGGCAGCAGAGTGGTATACAGTCAGGAAGGAGTTGCCCTGGAAGTCCTCAATATTGACTCTAGATTCCCACGAAGTCTCATGTCATCAGGTCAAACATGGAAAAGGAAACCTCCTGTTGGCTACCATGTGCCATGTTCCTTGGCTGATAAATCAGACCTCCCCTATGTTGAACACCATTTGGAGGAAGCACTGAGGATAGAAAGGGCACACAATGTACCTTAGGTGGGGGAACCTCAATGTCCATCACCAAGAGTGGTTTGGCAGCAAGCTGGCCGAATCATAAAGGGAAGAACTGCTGGACTAGGCCTTTGGCAGGTGGTGAGGGAGCCAACAAGAGGGGAAAACCTACTTGAACTTATTTCATCAATTTACCTGCTGCAGACACATCTGTCCAATACAGTATTGGTAGGAGAGACCACTGCCACTACTTGTGGAGACAAAGTCCCGCCTTCACATTGAAGATACCCTCCATCATGTTGTGTACCACTTCCACCATCCTAAATGAGATTGATTTCAAACAGATGTATCAATGCAAAACTGGGTCTCCATGAGGCACTGTGGGACATTAGCAGCAGCAGAACTGCATACAACCACAATCTGTAACCCTGTGGCCTGACATATCCCCCACTCTACCATTATGATCAAGGCAGGGGATTGACCCTGGTTCAATGAAGAATGCAAAAGAGCATGCCAGTGGCAGTATCAGGCGTATCTAAATGTGAGATATCAGCCTGGTGAAGCTACAACATATGCATGCCAAACAGCATAAGCAGCATGCAACAGGCAGAGCTAAGTGAATCCACATCAAGAGATCAGATCTCAGCTCTGCAGTCTTAACACAGTAAATTGTGAATGGTGGTGCACAATTACACAACACGACTGGAGGAGCAGACTCCACAAATATCCTCATCCTTAATGATGGGGGAGCCCATCGTTGGCTAGAGCATTTGCAGCCATCTTCAGTCAGAAGTGCTGAGTGGATGATCCATCTCGGCCTCCTCTGGAGTTCCCCAGCATCACAGATGCCAGTCTTCAGCCAATTTGATTCACTCCACGTGATATCAAGAAACAGCTGAAGGCACTCGGTACTGTAAAGGCTATGGGGCCTGACAACATTCTGGCAATAGCACTGAACATTTGTACTCCAAAACTTGCCTTGCCCCTAGCCAAGCTGTTCGAGTACTGCAACAACACTGGCATCTACCCGGCAATTTAGAAAATTGCCCAGGTATGCCCTGTACACAAAAAGCAGGACAAATCGAACCCAGTCAATTATCACCCCATCAATCTACTCTTGATCATCAGCAAAGTGATGGAAAGTGTTGTTGACAGTGCTAGCAAGCACTAGTCAGTTATAACCTGCTTGGTGATGCTTACTTTGGGTTCCGCAAGGGCCACTTAGCTACTGACCTCATTACAGCCTTGTTCCAAACATGGACAAAGGAGCAGAACTCAAGAGGTGAGGTGAGAGTGACAGCCCTTGACATCAAGGCAGCATTTGACCGAGTGTGGCATCAAAGAGGCCAAGCAAAACTGAAGTCAATGGAAATCAGGGGGAAAACTCATCACTGGTTGGAGCCATACCTACCACAATAAATATTCATTTCCTCCACCATCGACACACAGTGACAACAGTGTGTACCATCTACAAGATGCACTGCAGCTACTCACCAAGGCTCCTCCAACAACACCTTTCACATCCGTGACCTTTATCACCTCGAAGGAGAAGGGCAGCAGATGCATGGGAACGCCATGACCTGCAAGTTTCCCTCCAAGTCATTCCCCATCCTGACTTGGAACTATATTGCCTTTCCTTCACTGTCGTTGGGTCAAAATCCTGGATCACCCTTCCTAACAGCACGGTAGGTGTACCTATACAACATGGACTGCAGTGATTTAAGAAGATGGCTTACCACCACCTTCGCAATAGCAATTTGGGTTGGGCAATAAATTTTTGCCTGGCCAGTGACGCCCACATCTCACAAATGAATATATATAAAAAAGTATAAATTAATAAAAAACTGTACCAATTCAGGGGCTTTTGACAAATTCCTTTTGACTCCTGAGACAATCAAAAATTAGTCCCTGGAGACAACAGTGACTACAAAGTACATCACCAGGCTAAATTTAATCTTGTATCTGGTTAGGATATGTTGCATTTAAACCACATGTCATATGCTAGCAGGTTTTATTGCACTTAAAGTATTCTGCAGGACTGTCATTCTGGATTAATCAACAAATATATATGTTACTTAGAAAAATTGAATAATTACCACAACCTCCTTTAATGTGCTTAAGTATCAGAAATTCTGCATTTTAAGTATAAATTTTAGGAAAGCATAACTGAAAAGAAAACCCATTTCTGGGAATAAGGACCTACACTACTGCCCCAGCACCCATAGGTTTCAAATGTCTAACTGCAGTGCCAAGTTCTGCCAGTTTCTGAGAAAAAAATTTCACATCTGAAAATTTATTAATGTTTCAGGTAGAGAACATTTTTGTCAAATTCTGAAGAAGGCCTTCTATCTGAAACATTAACCTATCTTTTCAGATGCTGGATGCTGGAAAACCCTCTGTTTATTCTCATCAGAACTGAAAACGGAATGAATCCTGAAATTTCAGAATAGATGGTTATCCTGAGAACAAATCTGAGTTTGGTTAAAAATTGTATTGGTTTTGAAGTATATTTAAACACTTAGCTTTTCAATTGTTAAACTTTTGATTTGATGATTTTTCAAACGCTGTTCAAAGTGCTGATTTAGGGTCCAGTTTTTTCCTAGGTGCCAACGTTTACGAAAAAATCATATTAGTAACACTCTTATATTGCAGATTTGGAAAAAAAATTGCAAATGGGAAATTTCCACTAATAACAGAAAATGCTGGAAATACGAAGAGTTTGTGAGCTTTTGAAAAGGGAGGATTATGTTTCAGATATTGGCTCTTCATCTGAAATTAACTGTTCTCTACCTGAGATGTTATCTTTTGTCTTTTCAGATGCTAACAGCCCAATATTTTCTAAATCCTATTATCTTCTGAGATCTGATGAGTGCTCCTTTTGTGGCATTATATGCTCCATCAAGTCTGATGTGATGTTACGTGCTAATTTGAGTGGCTTTTTTTAAAGTACAAAAAGTAATGGGTATTGAATTTCAGTACGTGCATAAGAAGCCAATGATGCTAGGTCTCATCTGAAACATGAAACCAAGAATTGTGTATTAACTGCTTGAGTGGTATGCTGCCATTTGTCAAAATGACCTGATGAAAACAATCATTTTGTGGAAACATTTTGAAGTACTTTTATCAAGTATTTACTTTAAAAAAATTGTGGTTGCAATAAGAGAAGCAAGAGAAAACAAATTACCAAAATGTGATATCACTTTGGCTTGGGAACAGTGTTGAGTTAAAATGAATTTATCAGAATCCTGGTAATTCTGCTGGAAAACCATGGTCCTTGTGAATAAACTAGTTCAAAATGATTTGATCGTTACAATAGCACTGCACATTTCTGGACAATAGAACAGGTCTATTTAATAGAACAAGGATTATCTTTGGATTCAGCTTTTAGTTCCAGAAGGGTTATTGGTCAAGATTTATTATATATGCTGTGACATCACTTCATAGCAATTTGGTTATGTTTCAGAAAATTTAAGTAATATTTTGGATTGGTTGATTGTATCTTTTCCAGCTCAATCGACAATGTATCGTACTCATTGGGCAGAGTTTGCAGCTTGGCGTGTGGGTGGGCGCCTGACACGACAAACATGAAATAGCGTGCGATGACGTCGGGCAAGAGTCCTGATGTCATCGCGCACTTTTGCGATGTTTCAGTCAGTGGGCGCACGAGAGTCGGCAGCATGCCCGCCGACCATTAAGAGGGCTATTAAGCCCATTAATCAATTAATTAAAATGAATATTTTGCTGTCTATCTAACCTTCCGGTTGGCGGGTGGGCGAATAGTCCAGGTGGCCTTTGCATTTTTAGTGGAACCTCATTCATGGGCAGGATGAGGTTTCCAACAATGACTGAAGAAACAATAAAAAATGTTTAAACTCCTTTTTCACATGCCCCTGGTCATGTGCCGGAGTCATAGTTGGAGAACATGTTAAACTTATTTTTCGAATTTTTATTTTTCATCTTAAAAATCTTCAGCTCCTTGAGGCAGCTCTGTGCCTTCAGGGAGCTTTCATTGAGTGCAACCCCACGCATGCTCAAACTTCAGCTGTTAATTGGTCAGCCAGTGTGAAATCACGGTTGGGGCCCGATTGCCAGCGGCAGACTGTTTCTCGGCTGCTCCTGGGCCCACCTGCCGCGCCCGCCCTTTGAGGGGGAAATCCTCTCCGCTGTGTTAGTTTTTTTTCCAAACAAGAGTATTATGTAAAATAGAGGAGGAATTGTTAAGTCAGTCTGTAAGTTATTACGTCAGTTACTTGAGCAACTGTCTTCTTTGCCAGTAGGCATTGAAATATATGCAATTAAGAAAAAAATGAATTGGGCAGTTGATAACTCATTGGTAACTTTATCTGTCCACAGTGATGCTCAGTTGGAGAAATTGCAATGCTTGGTGCTTTTGACTGTAGATTATTTTTTAATTTTAGCCCCGAGTATGGATTGGCCACAAATATAATCCCTAGAACCAAGCTGCACTATGTTGTAGAGATTAAGCCAAGTAGTATGCTTACACTGTCTCTTTGTACCTCTCCCTGTCCTTAGTTGTGATTTGTGGCCTCTTGAGATGACAGGCAGATCGTAAACTTTCACAGTTGTGAAAGGACAAATCAACAAAAGGAAACATTTTTTAATTCACTTGAATCATTATCATCATTTCCAAATGGAGCCAAATTTGATAATTTGTTGCAAATTAAGGTTCCATCTGCTTAATTTAAAACTCAGCTGTTAGCAGTGAAAGACTTGTATCCAGGATCACAAGATAAACTGCAGCATCACATCAAAGTGGCTGATGAACATTACAAACTATCAGAGAATTCCTTTGCAGTTTAACAAAGTTAACTAAGAGACTTATTACATCCCTGAAATGTCTTGCAGCCTGCATTATTCTAACAACATGTCTGCAAGTCAAGTTCCTGGCAGTTTTTCTTCAGCAGGAAGTTGCTGCTGCTGATGGAGGCAGGTGTCCTGGCAGACCATGAGCCCCTGAGATTGAATAGAAAAGCTATTAAACTGTTGTGCCGTGTAATTTTAAACTGTGATAATATTGGGTTTTATTACAGGGGAATAGAATGCATTCTATATTGATAACAGTTTGATTTAACTTCAGGAGGGACAATTTATTCTTGATTTTGATTGGTAAAAAGAGCTAGTAATGACTGGCCACAGCTGTTGCTAGGTCTAGTACGAAACTCACTGCTGTATCTTTATTTTTGTTGTATTTCAAATGTGGGCTATTGGACATTCTGGGTGGAATTTAATGTCAGTGGCGTGGGTCTCGCAGGTGGACCCGGAAGCGGGTGGCAGTACTGTTCTGGGCAGAAGCGGCTGGTTGAACACAATAACACTCAGTTGTATCAGAAAGAAAAGTTGAAAAAGAACAAAACCACATGGATCACCCAGCGCAGGCCTAGGCACCAGAATCAACAAAGGCACACCCTGCCTAGATGACCCCGCAAAGTCTGCCTCACTAACATTTGGGGACTTTGTGCCAAAATTCAGAAAGCTGTCCCAGGGACTAGTCAAACAACAAAATCATAGGATCACAAATCATACCTTGCAGCCATTGTACCAGACTGCTCCATTACTATCCCTGGGTATGCTCTGTCACAGCAGGACAAACCTATCAGGGGTGGCAGCACAGTCAGGTGGGAATGACACTGGTAGTTCTCAACAATGACTCCGGACCCCATGGAGCCTCATGGCATCAGATCAAACATGAGCAAGAAAACCGCCTGCTGATTACCACCGAATGCCTTCCCTCAGCTGATAAATCTGTACGCCTCCATGCACTCCACTTGGAAGGAATACTGAGACTGGAAGGGCACAGTATGTCCTCTAGGTAGGGGGCTCCAATGCCCAGCAGCAAGAATGGCTCAGTAGCGCAACTACTGACTGAGTTGGCCCAGTCCTGAAGGACATAGCTGCTAGACTGGGCGTACAACAGGTAATGAGAAATCAATAAAAGGGAAAAACCTGCTGGATCTTGACCTCAGCAATCTATCCATGATGTCCATGACCATATTGGTAGGAGTGACCACTTTGTCCTTGTGGACATAACATCCCATCTTCATATCATGTTATGTAGCACTACCATTGTGCTAAAGGGGATAGATTCAGAACAGATAAAAACTGGGCATCCATGACGTACTGTGGGCTATCAGCAGCAACAGAGTTGTATTCAGCCACAATCTGTAATCTTATGGTCCAACATATCCCTCACTCTTCCATTACCTTTAAACCAGGGTCCCTGGTTCAATGTTGAGTACAGGAGAGCATGCCAGGAGCAGCACTGGGCATACCTAAAAATGAGGTGGCAACTTGGTGAAGCTACAAAGCAGGACTACATTCATGCTAGACAATGGTAGACAGAGCAAAACGACCTGACAGCCAACTGATCAGATCAATGCCTTACAGTTCAGATACATCCAGTTATGAATGGTGGTGAACAACTTAACAAGTAACCAGAGAGGGAGGTTCCACAAACATCCTCATCACCAGTAACCTGGGAGTCCAGCACATCAGCGCAAAAGACAAGTCGGAAGCATTTGCAATCATCTTTAGCCAGAATTGTCGAGTGGATACGATCAATCTCGGTATCCTCCTGAGGTCCCCAGATGCTATTCTTCAGCCTATTTGAGTCAATTCCATGTGATGTCACGAAACAGCTGAAGACATTGGATAGAGCAAAAGCTATGGACATTGACAACATCCCTGCTGTAATACTGAAGATTTGTGCTCTACAATCAGCCACACCCCTAGCCAAGCTGTTCCAGTAAGGTTACAACACTGGCATCTACCCAAGAATGTGGAAGATTGCCCAGTTATGTCCTGTCTACAAATAGCAGGAAAAATCCAAACCAGCCAATACCACCTGCTCAGTCTACTCTAAGGCCAGGATTTCCCGGTCGGCAAGCAGTGGGCAGGGTCCGCTCGCCGAAGCGTAAAATGAAGCCGCTTGTGGCCATTGACAGAGTCATTAAAGTTTAAGGTTGGATGGGCAGTGCAGGGGCCCTGGCGGGCATTAGTAAAAGCATGAAACCTCATTCACGGGTGGGATGAGGTTTCATGTAGGTTTTAAAAAATGTAATAAAAGTGTATTTGAAAGCGATGGACATGTCCCAACTCATGTGACAGTGCCTCATGAGGGGACATGTCAGGGAATTTTTTTTCTCTATTTTTAAGATTTTTTATTGTGGAGCCAATCTCCCTGAGACAGCATTTAGCCTCAGGGAGATGTGTGCACTCTTTCATGCGCATACACAAAAGAGCGCACGCTCATCTCAAGGAATCCCCCCCCGCCCCCTCCCCACCCCCACCTGCACAGGGAGTGCATCGTGCTTCCTTGCGAACATCATGCTGGGCGGGCCTTAATTGGCTGATCGGGGGCGCCAATTGGAGGCGTGCCTCCACGTGACCGCTCCTAAATATCCCCCCCAATGGGGGGAAAGTTCTGCCCTAAATTACCAGCAACATAATGGAAGGTGTCATCAACAGTGTTATCAAGTGGCACTTAGCAAAAATCTGCTCACCAATGCTCAGGTTGGGTTCTGCCAGGGGCACTTGACTTTTTTTTAATTTAATGGCATCTGGGCTTCGCTAGCTATGCTAGCACTTATTGCCTACCCCTAATTGCCCTTGTGAAGGTGGTGTTGAGCTCCCTTCTTGAACCACTGCAGTCCCTATGGTATAAGTACACCCACAGTACTGTTAGGGAGGGAGTTCAAGGATTTTGACCCAACAACTGTGAAGGAATGGCGAGATATTTCCAAGTCAGGATGGTAAGTGGCTTGGAGGGAACTTCCAGGTGGTGGTGTGCCCATGTATTTGCTGCCCTTGTCCTTCTAGATGGTAGTGGTCGTGGATCTGGAAGGTGCTGCCTAAGAAGCCTTGATGAGTTTCTGCAGTGCATCTGGTAGATGGTACACACTGCTGCCACAGTGCATCGAGGCGAACTAAGAGTGACTACCCTTGACATCAGTCAGCATTTGACCAAGTGTGGTGTCAAGAAGCCCGAGCAAAATTGATTTCAATGGGAATTGGAGTGAAACTCTCCACTGGTTGGAGTCATACCTAGCACAAAGGAAGCTGGTCATGGTTGTTGAAGGTCAGTTATCTCAGCAAGACCTGGACAACATTCAAGCTTGGAATGACAAGTGACAAGTCACATTTACACCACATAAGTGCCAGGCAATTACTATCTCCAATTAGAAAGAATCTAACCATCCACCTTGATGTTCAATGGCATTACCATCGCTGAATTCCCCCACTGTCAACATTTTGAAGGCTACCATTGACCAGAAACTTAACTGGATCATCTCTATAACTACTGTGGCTACTGGGCAGTCAGAGGCTGGGAATTCTGTGTTGGTTTACTCACCTGCTGACTCCCCAAAGCTCATCAGGTGTGTCCTGGAATACTTTCCACTTGCCTGGAAGAGTGCAGCTCCAACAGTCGAGAGGTTTGACACCATCCGTAACAAATCAGCCAACTTGACCAGCACCCGCATTCACCAGCTTAAACATGCGCTTTCTCCATCACAGCAGCACTGTGTACAATATACAAGATGCACTACAGCAACTCATCAAGCCTGCTTTGAAAACACCTCGCAACCCACAGTACAAGGGTATCAGATGCGTGTGAACACGACACCTGGAAGTTCCCCTCCAAGCCACATCCCATCCTGACTTGGAAATATATTGCCGTTAAATTGCCTGGTTAAAAACCTGAAACACGCTTCCTAACAGCACTGTAGGTGTATCTACACCATATGGACTGCTAGGTTCAAGAAGGCAGCTCACCACCACCTTCTCTAGGGCAATTAGGGATGGGCAATAAATGCTGGCCAAGCCAGAAATGCTCACATCCTGGGAACGAATTAAAAAAAAACTGGTATCCCTATTTCTCCCACTTTTGAAATCAGTTACACTGAAGCCACTCCCCTGTGTGTAAAAACCTGGTGTTTGCAATGTTATGCTAATATTGTTAGTTATATCTCAGATGTTTGTTTGAGGTTTAACACAGGAAAGTCCCCGGAGTAACTGTGGAGATTCCACAATTGGCCTAGGCATCACTGTGCCAGCTATGAAAAAAAATCAGAGATGTTCCTGATTGTCTTCACCCTCCTCCTATCACCTTCTGGAAATTGTATGTGAATGACCAAAATCAGTATTAAATTGTGATACCTCTGCAGCTGAATAGCCATCTATTATTCAATATTTAGGCCCACCCCGAAAGAAATAGCCACCTGGACAGTGTATTTCTTTAAGTTATGTATGTTGACCAAAGTTGTAGCACAATTAATTTTGTTGTAGTATTGAACGTAGCAGATTGTTTTTGTTTTTATTTTTCTGGAAAGCATTTGTAATATTCTTTCACAACTATGTTGCACAGTAATGTAAATCTGTAACCTCATGGCCCGGCATATCCCCCACTCTACCATTACTGCCAAGTCAGGGGATTAACACTGGTTCAATGAAGAGTGCAGGAGGGCATGCCAGGAGCAGCACCAGGAATACCTAAAAATGAGATGCCAACCTGATGAAGCTACAACACAGGACTACTTGAGTGCCAAACAACATAAGCAGCAAGTGATAGACAGAGCTAAGCGATTCCATAGCCAACGGATCAGATATAAGCTCTGCAGGCCTGCCACATCCAGTCGTGAATGGTGGTGGACAATTAAACTACTCACTGGAGGAGGAAGCTCCACAAATATCCCAATCCTCAAATGATGGGGGAGCTCAGCACATCAGTGCAGAAGATAAGGCTGAAGCATTTGCTACAATCTTCAGCCAGAAGTGCCGAGTGGATGATCCTTCTAGGCCTACTCCTGAGGTCCCCAGCATCACAGATGCCAGTCTTCAGCCAATTCGATTCACGTTACGTGATATCAAGAAACTGCTGAAGGCACTCGATACTGCAAAGGCTATGGGCCCTGACAATATTCCGACACTGGTACTGAAGACTTGTGCTCCAGAACTTGCCGCGCCCCTGGCCAAGTTGTTCCAGTACAGCTCCATCTCTGGCATCTACCCAGCCATGTGAAAAATTGCCCAGGTATGTCCTGTACACAAAAAGCAGGACAAATTCAACCCCGTCAATGACTGCCCCATCAGTCTACTCTTGATCATCAGTAAAGTAATGGAAGGGTTAATCAACAATTCTATCAAGTGGCATTTACTTATCATAACCTGCTCACTGACGCTCAGTTTAGGTTCTGCCGGGATCACTTACCTCCTGACTTCATTACAGCCTTGGTTCAAACATGGACAAAAGAACTCCAGAGATGAGGTGAGAGTGACTGCCCTTGACAGCAAAGCAGCATTTGGCTGAGTGTGGCATCAAGAAGCCCTATCAAAACTGGAGTCAATGGGAATCAGGGGGAAAATTCTCCGCTGGTTGGAGTTATACCCAGCACAAAGGAAGATGATTGTGGTTGTTGGAGGTCAATCATCTGAGTTCCAGGACATTGCTGCAGGAGTTCCTCAGGGTAGTGTCCTAGGCCCAACCATCTTCAGCTGCTTCATCAATGACCTTCCTTCCAAGGTCAGAAGTGGGGATGTTTGCTGATGATTGCACAATGTTCAGCACCATTCAGGCCTCCTCAGATACTGAAGCAGTCCATGTCCAAATGCAGCAAGACCTGGACAATATCCAGGCTTGGCCTGACAAGTGGCAAGTAACACTTGCGCCACACAAGTGCCAAGAATGACCACCTCCAACAAGAGAGAATCTACCCATCACTCTTGAAATTCAATGGCATTACTATCAACATCGTGGGGGCTACCATCAACTAAAAACTGAACTGGACTAGCCACATAAATACTGTGGCTACAAGAGCAGGTCAGAGGCTAGGAATCCTGTGGCGAGTAAATTCCCTCCTGACTTCCCAAAACCTGTCCACCATCTACAAGGCACAAGTCAGGAGTTTGATGGAATACTCTCCACTTGCCTGGACGAGTGCAACTCCAACAGCACTCATGAAGCTCGACACCATCCAGGACAAAGCAGTCCGCTTGATTGGCACCATATCCACTCCCTCCACCACTGACATACAGTGGCATTAGTGTGCACTATCTACAAGATGCACTGTAGGAACTCACCAAGGCTCCTTAGGCAGCACCTTCCAAACCCACAATCATTACCATCTAGAAGGCCAAGGGCAGCAGATGCATGGGAGCACCACTGCCTGAAAGTTCACCACCTTCTCAAGGACAACTAGGAATGGGCCATAAATGCTGGCCTCACCAGCGATGCCCGCATCCCATGAATAAATTTTAAAAATCACATCAAAATGTGACGTCACATGCTTTGATATGGCAGGCCTGACTCTTTCTCCTTTTCCCAATAAAAGATTTTCACAATAAGTCTCCATTTGAAGTATAAACTGAAATTTTGAAAGGAGTATGTTAATGAGTAGGTTAGACAAAGGAGAGCCAATGGATGTTATCTACTTGGACTTCCAGAAGGCCTTTGACAAGGTGGCGCACAGGAGGCTGCTCAGTAAGATAAGAGCCCATGGTGTTAGAGGCAAGGTACTAGCATGGATAGAAGATTGCCTGTCTGGCAAGAGGCAGAGGGTGGGGATAAGGGCTCAGGATGGCAGCCGGTGACTAGTGGAGTTCTGCAGGGGTCAGTGTTGGGACCACAACTTTTCACTTTATACATTAATGATCTAGATGAAGGAACTGAGGGCATCCTGGCTAAGTTTGCAGATGATACAAAGATAGCTGGAGGGACAGGTCATATTGAGGAGGCGGGGAGGCTGCAGAAGGATTTGGACAGATTAGGAGAATGGGCAAAGAAGTGGCAGATGGAATACAATGTGGGGAAGTGTGAGGTCATGCACTTTGGTAGGAAGACTGGAGGCATGGACTATTTTCTAAATGGGGAGAGAATTCAGAAATCTGGAGTGCAAAGGGACTTGGGAGTTCTAGTCCAAGATTCTCTTAAGGTTAACTTGCAGGTTGAGTTGGTAGTTAGGAAGGCAAATGCAATGTTGGCATTTATTTCAAGAGGACTAGAATATAAAAGCAGTGATGTGCTGCTGAGGCTTTATAAGGCTCTGGTCAGACCACATTTAGAATATTATGAGCAATTTTGGGCCCCGTATCTCAGGAAGGACGTGCTGGCCCTGGAGAGGGTCCAGAGGAGGTTCACGAGAACGATCCCAGGAATGAAAGGCTTAACATATGAAGAACGTTTGAGGACTCTGGGTCTATACTCGATGGAGTTTATAAGGATGAGGGGGGATCTGATTGAAACTTACAGAATACTGAAAGGCCTGGATAGAGTGGATGTGGGGAAGATGTTTCCATTAGTAGGAGAGACTAGGACCTGAGGGCACAACCTCAGAGTAAAGCGAAGACCTTTTAGAACAGTGATGAGGAGAAACCTCTTTAGCCAGAGAGTGGTGAATCTATGGAATTCATTGCCACAAAAGGCTGTGGAGGCCAGGTCATTGAGTGTATTTAAGACCGAGATATATAGGTTCTTGATTGGTAAGGGGATTAAAGGTTACGGGGAGAAGGTGGGAGAATGGGGTTGAGAAACTTATCAGCCATGATTGAATGGCGGAGCAGACTCGATGGGCCGAATGGTCTAATTTCTGCTCCTATGTCTTATGGTCTTATAGTATGGTGTAGTACCAGTGAAGATATGATTTCCACTTCCACTGATAATGGTACACATAAAGTGTGATAAATAGCTGTAATTGAATAGCAATAATGAAGTCAACAGTGACTGTTTTAACAGGGTTTAGCACACTAGCAAATTAATTATGGCTAACTCACTGTTAAAGCACGAAAGAATTTAAATGCCCAAGTAAAGAAATGCTGGTACTTCCTGAAATTATTTAAAAGCAGTTAGAGGTAATGAGAAGTACGTGTCATTCCGCATTGAAACATTTGTAAGGTGTATAAAGGAAGAGGCAGACCTAAGCTACATGGCTTTACACAAAGTATCTTTACTTTTATCTGTAATTTTGTATCCACAATAATGATTTCCAGCAGCACGACCACTTCACTGGGTGTGCCCCTCCTCAGACTTTATTTAAATTGGAGTTAGGATTTTCAATATATTTTGTTCCAATTATCTTACATCATGGGAAATTTTGAAACAGGAAAATGTCCAACAAATCCATCCTTTTTTGACAGATCCACCCTACCTTCCTGGCCTCAATCCTGTATCTCTCTAGAAATGCACCAAATTACCACTGAACCCACGTACTTGCTGGTTTTCCTTACCCCCTCTATCTTTTTTTCAGTCATTGAGCTGTGGCCTCTGCCTTTTTCAAATAGAATAAATCCTTAACTTTCTTAATCTGACATCATAATTTAATTTTCTGACTCCGAGATATCTTGCTTGCTCACTTCTGTGACCAGTAATAATCAACATTTGGACTGGCACTCCATATTGAATCTGGTTAGCAGCTTATGCAACAAATTACAAGGCCCTTTTTGAACAACACTTTCTCAATCCTTATTTTCCTACAGTATATATCCAACCATCCATTTTCTGTACGGACATTTTGTGTCACACATGCATTTGACTGGCTTAAATTTAATATTTATAAAACAGCAAATAATTAGATAATGTACCAATTGAACATAGATAAAGCAGGTTGATAAAACCCAATGCAAAACTGCTAAGAAGCAATGAATACAAACAATCCATAATGAGCAGTTAGCAAAATCTAGCAACTGTAAAGAAAAATGAAGTTATTCAAATTATCTTTATAGTAAGCTCTTTTGGTCATCACTTAAAACAACTAACAGAGTCGTCATTGATTTGCAGAAGATACATGAATTTTGGAGAGAACAGAGTTGGGGAGCAGCTTGAGAGAGTTGAGTGGAGTATTACATTGCCACTGTTGGAGATTTAGTTAGTCAGTTACTGTTGTCATTGTCCTCAAATCCCCTGATAACCTTGTTGCACCCCCAATTTGGGAACCCCTGATCTATTTAGATCACTTAGCTAAAGTGACTACTTTAGTGACTTTAAAGGGGACAGACTATTAAACAGAGCTTCATCTTAGCCAATTACAATTACGATTACAATTATGCTTTTGACAACATGTGAGCAATTTCACAAGAGATCTACAAGGTTCAGCATTACCTTAGACTAAATATGTCTTCACGTCATATTCAAAATGTACCTATAGGTTCCAAAAAGCTACGTTTCTATACTAAACACTTAAATTTTTAGTAGCTACAGATCATCATAGCATTTAATAAGAATTCTATACTGAATACTAATCAAGGGAATATGATAGCATAATGGTTCTTTTACTGGATTAGTATTCCAGAGGCCTGGACTAATGACCTGTAAATATGGGGCAAGATTATAACTCATTCAAAACCCACCCATTCACACAGAATTAAAATCAGGCCCATGTGTTCATATGCGACCACAACAGCTGGGGAATTTAAAATCAGTTAATTAAATAAAAAGTATCAGTAATGGTGACCATGAAATCACCAGATTGCTGTAAAAACCCATCTGGTTCACGTCCTTTCGGGAAAGAAATCTGCATCCTGACCTGATGTGGCCTGTCTGTGACCCCAGACCCACAACAATGTGGTTGACTCTTAGCGACTCTCTGAAACGATCCAGAAAGCCACTCACTACCACCTTCTCAAGGGAAATTAGAAATGGGCAATAAATGCTGACCTTGCCAGCACACCCACATCCAGTGAATGAATTAAAAAACAACAATTAAAATATTATTCTATAATCCTCACTACATTAATAAAGAACACTAACATCAAGAATGATGCTATTAAATAGGAGTTGGAGTCAACAGAAAGAAACAATCAATTGATTTTGCAGAGTAGAAGAAAATTGCAAAAAATAGACCAGCAAAGTAAGATAGTAAAATGGCAATCTTGACGAAAGGGGAAAATTGGTAAAGTAAGTTGCAAATTATACTAAAGAAATAAAAAGGCAGTGCTTGAATCAGTGTTAAATAACAAATGGATACCTTTAAAGTTGAAGGAACCAATTAATGAGGCAGAGTTTAGAAATGATTTTTTACAGCAGTTTATTTTCCTCTGAAAAGCCCTATTCCCAACATACCACTAAAATGGTGCAGTATGGATGTGAGTTTATAGAGATATTAGTGGTCAGCAATTAAATGGACATTAAATTGGAATGCTCGGAGGTTAATAAAGCACCAGGCCCATATGGAATCCATCGGAGAGCACTAAAATGAATGAGGATAGGGATGAAATGACAGAAATTTTGCTAAGCACATTGAATACAAGCGAGGTGTGAGAGAAATGGAAGGCAGCTAATGTAATTCCAATCCATAAAAAGTCAGAAGTTGAATCTTGGGAATTACAGCCCTGTTAACCTGACCTCCGTTGCGAGAAAATACTTGAGTCTATTATAAAGGAAACAATTCAAAAGCATCCAGTAAGGTTAAAGGCAATCATTCCAAGCCGTCATAGATTCATAAACGACAGGTCATGCTAACTGATTAAGAATACTTTAAGGATTTAACAGAATTAGTTCATAATCAAGGAAGCTAACAATTTAGTGAAGGGCAACAAGGATAGTAATAGACTTTAATAAGTTTCTATGTTTTTATGTGAGGATAAATGAACTAATTTCAATATTATTGGGAAAAAATGGTGGGGAGGGGAATATAAAATAGAATTTAACATTGTGAAAGGAACCACTGGGGTAGAAATGGAAACATTTGTTTTTTGCTTTGGTGCATAACCAAAAGTCACTGGGCGGAATCGTCCCAGATTTGCACGAAGTGCGGTAGCGGGTGGGAAAATGGATATTTTACCCGCTGGCCGCAATGGCGGGTTTTCATGTTGCATCATCCCATTCCTGCCTCATTCATTCTGCGTTCTTGGGAAACACATCGGATCACTGGTGGGGCATCTTCTGATTCGTCTGCCCCGCCATTACCTCAGGCCTTCAGTAAACCAGGTGCCATATTTAAAGACCGCCCCTGCAAAGAGCTACAATCTTCAAAGGATCTGAAGCTGCTGGAACTGATGGCTGCCAAAGGGAGAAAACATGCTGCTCCCAGATTTAACGACGCCTCCCTTGAGCGTCTACTGGATGCAGTGGAGACCTGTCACGATGTCCTCTACCCTCGCTCTAGTCGAAGACCAGCAAGCAAAGTCACCAATCCTGCATGGGAGGCTGTGGCAGTGGTGGTCAGCGCCAATGCCTTGTGACTGAGGACAGCCACCCAGTTCCGAGAGAGGATAAATGATCTCCTCCATTCAGTCACTCTTCTCATAATTTTCATTTCACACACTCTCAAACACATCACACATCTACTTGGATCTCATTCACTACCAGTTCAAGGGACATCACCATTCACACACTCACACATATCTTTATTTGTCCTGCGGATTATGTCTTCATCCTGTCCATGGCACCACTCAACACCCACACATGTCAGACATCTTTATCATCAGGCATTGCAGCTGTCCTACTTACATTCTCTGCATCTCTATTCATGCAGGACAGGCAGGCACACAACAAAATGGAGATACCACAGACTGGTGGAGGAATGCCGGAAATCAAGTTCCTCACAGACTTTGAAAATAGAGTATTCCAGCTGGCCGGAGATGATCTGGACTGTTCCTGTGCTGGTGGTGAGCGCGGTGGTGCTCAACCAAGTGAGGATCCAGCAGTGCAACATCTATCAGACAACCATGTTGTGAGTCAGTTCCCCTGTTCCGCAGTCCCCTGCCATGCACTAATTCTCTCTCCTTGCTTTTGCAGACACATATGGGAAACACCGGGGAGGTCCACAAACCAGATCCTCGACTGAAGCCCCAAAGAAACTTCAAAAGATGAATCTGATGACACCCTTATTGAAGACCTGTCACAGCGCTCACCCCCACACCCCTCACCAATGCAGAGACACACACCTTGGTGGGACCTAGCTTTAGAGCAACCTTGGGGTCACAATCTGATGAGCACATTGCAGTGTCTGATCCACAGCAGGCAGTGGCAGGGACTTCTCAGATTTCTGGCATTTGGAGGACTGCTGTAAACCAGAAAGCTGCTGAGTCCAAGCCAGATGAGGAGCCTCTGGACTCAGTCATACCTCAGTTGCTGGAGCTTCAAAGGCAACTCAGGAACATCAGGAAGGGACATCTGCTGCACTCCTCAGATTGCAAGGCACGATGGAGGAGTCTGTCCACCTACAGTTTGTGGCGGTAGCGCGGCATGCCAACACACTGAAGTCAATACTGGTAGGATGGCGACCGCCATGGAGACCTTGGTTCAGGATATTGGTATTGCACTGCTGCACAGGCTGAACTCCATTGCTCACGCCATAGTTGGCCTCCGGCAGCATCAACGCGAGCGGTGTGCGGGGCAGCCAATCTTGTTGCAACTTCCCTCCTCAGCCAGCTCCTATCCCCATTGCAGCACTAGGTTGTAAAGGGTGCGGCAGGTGACGAGAGAGTGTGTGACACCCTCTGCAGACTGTATTGAAGGGCTCCACCAGACACTGGAACTTCATTTTCAACCTTCCGATGGTTTGTTCCACCAAAGTGCGAGTTGCAGCATAAGCTTCATTGTATCTTCTCTCTGCTGCAGTCTGAGGTCGCCGCACGGGAGTCATCAGCCACATCTTCTCCGGGAAGACCTTGTCCCTGAGGAGCCAACCCTGCAGCCTTTGCTGACCCTGGAAGACGTCAGGGATCTGAGACCGACTGAGAATGTAGGAGTCGTGGACACTCCCTGGAAACCATGTGCAGACTTGTAGGATGTGTTTGTGGTGGTCATACACCAGCTGAACATTCAGTGAGTGGAAGCCCTTGCGGTTGCCTTAGTTGACTGCTTGTTGCCATGGAGGTCTGAGCACCACACGAGTGCAGTCTCTGGCACCCTGCACCTGTGGGAAACCTGAGATTTGGGCAAATGTCATGCACTCTTGTTTCCTGGCTTTCCTGAACTCAGGTGAAATGCACAAAGTTGCGTGCTTTCATGAATATGGCTTCTGTGACCTCCTAGATACATTTGTGGGTGGAGGCCTGCGATATCTCACAGAGGTCACCTGTGGAGTCCTGAAAGAAACCACTGGCATAAAAATTGAGTGCCATGACTTTCACAGCCATTGGCAGCGGATGCACTCCGTGTCCCCGTGATGCCAAATCCTGCAGCAGATGGCAGATGTGACTGACCAGTTCCCTAGACATGCACAGTCTTTGGCGACACTGGGTTTCAGGATCTGCAGGAATGACGTGCCATCTATAGAACCTCAGCCTAGCTAGGCACTGACCTCTTCAGTGGCGTGCGCCAGAGCCCCAGCTGCCCCTTTTTCTTGAAGGTGCTGTCCTCCCTCTGTCCATTTAGGCATCTCCGTCACTCTCTTCTCCTACATCTCTGCTCCCTGTAAGCCATGAGGCATACAGCTAGTTCACCAGACTCCATGCTCCTGATGTATTCCTGCTGCAGGATGAAAGAGAGAGACACGTGGGTTAGCAGGCTGCATTAACAATCTCTCTTGGTTAGGTCTGAAGGCCCCTTAACGCTCCCCTGAGAGTGCCGGCCACTACTTGGATGCCCAGAGTTTAGTGTGCTACTCGGCTACCTGAAACCCCACACCACCTGACCGATTGGTAGCAGCTTCAGCCCACTAGACTACATGCTATGCTTTCAGCTCAGGCACGGGCATTCTCCTAACCCCCACTGCAAGGCTGTGCCGTTAGCTTGAACCATGGGGGAGACTGGTCCAAACCAGAATGATGACATTGCAAGAGGCTGTGAGTGCTTTCACCAGTGACTGTTCCATGGCCAGCTTTCGCAAGGGGATTGTACAGCTTGCCCAGTCATCCCATTGTTCTGCAGTCCACCAAAACGCTCATTAATTTGCAGTCTGTGCCCAAGGGGTGAAATGCTCTGGAGCATTTGATGACACTTTCCGTTGCTTGAGTGGCAGATAAGCTAGAGGCCCGACTCCAAGCATGTCAATGTGGCTGTGCTTGAACTGTCTCAGTTGCGAAGGAATGGTGACTTGGTTTCCTTAATGCATGACTACTTCCCTCCCCACCACATGTGCTTCTGCACTACCATCAGACCGGTTGCCTTGCCCCATAACTCGTCTCATACGCAGTGTAGCCCTTGCACCCCCCCAATTCGCCTCACAGTCTTGCGCCCCCCCCTCCCAACTCACCCCAACCACAGTGCAACCCTTGCCCTGGCACTGCACTGTCATCTAGCCGGGATAAAGCAACTTGCCTATGCCCTTGCCTGAATGCACGACACCTCAACTTTGAAGTCCAACAGGTGACTCTCATGAGTGCTGAGCAACATTAGCGTGCACTCATCTCCATGTTCCGCTTGAAGTTCAGCTCACCAGGTGCACAGCATTTAAATGCTGTTGATGTTCCCGATGATCCAGTGTGGGAGGATGATTCCATTGATATGCAGATGTGTTAAAATGAAGTTCCCGACGTCCGGTGTTGGGAAATGCAGCCTGCCATTGATGGGTGGAGCGGAGATCGCAAACTGGTTTCATGACATCCTGAAACCGATTTTTGGCCTTTCACCATATTATCTGATCATGCTCGCCATGAGGCCCAATGCCAACAGAGAGGGAAAATTCTGGCCACAGTTGTAAACAATGCGAAAATTTATATCAAACTAAGGCTTATCTGATTCAATATGGCGTAACCTTTTAGCATCTTAGCCTCTAGTATGAAAGTTGTGAGTTCAAGTCTGACTCCAGAGTCTTAAGGACAAATCTAGGCTGACACTTCAGTGTCACTGAGGGGATGCTACACTACGGAGGTATTGTCTTTCGAATGGCACGTTAAACTGAGGCACTGTCTGCCCTTTCAGGTGGATATAAAGGATCTCAAGTCACTATTCAAAGGGAGCAAGGGATCTTGCCCAGTGGCCTCACCAATATTTATTTCTCAAGCAACATCAGTAAATAAGCAGATTGTCTGGTCATTATCATGCTAGTATTTGTGGGAGCTTCTTGTGTCCAAATCAGCTGTTGCTTTTATTATAATACAATGGTGACTACATTCCGAAAGTAGTTTATTGAATGCAAAGCACTTTATGGGGAGGTCTTGTGGCACAGTGGTAACCATCCCTACCTCTGGGCTAGAAGCTCCGAGTTCAAGACCCACTTCAGGACTTGGTGGCCACGCAAGCTGCTTTTGTAGCATGCCCAAATAGGTTGATTATCTGCCTTCCAAAATGCCTAATGGCAAACGGCAAACGGTCAGTCATACTGCAGAAGACAACAGCAAACCACTACGTTACTTTACCAAGCATAATCATGGATCAATCCAATGGAGATTCATGGTCACCAATGCCCTCGTAAGGTATGGTACCTGAAGGAGGAGGAAAGCACTTTGGCGTGTTCTGAAGTTGTGAAAGGCAGCACATAAATGCAAGTCTTTTTTTATAACTGGAAGAAAGTGTGGTTCACTCTGACTAGACATTGACTAAGCAGTCTGTCAAGAGAGGTGGTTGGAAGAGATGGCGTAGAAGCAGAGCTGGGTATCATCATATGTTTACAAGCTCGCAAGAGATAGCAACTAGGTGAACACAGAAGGGCACCAAGAATATGTCAATGGGGACTCAGGAGGTAAAGTGCATGGCTGAGATACAGCTTTGATTGCATAAGTAAAAGTGGAATGAAGCAAGGGGATGCCCTGTAGTCACTGTCACAGCAGATATCATTTGTGACTTCGGTTAAAGCCATTTCAGTGCACGTGCATGAACAGAGACTTGATTGAAGGCATTCATCTTGGAGTTGCAAAAAAGATAGGCAAAGATTGGGAGGCAGAAGCAGTCATTATAGATTCCAAATTCAATAGAATGAAAATGGATTATGCAGGTCCCGAACATGAACTCAAAAGGCAGAGCAATGTTATGTGACCTGTCTGTGCTTTTCTCATTCCTATGTTCCTACTGTATGTCCTTTGTTTTGATAAACATATCATAGTATAATATGTTCTCACAAACTTCTGTGTATATGGAAGGGATCTGATCTCTGACTATTTTTAAATGATGCTTAGATCTCCTGAAATTTCAAACATCTGTTTTATTTAGCTGTATTAATAGGTAATCCTGCTTTGGATATTTTGCTCCACCATGCATTTGTGTGTTTTAGAGATATGTAGACTTCCAGTGTAAGATACTGTTAAGTGGATCCAAGCTAGATGGTGAAGTATGAAACTAGACACATTTTTTTTTGACAGGTTTATTCACAGAAAGCAGCATTTCATATCTCTGTCCTTTATCAACCAACACCCCAGTATTCCAGCAGTCTCTTTTTATATGTGCTCAAAATACATAATCAATCAATATCCTCCACCTGTTTATCCTTAACCTTAGCGATACACTTAACATTAACAGATACTACCTTTTTAGTTAAATGTTAGGTTGGCTTGTTTTCATGTTGTTTTGGAATTGTTATCATCATCTTATCACAGATGTTAGAGTTTTGCCAAATAATTCAACGCATTGAAGCTCATTGATTTAGATTATAGCGACGCATGACCTTCACTTTCTCAAAAAATGTTGGCTAATGCAAAATTTTGGTCTTCTTGTTTTAAGCAATTACTAACATAAATGTTTTTAAATTAATTACTGCTACAACTAGAAAATTAATTGCGGCTTTATTGCAATTACCTCAAGGTCTCTTAACATTGATTTACATCAATTGATATATTTAGCTTTTAAGTTTAAGAAAAATGAACAATGATTAAGGTCCATTTATGGTATACATGAGTTAAAATCATTCTAAGTAGGTTGAAATGGATTTCTTGCATAAAATATTCTGAAAATTCAGCTTTTTTCAAAATATATCCATACTTCATGAATTTGGATTTGCACAGAATGATGTAATTTATAATTATTTAACCAGCTTTTTCAGTTAGGGTAAGATGTGGAATAGGAAGCACCTTTATGACCTTGAGAATTCATTCCTGTAGTACAAGCTTTACAGTCTCCCCAGACTAGCTGCTGTTGTTAGCTACGCTTGAACTTTTTGGAAAAATGTTTTCAAAATTATTTTGATTGAAAAATGTTCATGGCACCTTCAAAGATTTAATTAGTAGAGCTGATGCAATGGCTCAGTGTTGAGTTCTGGAAAGCAGATTTATGCTTGTAATTTCACCACGTAACTTCACCATTTTGGCCATACCAGTGGGAGAACAAATGTGATTAGATGGCTTGTGTTTCACTGCATAGAGATAGGGAAAAGTTGTGGTCAAGTTACCCTCAGATGCAGTAATATATACCCTTGCAGTTGTCTTGAGCAGCATTGACAATTGTGTGACAAGCTGTCCTCTTGAATAAGAAATGATGCACGTTGCTAAGTCAGAGTGGGGGAGGGAATGATTGCTTTCAGAGCAATAACTACATGTCTAATTTGCTTTACCAACTGACAAAAATTCACTTTGGTACAAGTAAAAATAATATTCAACGCAAACTGTAAAATCAAGCCAAAGCCCAAGCATCTCAGTTTTTTATGATACAGTATAAAACCTAACATGTCCCTGAGCAAAGATGAAT
Organism: Carcharodon carcharias; assembly: GCF_017639515.1. NCBI lineage: Eukaryota > Metazoa > Chordata > Chondrichthyes > Lamniformes > Lamnidae > Carcharodon > Carcharodon carcharias. The sequence continues at coordinate 51,832,799 of NC_054487.1, read as the reverse complement.
TCACAATCATGTCTGCCTCAAATTTTAATCCTGGAATGAAGAATGGTTTTTTAATCAAATGAATAACAGATGAGAATGGGTGTAATTGCTTGCTTCTTGGTACTGGTTGCAAGAGGCAAGGTATTTTGAGAGAGATGAAAGCTATCAATAACTGCAACAAATAATTATTCCAAGGGTGATTTTGATGCTCTGTCATTGGGCCAATGCCAAATATATAGATAGACTACACCTTACCAAAATTAATAATCCTGCCCTTGGTGCAGTGAAGGGAGAAAAAAACAATTTCTTAGCAGTTTCAAACCTCATTCTTTTGAGTGTAAAAATATTTAAACATAAATCTGCTAGTAAGCACATTTTCTGGATTGCTAAAATGATTCATATGTTTGAGCTACACATTGCAGAATTTATTACTTTCGAATTCTTCCTTTCACGGGGTATTGTGTAAATGCAGTTGGATTACAATCTTGCAGCTGCAAGCTAAATGATCATAGATTCAAGATGTATCATCCTACCCTTGTTGAAATACATTGGCAAATATTAATTTTTGATGAGCAGCTGATATAATGAAATCAATCTGTGCTAACATCTTCACCTGATATTATGAAGGGCAAGCCATCACCTGAAGAACCAGTGACATCAAACGAGATAGCTGATATTATTTTATTGTGTTTGCATTAAATAAGTTGTGTTTTTATTACTTAGATATGCTATCTGTTGTTACATGATACTGAATTTTTATTTAAATAACTATACAAGCAATTTACTTTGCCTTGTGGAAAGAAAAGTTTTAATGGTGCTAACATGATAATTGTTGAAAAAGGAAATAAATATCATAAATCCAAAACAGCTGAGCTTTTCAGTGGCCTGGTGGTGCCATGGACTTCCCCAATGGCCAGTGTTGCTCGTTGTTTAATATGTGGGTGTGACCTGTGATATCCCATGTGAAGAATGGACTGTAATACTAATTATTCCTCGTGATCATAAGTATTAAAATGCTAAATATTTTTGTACGCTTACAACATTCTAATAATCAGTCAAGCTTGTCTCAGCGCTATTATACTCATTATAACTTACAATATTAGGCAGACTGTAAGGTTAATTATTCTGATACTTACAAGATGGCCAAATCAGGTAACATCTCATATTAACTAATTATCCATTAGCCACCTTAAAGATTAACTATTAATCTTGTGGGGCATCTATTTGGAAACCACATGGAAGTGATATTAAATATTATATATTAAATCAGTTTTAAATAAAAATTCCTATCAAGCTGAAACAAATGCAATGCATTTCAAAGCATCAACATATTCATCATACTTAAGCTTTTAAATATTCCTGATACAATTGGATTGTTCTAGTTTTATGAAATGTCACATTGTATAGTCAGAAGTGAATACTGTCATTTCTATTATGTATTATTGCTGTCCTATACAATTTGCATAATTTTGTCAAGTGTGTTTTATATAATGATACATGTTGAAAACTGTGCTTTGGCTACAGTTTCAGATTGCTCCTGTGGTATTTTACCCTCTGCTATCTTATTTATTCTGGTAATGAGGTTATGCATGTCAGTGTGATAATAGGCAGAGGAGGACAGCAAAACAATTTAATATGCAAGATATAATGTCAGAAGGCATACAAGATGTGTGAAGTATTGAGCCAGACAGACTGTCGCTGTATGTTATTGCTTACAAATCAGTCCTGAAAAATTGAGGGGAAATCTCGATTTTGAGCAGAATGACATCAATACGAAACATCACATTGTGGATATTATTGTTTGCAAAAATAAATCCCACCCCCTGTTCCCAATCTATTTAACATGGATATATACTGGAACTACAAATCATAGAATCTTACTGCACAGAAGGAAGCCATTCAGCCCAACATGCCTCTTTGAAAGAGCTATCCAATTAATCTCACTCTCCTGCCCTTTCTCCATAGCCTTTCAAATTTTTCATTTTCATGTATATATTCAATCCCCCTTTGAATGGTACTGTTAAACCTGCTTCCACTACCATTTCAAGGAGTGCATTTTAAATCATTGAAACTTGTAATATAAAGTAATATCTTTTCATCTCTCTTATTCTTTTACCAATCTGTATTTCCAGGCAATACCTGCAAGTAGAAACAACTTTGCCTTATTTGTTCTATTAAAACACTTTGTAATTTTGAACACCTCTATTAAATTTCTCCTCAATCTTCCTGCTCTAAGGAGATCAATTCCAACTTCCCTAGTCTCTCCACAGAGTTGAAATCCCTCATCCCTGGTATTGTTTTAGTTTATCCCTGTGCATCCTGCCAAAGGCCTTTCTAATGTGTAGTGCCCACAATTGGGCATAATAATCCAGCTGAGATGAAGATGCAAGTCAGAGCATGAGAATGAAAGTGTTCTCTTAGCCCTACGTAGTAAAGCTGCAGCTAATTCCATTAATCAGGGAAATGTCTTGGCAAGTAACGAGAAGGTAACAATTATAAAAGGGAAACAGGTTGAGTTTGAGGAATAAAACTCCAAAACCTGAAGTTACTATTGTAAAAACAGAGAATCCGCTCAACATCATTTGTGATGAAAAGAGAACCACAGGAAAGCAGAATGAAAAATATCAGAAAACTGTTTCAGCAATCCTAATCTTGGGTTCACTGTGCTCTGATGCCGAATATATTTGCTCCAAAATCATGAGTTGCAGAGCTTCAGTAAGCCAAAACTACCTGTCAAGGATTACTAATCTCCTTAACAGAGATAGATCCCTCTCCCTAACCCCCAGCAGGATGTCTTGCTGCAGGTTGTATGTAAGAGGTAGTCCAACAGCTGAATCACTGTTTATTACAGAAAATATACAGTGCAGAAACAGGCCACTCAGCCCAACAAGTCTATGCCAGCATTTATTCTGTATTTGAGCCTCCTCCCAGATTTAGAAATTGTGTTTTTTATTCCAAAGACTTAATTGGAAATATAGGGCTGGATTTTGCTGTCGGCGAGCAGTGGGCGGGGCCCGCTTGCCGACAGCAAAATGAAATGGGATGACGTCAGGGGGAACCCCCGTCGTCATCCTGCCCCATTTAAATTTTCAGGAAGGCGGGGGCACAGCGCGATCAGCTATCAGCCTGCCATCCTGTCCATGGCCAATTGAGGCCATTGACAGGATAATTAAAACAATTAAAGGCCCTGCCCGTCCAACCTTAAGGTTGGCTGGTAGGCCAGGAGCCCCGGCGGGCTTCTGAAAAAACATGAAACCTCATCCACTGAGGTTTCATCTAGGGTTTAAAAAAATTTATTAAAGTTTCAGTGAAATTTATTAACGTGTCCCATCTCGAGTGACATTGTCACATGAGGGGGACATGTTAAGGATTTTATTGTTTTTCTATTTTTAAAGTTTATACTGTCAGCGATCTCCCTGAGGCAGCACTTAGCTTCAGGGAGATGTGTGCTCTTTCATGCACATGTACAAAAGAGCGCACTCTTGCTTTTGGGGAATCCTCCCCCTGCCCACACAGGAAGCGGATAGCGCTTCCCGGCAGATGTCGCGCTGGGCGGGCCCTAATTGGCCCACCCACTTAAAATGACAGCGGGGCCTGCTTCTCCGGCGGGGATTGGCTTCCTGCTTGCCGGATGTTAGGTTGGGCCCGCCCACCTGACAGGCAGGAAACTCTGCCCATAAGTTGTTATTTTTTGTTTATTGCCCATCTCTAATTGTTCTTCTGTAGATGGTGGTGAACTGCCTTCTTGAACCACTGTTGTTCCTGATTTAGGTACAGTCAAAGTGTTGTTAGATAGGGAGTGTCAGACAGTTCTGAAGAAGAGTCATATTTGACTCAAAACGTTAATCCTGTTTCTATCGTCACAGCTGCTGCTAGACCTACTGAGTATTTCCAGCACTCTGTGATTTTATTTCAGATTTCCAGCATCTGCAGCATTTAGCTTTGATTTTAGGAAGCTTCAGGACTTCGACCCTGCAATCATGAAGGAACAATGGTATATTTCCAAGTCAGGATTATGTATAACTTGGAGAGGAACTTGCAGGTGCTAGTGTTCCCATGTGCCGGTTGCCCTTATTCTTTTTAGGTGGTAGGGATTGTGAGTTTGGGAGGCGCTGCTGAAGCAGCCTTGGTGAGTTGCTGCTATGCATCTTATAGAGGAAGTACACTGCTACCACTGTGTATCAGTGGTGGAATGAGTATATGGTTAAAATGGCAGATAGGATGTGAATCAAGTAGGATGGTGTTGTGGTTTTTAAATGTTGTTGGAGGTACACTTACCCAAGCAAGCGGAGAGTTTTCCATCACATTCCTGACTTGTCCCTTGTTGATGATGGACAGGCTTTGAGAAGTCAGGGGATGAGTCACTCGCCACAGAATACCTAGACTGTGAGCTGATTCTTTTTGCCACAAGTATTTACACGGCTGGCCCAGTTAAATTTCTGATCAATGGTGACCCCCAGGATTTTGATTGTGAGTATTTAGTGATGGTAATGCCATTGAATGTCAAGGGGAGGTGGTTAGATTCTCTCTTGTTGGAGATGGTCATTGCCTAGCACTTGTGTGTCACATTTGTTATTGCCACTTGTCAGTTCAGGCCTGAATGTTGTCCAAGTCTTATTGCACATGGACATGGACTGCTTCATTATCTGAGGGCTTATGAATAGAACTGAACATTGCAAGCATCAGGGAACATCCCCACTTTTGATCTTATGGAGGGCAGGTCTTTGATGAAGCAACTAAAGATGGTTGGGCCTAAGAAACTGCCCTGAGGAGCTCCTGCCGCAATGTCCTGGGGTTCAGATTATTGGCCTCCAACAGCCATGGCATCTCATGGCTAGGCATGTCTACAACCAATGGAGAGTTCTTCCCCTGATTCCTATTGACTTCAGTTTTACCAGGCTTTTTGACACCACACTGGGTCAAATGCTACCTTGATGTCAAGGAAAGTCACTCGCATCTCACCTCTGTAATTTAGCTTTTTGTCCATGTTTGGATCAAGGTTGTACTGTGTTCAGGAGCGAAGTTGTTCTGTCAGAACCAAAGTAAGCATTGGTGAATATTTTATAGCTGAATAAATTCTTGATAGCACAGTCAATGGTGCCTTCCATCACTTTGCTGAACGAGAGTATACTGATGGGTTGGTCATTGGCCAGATTGAATTTATCCTGTTTTTTGAGGGTAGGACATAGCTGTGGCCACATTTTATTTTTAAACTTTTTAAAGCCTTCAGAAGGTGCACCTCCAGCTTAAGGTGTCCTGTCAGTCTTCCACCTACATTGGCAGCACCCAGCTCGATGGGTGGGAAAGCAGCTACACAGAACGTCGGATGCTCCCAATGGCCACCCCAGCTACGGACTTCATGTGGCATCCTTAACTAGATGAGCTCCAGAAGCGGCCTCTTAATTAGCTGTCTCCTCCAAAAATCTCCTCCAGGCCACTGCCACTTCTGGGTTCTCAATCGAATTTCAGCCCAGCTAAAATTCGGTTCTACATTTCTCCTGAAGCATGATTTGCTACTGATTATCTCCATATTACATGAAAAATACAGCAACAAGAGGACACGGAAGTTCTTGGTAGTATAGAACTTGAGTATTTCTGAAAAAAGAGACTTTTGTCGAAGCTTTTCATCTTACACTCATCAGGACAATTTGCAAGAAACTGCCAATGTCAAGGGAAACAACAAATTGATACTGTATGAGAAGAGTATGCTGATTGGTTGGCATGATGAAACTGGTGCATTCTCCATGGCAACAACTCTACCAATCAGAGTACAGTTGCTAACCAATCAGCACCCTCCTCTCATACAGTATAAATTTGTCATTTCCCCTGACATTGGCATTTTCTTTTGAAGTGTCCTGATGAGTGCAAGACAAAAAGCGTCCACAAAAAAGCTTCTTTTTTCAGCAATAAATGGAAGTTCAGTGAAAATAAGCAGTCATTTTTCTAATCAGCAAGATAAAAATAAAGTCTAAATTATGGTGTAATAATAACTCTCTCTGTTACTGATAGCTCAAATTAAGATCTGCTCATTTCTTTGACCTTCAAGGGCACAGACAGGGCTGTTTGCACTGGGTGCTGCAGAGTGCACGTAGGGCTGTTCACACTAGGTGCTGAGGGGCACAGGCAGGGCTGTTCATACTAGATGCTGCGGGCACAGGCAGGGCTGTTCATACTAGGTGCTGTGGGCACAGGCAGGGCTGTTCACACTAGACGTTGCAGGCACAGGCATGGCTGTTCACACTAGGTGCTGCGGGCACAGGCAGGGCTGTTCACACTAGGTGCTGCGGGCATAGGCAGGACTGTTCACACTAGGTGCTGCAGACACAGGCAGTTCACACTAGATGCTGCGGGGCTTAGGCAGGGCTGTTCACACTAGGTGCTGCGGGCACAGGCAGGGCTGTTCACGCGGGGTGCCATGGGCACAAGCAGGGCTGGAGCCCAACATGAATGGGGGTTGTGCACATCATGGTGTGCAGGGCGCGGTCAGTGCCTTACACATGGTGGTCCTGGGTGGCTGGTTTCGTTCTAGGCTGCAGATGGAATAGTCATGGTCAGGGGAGGCATCTGCAGCCTGTAAATGGGGAAAGTGTAATTATGGGGGGAGTACTCAAAACTCGCTTGTTGGGGTTGGGGGTGCGCCTCTGTATGTGACCATGCACACACCGTCAAGATGAGACAGGGTGAGGTCCGCATGGGGCTTGTGGTCATCTACAGTGATGGATGTGGGGGGGGGATGCGGGTATAAATGTCTATAACAATCACTATGGGCTCCAGGGTTTCTGAAGGAGGCTGGAGAATTACCGGAGGGAGGTCTACCTGCACTACTTGGGGTTCCAAGATGATCAGAAGGACATGAATGGTGACAGGGGGAGGGTCAAAGCTGGTCTGGAAGAAAAGTGCAGCACCACCATTTTGAGACCTCGAATCAATGACGCAGTTTAAACAATGAAATTAGGAACAAATTGCCAAGGGAAAGGCCTGAGGCAGTGTGGAAGAGTCCACGGCTAGACTGCAGGGCTCTTTCAGGGGGGAACCTCAAACTTATTAGAATTTCAACATGGAGATGAAGGCTGAGCTGAGAGAACTCATGAAGACTTCATTGAAAAATTGGAACCAGTAACTCATGAAGCACTTTTGCATGAGGCTACACTAGGCATTGGGGTCACATTACAGGTAGTCTCATTAAGCATTTAACTGTCAGAGCAATTTGAGAAGGAAAGACACAGCCAGCCATTAAGGGAACCCAGCTGCTGGATAAATGCAAGAAGTTCTATCAAACCCTGCAAACTACCTTGCCCATTTGACATAGGTTAAATGACACGAGGCTCCCAATCTTTCCAAAAATGCAAGGCTGGGGTAATCTCAAATCCAAATTAAGCAGCGTATGAATGCCTTTAGTGAGCCTCAAAATTACATGTAGTTCCCTACCCTCTTATATCCAATATGGAATTGAGATGTCAAGTTGCTGGGGTGGCTTCTTAGGCACCTATTACCTGTGAGGGAGTGCCTCAGCTACAAGGGTGGAACAGGGAAAAGGAGGTAGTGCAAGCACAGCCCAAGGGCTTGACAGTGCCTTTCTGGCTTGGGGTGGGAGGTCTGTAATTGTTGAGTGAGATACTTTCATCTCTTAGATCCTTCTGTCCACAAGAAGAAGGAGGATTGTAGCATGGAGGCTGCGGTCAATGCTGCTTTCTAGATGGCGGTGCTCAGATTGAGGAGGAGAAGAAGGGCCAGATGCCATCTAGCACAGCTTAGAGAAGAGCCCTGGCTTGAGTTCCGTGGTCCAGGGGTGCCCCAGGAAGACCCAGAGGTTGAGGAGGTTCGATCCTCCCCATGGAGGTGACTGGCGCAACCAAGGGTACACCGAAACGCTTCTGCTATTTGGAAATGAGTGAGAGAGAGTTCCATGCACGTCTATGCTTGTCAAGAGATGTGTTGGCTCATATCTGCCACATTCTGCAGGAAGATCTGATGCCACATGGATTGGGAGGCGATCTTCTGCTAGTGTCCCTGAAAGTTACTGCCACACCCAATTGTTTTGCAAGCAGCTTGTTCCAGGAATCCACAGGGGACCTATGTGGCATCTTTCAGGTCTCAGTACATAAATGTATAAAGGAGCTGATGGATGTCCTCTACAGTAAGGCTTATCATTCTATAAATTTCACAATGGATGAAGCTAGCCAAGCTGCTGGATTTCTGGGTTTGTGATGATCTCCAGCTTCCCAAGGGTGCAGGGGGTGACCAATTACATACATGTCACTTTAAGTGCTCCCTGTCAGCATCCTCTGATCTTCATTAACAGGAAAGGGTTCCACTCCAGCAACGTTCAGCTGATCTGTGATCATCAGAACCACATCATACACGTTCTTGCCAGGTACCTTGGGAGTTCTCACAACTTCTACATCCTGAGTCACTCCCAGGTACCACAGATACCTGAAGGGCTGTGGCGCTTACAGGGTTGGCCGCTGCGTGACAAGGGGTACCTGCTGAAGAGATGGCTCATGACACATGTGCGTCATTCTCAAAGTGCCTCAGAGGAGAGATAAAACACGGCACACTGTGTGACATGGTCCATCATTGAGCAAACTATTGGCATCCTGAAGGTGCACTTCTATTGTTTGGAGCATTCTGGTGGGGCTCTGCAGTACTCTCCAGAGAGGATGTCTCGCATCATCATGGTCTGTTGCGCTCTGCCCAACCTGGCGCCTCAAAGAGGAGATCACTTGCCACAGGGAGACATAGAGGAGGCTGAGATTTCCTCAGATAAGGCAGACCTGGATGGTCGTGAACCTGAGGAGGGCGATGATGATCAGCTTCCATATGAGGATGCTATCGCAGAGACATGATGCGGAAGACGTACCCGCGACACACTAATAGCCACAAGGTTTCAGCAGGAGTAAGATCCAAGCAAGGGTACCTGAGCACATTTCTCCTGTCCTTTAGTGCCATGCCAGTAATCGGAAAGATCTTTACAAGCAGTGACATCGCAAGCAAGGTCAGCATTCGGCCAAGGACCTGTAATCCTCAAGGATCACAAAGCCCTCATTCTTGGAGAGGCCAGCATCCAAAACTGCATAGAGCCGGTGTGTGAGGTGAAAGGCAGCACACCAGCACACACCCTGTATCAACTGCACGTTGTGCAGTCATTGCCACCTGAACATATGAACGCACACAATTCTGCAATGTGTTGCAAGGGCAGGATTAAATCTCATTGTGCAGTCACTTACAGAATACAGCTTGAAACATCTCCCTTGCATGACACAAGGGACAAGGAATAACGTGAGTCCGCTAAACATCACATGAATCTGAGGCACAGAAAGGGAGGCAATCATAGATTGGGAGCTTGGTTCACCCTCTCAATAAGATGGCACATAGAGATTCATATTCAAGAAGCATTCACATGATGAGACTATTATGAACTCACAATGTATTTACAAATGTGCATGATATATAGAGTGAGCAAACACCTGTGCCACCATTGTGCTCTCAGTATTTCTTACTTTTTCATCCTACCACTACGCCTAAGTGCAACCCTGATATCCGCAGCAGAGGTGGAGGTGGCCTGCTGACTGTAATGCCTTGCGTCCTGTGACCTTGGCGGTGTCCTCTGGAAGGCTAAGGCCTAGAGGGCCCTGGTCTGCTTTGGATCTCCTGCTGTGGGACAGGAACACCCTCCTTGGCCTGTGGAGCTGGAGCTGGTGGGGTCATAGGCAGAGGGAATTGGGAGCAGCTGGACACTCTTGGAGTTTCCTGGGAGATGGTTCTGGGGTATCCAGCTGATGGCCCCCCTCCCTTTGGGTACCCGAAGGCCTCTGCCTGACTCCTTGAGGAGATGAGGCACCTGGAGGAAGGTCAAGATGCCTCATCTCCCCCCCCTCACCGAGCCACTGATGGACCCCACCTATGCCTAGAGCGATGGAGTGCAGGTCCAAATGCAAATCTGGCAGAACATACTGGACCAAGGTCTCCAGCGTGGCTGTCATCCTTCCCATGGTGATCTCGAGGCGTTCATATGTCGGAGCCACAACTTCAGAGAGAACGCAGGCAGACTCCTCCACCCTTCACTCTAGTCTGTTGACTGCCTCTTGCAACCCTGCCTGACGTTCTGCCGCCTGTCTTTGCATCACCAGCACGTCAGCCACGGCCATTTCCAGAGGCTCATCGTCACACTCAGAATCAGTAGAGCCTTGTTCTCCAGCAGTCTTCTGAGTGCCAGAGACCTGGGCTGTCACTGTTTCTGACTGCTGTGGAGATGTGCCAGTGAGGTGTTCCCCAGAAAGTGACCCCAGGCCTGATCTAGATCTAGCACCCTCCGAGGCATGTGTCTCTGTACTGGTGAAGAGTGCAGGTGAATGCTGTGACGGGTCTTTATTGAATGGATTCTCCTCTAAGGTGGTCTGAGGGCTGGGCCTGATGGTCTGGCTGGACCTGTGTCTGGGTCTGCTGGTGCCTGTAAGAGAGGGAAGATAGACTTAGTACATGAGCAGGCAGAATGCAACATTGCGTATCACTCACTGTGAATGTCAGGGCCTGATCATCGAATGGAGGGCTGACCCATGCTGGGTTGATGGGGGAGGCCGATTTTGCCTTCATCACAGAAACAATCCTTGTCCTCCCCTGCCAACTCGGCTGCTTCCTCCTTGAGGGGTGTGAGTTCCTGGATGTTTACCATCTCTCCCCCCATCTGGGATTTCTCCCTCCTGGTGTGGGCGTTTATCCTGCATTAAGACAAATATATAGAATGTGATTAGAAGGATGGAGGACAAGTTGGGAAGCATGCATGCCGACTGGATGTGCTTAGCCCTCCCTAGTAAGGGTTAAAGATGCTGTTTGTGCAGGATGATAAATCAGATGGTGATGATGTTAAGATGTGTGTGAGACATTCAAGCTGATGTCTCCTCTGCTGATAGAGTATGAGATCCCTGAGGAGTGTAACTCTTTGAGTGCCATTATGAGATTGAGAGTTTGGATTGAACAGAAGATGATTTACCCTGGTGGAGCGGATTAGATCATTCATTCTCTTCCAGCACTGCAGGGTGTTTTCTTTTTGGATCCCAATGGCACAGACTTCTGCTGCGACCCCCTCCCAAGTTGGCGAGATAATGTTGATGGACTGCCTGGTTCCATCTCTCGGGAAGAGAGTGTTGAGGAGAGCCACCGGGCAGTCATGGCTGAATCTGGGAGCGCATGACTTCTTTCTCCCAGAGGCCATCTGAGAACACGCAGAACAGTTGGGCCACAGAGAGTGAATGTTGGGTGGTGTTTAAATATAGCACCAGGACCTTCAACCCTATAAGGTGATGGCAGGATGGGAGGGGGAGGGCCGTGGCGAATCAATGTCCACCCTGCTATGTGATTCAGAGAGCGGCTCAGCAATGCATAATTAATGACATTCCAAGGGAACAATGGGCCGTGAGAACCTGCCTCACTGCCCAGTGGGAAATGTGTCGCTTATCCTGCCCACCACCGCACAGAATGGGAAATTCCGCTCTTATTTGTTTATTTGGGGAAAATATTAGTTATATTTTCCTTTGTTCAGTATCCTTGAGCAAGGCATGAACATATGATAGGCCAGTAGAAAACAGAGCTCAATAAAACAACAAATAAATAATTTTAGCATTCACTTTATTAGCTTTAGTTTTTGTGCAATCTGATGTTCAGACATGAAGCAAGTTTTTTACAGTTTGTGCAAGAAAATTAATAATTTTGACCCTTTTGCCTTCTTATGGCATATTGTTTTTTTTTCCAAACATGCTATGTTTGCTTAAAGGTATGTGGGATTCTAGAAAATTTGCTATCCTTCATGTGTAAAACAAATGTCTTTTGTATCTGGCCTTTAATGAAAGAATGTGCTAAAAGTAGTTTTTCTACCCTTGACCAGAGAAAAGCATTTCTCATCTCCCCTCTAGTTCCTTTGCTGTTTTCAACATTTATACACTATCTTTGCTAGATGTTGGCGATTTCCTGGCATGGAAGACTGTTTTATTGCATCACTTCCTTACAGAGAGGTCGACCTCCTGTCTTGCTCACTTTGACATACCATTTGGCTTTGGTTTGCACTATTTCTACTTGGATTAATCCACACATTGTGCATTGTTCACTGCTCTGAAGAAGGGTCATAGGGACTCGAAACATCGACTCTGTTTCTCTCTCCACAGATGCTGTCAGACCGGCTGAGTTTTTCCAGCATTTTCTGTTTTTATATTATGTTGGAACTCATTTATGTCTTATTAGTTAAGAGGCTCACTGATCAACAGTCACAATGTTGTTTGTGCACATTAGGGGAAGCTACCAGTCTGCCACCCTCACCAAAGTTGAAAATTACCCACATTTCCTCTGCCTAACTGCAAATCAAGTGAGATTTGAAAACATTGCATTTATACACCACTACCGGTGATATCGGTCTATATTAAAAGCAGTTCAAGAATGACATTCAATTAGAAAGTAAGCTGGGGTTTGTAACTTGGTGTATTTTACACAATTTGTTTTTACTCTAAATCTTTTTATTAAACCCTCTCCCCCAAAATATTAATTTAGGTTTTCATATTTCATATCTCTCCTTTAGGTGCCAAAAATGCTGGAATATGGTCTCAGACATTGGTAGCTCTCTGCACCTTGCCTAAATGTCATTAAGCTTTAACTGCGTATCTCACAACTGCTCAGACCAAGTCTGTCCAAAATCTGTTAAGGCCCATACATAATGCACTATATATATTTGAACTTTAAGCTCCTCGATAAAAGTTATGGTTTTCATGTTATAGGTAATGGTATCCCAGGGGACTAGATTGTGTTGTATAATCTTTTCATCATTGTAGTACAGCGACTAATAATTATTTTTTGATGTTCTATTCTCAACAAAAAAAAACTTCATCTTTGCATGGCAGGTTTCTTCTTGTATTTGCAGGTATAATGCCTCATATAACAGAAGCTATCAAAATATTGTAAAGATAGTGTTTCTCTGCAGATATATTTCATCATATGTAACTACCAACAGTACCAATGCTCAGATAACAGAATGGGGCTATCTCAGGGCTGGTCACTCTACAGTGAACCATTTAGACCATAATTTGCTGTCAAGATAACAGTGAGGCTAATGTTGTTCATGTTATTTATGCGTAAATGGCATAACAACTTGAGACAAGGAGCACATGCACATTTAAACTCAATTATGCAAAAGTTGCTGCTGGAGTTACTGTTCCACTGTTAGCTTTGTGAAAATAGCCTCCTGCAGTCTGAGTAACCGTTGAAATTCATTCAATGATGTGAAGTTGCTGTGCTTACCTGGTAGCTATAAACCAAACTTGCCACAGAAATTAAGCCTTGTCTGTTTCAGTCTAATTATCATTTTAATGACATGATAATTATTAATTACTGACTGTCAACCTCCCTGATGCTGAAAATTAACTATTACAAATGTGGAGTCTCATTTCTTCAGTTTTAAATTGTTGTTGAAGAATTTATAAAGATAAGACCTTTTTTTACTTCTCCCTTCTGCTTCTTTCTTTTCTCTCTCTTAATCTAATATTTCTTTCCCTCCATTTATTTCTCTTTCTGTACCTGATTTGAAATTGAATCGTTCACTCTAATTAACATCAGGGAGAGGGAAATTTACCTGGACACTTTGTACCAGGAGGCGGACACACCCCTTAAGATAGGGTCTTGTGATTTGGTTAGTGGTCAGGGACAGGAGGGTGTGACTCCGAGTGAGGCAGTTAAGGGGACCTAGAGAGCAGGAGTGCAGAGCCTCGGCCTCTGTAATTATCTAAAAGGTTTGAGGTTCTTTCAGCTTGTTTAGATGAGAGTGGGGCCTGCAGGCTGGATGAGCTAACTGACTATGGGACCATGGTACATTCAAGTGGGAGGAGCAAAAAGGAATGTAATAGTAGCAGTAGGGGACAGTATATTGAGGGGGATTGACATAGTTCCTTGCAGCTGAGAGCGAGAGCCCAGACGGCTGTGTTGCCTGCCTGGTGCCAGAGTTCGGGACATCCATTCGGCTGGAGAGGAACTTACAGTGGGAAGGGGTACATCATGGCCCATGTACCTAGCAACAACATAAGCAGGACAAGGAAGGAGGTTCTGCATAGTCAGTATGAGGAGCTAGGCACCAAATTAAGAAGCAGAACCTCAAAGGCAATAATCTCTGGTTTTTCTTTGAGCCACATGCAAATTTGCATAGGGAAAATAAGTTCAGAGGAATGAATGCATGGCTCAAAGACTGGTGTGGGAGAAGTGGGTTCTGGTTTGTAGGGCACTGGCACCATTACTGGGGAAAGTGGGGGCTGTACCATTGGGATAGTCTTCACCTGAACCCTGCTGGGACTGTTGTTTTAGCGAGCTGCATAACTAGGGAAGTAGAGCGGGTTTAAAACTAAATGGGTGGGGTCAAGGGATCAAATTTGGGAAGATGTGGTCAATCAAACAGTAGAAACAAGGCAAGAGAGAAAGGTATTAGTATGGGAAATGATGAACAGAACATGACAGGATGGGATAGAGAAAACAAACCTAAGAGTAAATCAACAGTAAAGGCTAGATGTTACAAAAATAATAAAAGAGCAAAACTAAAAGCTCTGTATCTGAATGAATGCAGCATTCAAAACAAAACAGATAAACTGATAGCGCAAATAGAAATAAATAAATAAATGTGACCTGATAGCCATTACAGAGATTTGGTTGCAGGATTATATAGATTGGGACCTGAATATTGATATACATGACATTGAAGAAGGACAGGAAGCTAGGAAAAGGTGGAGGGGTGGATCTTTTAATTAAGTATGGTATTAGCACATTAGAGAGGGATGATGTATGCGCAAGAAACCAGGATGTAAAAGTAGTTGGGATAGCGATGAGAAATGATAGAAGGCAAAAAGTCATTTGTGGGAGTGGTGTACAAGCCTGCTAACAGTAACCACACAGTAGGACAGAGTGCAAAGGAAGAGATAATGGGAGCATGTCAGAAAGGTACGATGATAATTGTGGGAGATTTTAAACTGCATATAGACTGAAAAAATTAGATGGGCAAAGGTAGCCTAGATGGGGAGTCCCTGGAATGTTTTTGGGATAGTTTCTTAGAACAACACGTTCTGGAGCTGACCAGAGAGCAGGCCATACTAGACCTGGTATTGTGCAATGAGATAGGATTAATTAATGACCTCATAGTGAAACTGCTGTCACGTAATAGAAATCATTACATGATTGAATTTTACGTTCAGTTTGAGGGAGAGAAGAGTGGTACCAAGACTAGTACTTTAAACTTAAGTAGGGGCAATTATGAGAGCATAAAAGCAGCGCTAGCTAAAGGGAACTGGCAAATTAGGTTAAGGGATAGGTCAATAGAGATGCAGTGGTAGACATTTAAGGGATATTTCAGAATACACAAAATACATACATTACAATGAGAAAGAAAAATTCCAAGGGGGGGCTCACCATCCATGTTTAACTTAAAAAAAATAAAGATTGTAACAAAAAAAGCATATAATTGTGCAAAGATTGGCAGCAGGTCAGAAGATTGGACAAAATATAAAAAAACAGCAGAGAATGACTAAAAGATTGATAAGGTCTGAACAATTAGAGTATGAGAGAAAGCTAGCTAGAAATATAAAGACAAATTAAGAATTTTCATAGATATTTAAGAATTTTTTCAAAATTCCCTAGATTTGGGGGAAGGTTCCATTAGATTGGAAAATAACGAATGTAACTCCTTTATTCAAAAAGGGAGGGAGACAAAGCAGGAAACTGGAGCTTAATATCTATCATAGGGAAAATGTTAGAAGATATTGTTAAAGATTTTATGGCAGGGCAAATAGAAAAATTCAAAGTAATCAGGCAGATGCAACATAGTCTTGTCAGTGAGAAATCATGTTTAACCAACTTATTGCAGTTGTTTGAAGAGTAACATGTGCTGTGGATAAAGGGGAACTGGTGAGTATACTGTACTTAGATTTCCAGAAGGCATTTGTTAAGGTGCTATATCAAAGGTTATTGTGGAAAATAAACGCTCATGGTATAGGGGGTAACATATTGGCATGGATAGACGATTGGCTAGCTAACAGGAAACAGAGAGGAGGCATAAGAGGGCCATTTTCTGGTTGACAAGATTTAACAAGTGGTATGCCACAGGGATCAGTTCTGGGGCCTCAACTTTATACAATTTATATAAATGACTTGGATGAAGGGGCCGTAGGTATAGTTGCTAAAGTTGCAAATGACACAAAGATATTAAGAAGGTAAGTTGTGAAGAGGACGTAAGCAGGCTACAAAACGATAGGTGGACAAAGATCTGGCAAATGGAGTATAATATAGGAAAAAGTGAAATCGTCCATTTTGGAAGGTAGAATAAAAAGGAAGCATATTATCTAAATGTTGAGCATTTGCAGAGCTCTGAGATGCAGAGGTGTCTTGGTGCATGAACTGCAAAAGGTTAGTTTGTAGGTACAGCAAGTAATTAGGAAAACTAATAGAATGTTATTGTTTATTGCGAGGGGAATTGAATATAAAAGTAGGGAGGTTATGCTTCAGTTATACAGGGCATTGGTGAGATCACATCTGGAGTAAGGAAGGGTGTAAACGCATTGGAAGCAGTTCGGAGAAGGTTTACTAGACTAATATCTGAAATGGGAGGAAAAACTCAGCAGGTCTGGCAGCATCGGTGGAGAAGAAAAGAGTTGACATTTCGAGTCCTCATGACCCTTCAATAGAACTAAGTGAATCCAAGGAAGGGGTGAAATATAAGCTGGTTTAAGGTGTGTGGGGAGGGGGGGTGGGTTTGGGTGGGGGGAGAGAAGTGGAGGGGGGGTGGTGTGGTTGTAGGGACAAACAAGCAGTGATAGAAGCAGATCATCAAAAGATGTCACAGACAACAGAACAAAAGAACGCATAGGTGTTGAAGTTGGTGATATTATCTAAACGAATGTGCTAATTAAGAATGGATGGTAGGGCACTCAAGATATAGCTTGAGTACCTTGAGTGCCCTACCATCCATTCTTAATTAGCACATTTGTTTAGATAATATCACCAACTTCAACACGTATGTGTTCTTTTGTTCTGTTGTCTGTGACATCTTTTGATGATCTGCTTCTATCACTGCTTGTTTGTCCCTACAACCACACCACCCCCCCTCCACTTCTCTCCCCCCACCCACACCCACCCCCCCTCCCCACACACCTTAAACCAGCTTATATTTCACCCCTTCCTTGGATTCACTTCGTTCTGTTGAAGGGTCATGAGGACTCGAAACGTCAACTCTTTTCTTCTCCACAGATGCTACCAGACCTGCTGAGTTTTTCCAGGTAATTCTGTTTTGTTTTGGATTTCCAGCATCCGCAGTTTTTTTGTTTTTATCTCTGAAATGGGAGGGTTGTCTTATGAGGAAAGGTTGGACAAGCTAGGCTTGTATTACTGGAATTTGGAAATGTAAGCAATGAATTGTTTGAAACAAAATCCTGAGGGCTCTTGACAGGGTGGATATGGAAAGGATGTTTCCTCTTGTGGCAGAATCTAGAACAAGGGCACACTGTTTAAAAATAAGAGGGCGCCCATTTAAGACAGAGATGAGGAGAAATGTTTTCTTTCAGAGGGTCATGAGTCTTTGGAACTCTCTTCCTCAAAAGATGGTGGAAGCAGAGCCGTTGAATATTTTTAAGGCAGAGGTAGATAGATTCTTGATAAGCAAGGGGATGAAAGTTAACCGGGGGGGGTAAGTGGGAATGTGGAGTTGAGGTTAAAATCAGATCGGCCATGATCTTATTGAATGATGGAGAAGGTTGTAGTTATCTACTCCTAATGTGTATGTTCATATGTTCCTCCTTTGTCCTCGCACTGTTAATTTTACAATCCTTTAGTCTGACAGGTTAAATTGGTTCTCCTGTTCACTCTTGCCCCAGGTTCTTGGTTTCCCTCACTGCAATGTTATATTAGCTTGCACTTTCAGCAACTTTGCAAGAAAAAAATTTAAAAACCTGAACATTCAAGGCCAGTCTAACTCATGGCAGACCCCATTAAATGCCCTGATGCAGCAGATTATAGCCCAGTTAAAACTTCCTGACAAACTACTGTTATGACCACAGCTGATGTTAATTGCTGTGCAAACCAAATTGCAGAGAGAAACTTGGCTTATGGGCCATACCCTTTTTTTTGTATTCTGAAAATGAGAAGGAGATGGACTGATTTCAGCAGCAAGAAGAGCAGTAACAGTTTTGGATTTTAAAATTATAAGTAAACGTTTCATTGACAAGAATAAAAGAAAATTAAAGCACACAAGATTACAGTTACACATTTAAACTTAGTCTTACAAAATATTCCCCAAAAAAGACACTCTACTTGATAAGGCCTATAAGTAAATACCATCCAGGCAACACTCCCTTATAGACATTTAACTATAAAAATCCAATAATATTACCCAAGGCAAATAGCTGTAGCTTTAATAAAGGCATACCACATGATCTGTAACCCTCTTCCATTCTTCTGTGGAAATCCAAACTTCAGAATAACATTGCTTTTTGCAGCCCAAGACTTTCCTGGCTTGACTGGATGGCTGATTCAAACCTGCATCTTCTTCCAGCCCAGAGCCACAGCTCCAGCTCAACAACTATATTTCATAGCCACAGTAACTCATAAATATCTTTTTCTCCTTTCATCTCAGGTTCCATCTTTCTCACACCTCTGTGAAACTCAAATCCTTCCAAATATAAAATCTTTCATGTCTCTATTTTGTCTTTGCTTTTGGGTCAATCAAATATATCCCCAGTTCTCTTTACCAATGGAATTCCTGTAATATGCAGATATGTATCTTATGACGTCTGATTTCCCATTGATATTGAAACTCTCAACTTATCTAAAATAGGAATTGTTAGATCTAATCTATTCACTTGTACCTCAAACCTAACACCTATCCTTTTCATGTTTTAAAGCCCCCCAGACAACCTGTCTCCTATTAATCTTTGCCCACACACACACACAAGACACACACAGCCTTCTTCACGGAATAACACAATATTCCCCAAAAATATAAAAACAAAACATCCATTTCTCGCATGGTTGTACAATGACTGTTCTGAGAAGCGATAGCCATTTCTTAGCATTTCTTGTAGAATCTTAGAGCTGTTTTATATCATTCTTAGAGCAGTATGGAACACATAAAAAAAGATACATGAACATCATTTAAATTCTATTTGTGATCTCAGTGAAGCTTTACTTATCCAAGGTGACTCATAGATGTTTACAGCACAGAAGGAGGCCATTCGGCCCATCATGTTCATGCTGGTCAACAAAGATCTAACTACACTAATCCCATTTTCCAGCGCTTGGTCCATAGCCCTGGAGGCTATGACAATGCAAGTGAATGTCTAAATACTTCTTAAATATTACGAGAATTTCTGACTCAACCACCATTTCAGGCAGTGAGTTCCAGACTCCCACCGCCCTCTGGGTGAAAAGATTTCTCCTGAACTCCTCTCTTATCCTTTTACCTCTTACCTTAAATCTATGCCCCCTGGCTATTGACCCCCCTACTAATGGAAAAAGTGCCTTCCTATCCACTCTATCTATGCCCCTCATAATCTTATAAACCTCTATCAGGTCCTCTCTCAACCTTCACTGCACCAAGGTGATTGCTGTTCCTGAGAGAAGATACAGACACTTTGCAGTTGAGTACAATTTTACAGTGACAGAGTATTCTTTTACACAGCCTTTATTAAACATTTTATTTTTATTTTATTTTGGCGTTCTTATAAATCTATTATCTGCTTTTCATTAATGATGCCTCAGAAATATTACTGCGATTTTGCACATCGTGTTGGAGTATGATCAATCTATTGTGTGTTTTTTATGCTCAGCTGCACAGACTTTCACACTTGACTGTTGAGGAGATGATGGCATAGTGGTAATGTTACTATACTAGTTATGCAGGTGCCCAGCCAAATGTTTTTGGGAATTGGGTTCAAATCTCACCATGGCTGCTGGTGGAATTTAAATTCAATTAATAAATCTGGAATTGAAATCTAGTGTTAGTAATGAGTGATGGTGACCATGACAATTATCATTGATCATTGTAAAAACCCATCTTGTTCACTAATATTCACAAATCTGCTGTCCTTACCCAGTCTGGTCTACCTGTGACTCACGATCCAGAGAAATAT
Organism: Carcharodon carcharias; assembly: GCF_017639515.1. Taxonomy (NCBI): domain Eukaryota; kingdom Metazoa; phylum Chordata; class Chondrichthyes; order Lamniformes; family Lamnidae; genus Carcharodon; species Carcharodon carcharias. Next base: position 51,812,685 of record NC_054487.1, on the reverse strand, counting down.
GGTTGACTTAGCAAGCCATTTAATTCAAGGGCAGTTAAGGATGTACAACAAATGCTGAACTTGGTAGCAAAACCCACTTCCTGTGAAAGATTCTTCTTCTTCCCGTGAAACATTATTCTTGAAAAATGTTACTGAATTTTACACTGAACAAATATTCTTCAGTTAATTGAATATCTCGGAGTGTATTAATTCCTGGTTCATAAGGTTGTGAATGTTTTGAAATATGAAAATGTTTGCGTGTGGAGGGAATACTGTGACTGACATGTCGTTCACTTTGGCTTTAAGTAATTTTTCCATATCTCATAACTATAAATGATTTCTTGATTTACTTTGTCACAATACTCAGAAGTTATTTCAAAAGCCTCACAGCTACTCAAAGTCTTTCATGTATTGCTTTTAGATGATGGAGTTGGTTTCTGATAAGATATAACTTCACAGTGGATCTTAACTGTGATTGATACGCCATGTCAAGGAGCACAGCAGTTCCCATATGGCTCTAATGGTCTCTATTTCTGTTTTGAAATTTCAATGAGTTTCCTTAAACCAATCAAATGTTAAAGGACATTACAGATTGTATAACCTTGTCCTTTTATTTCAGGTCACCCAAAAACCCAGAACAGAAAATAATCAAGCGAGTGATTGCCCTTGAAGGAGATATCATCAGGTAAGTATTCTGTGCTGTAATGACTTGGTTCTTAAGATTTCTGTGATATATGACAGTTAATCAGGTATAAAATCTCAGCTGAATGTCCATTCTAAATTCTTGTGATTGTCATGGTGACATATTAGAAAGGCCACATTGTTTTGTTGCTTTTTAAAAGAAGTGCTGCCTTTTCATGTTCTGACCAAAGTAAATTCAATGTTGCTAATCTATTTCTGAGCTATTACTAAAATTCTAAATATTTAAAAGAATTCTTTCTGGCAGTGAAAATGTATATGTTGCCCATTTAGTAGTTGGTTTTGCATCCTTGGTAAATATGCTCTCATAGTGGCACTTATCATAAATCTTACATTAAAATGGTTCATTTCTGCAGTTTTGCATTGCAAGGTGATCTTGAAATGAGAATCCAAATGGCTGGCAGAAGCAGAACTAATAGGGTTTTGAAATTGAGCACCCTGGTGGTTATGAGATTTAAATGAGAAATGGACGGAAAATTACTCCTAACTTTTTAATTATTCTTTTTTCCTCATGCTTGTTATTTTGACACTAGCTTGGAGTACAGAAAATTCACTGATGAAGTTGCATTATTTTAACATGGTAGATGGTAGGTAATTAGGATGTAATGTCAGGTCTTGTGCTTAGTTTTCTTGCAATGTTTTCTATTGCTAAAGCATGTAATATAGTTTTGAAGAATATGACGTGCCAGTTTTTCTACAGCTACCTTGATGAACAATCTTTAAGCTGTTTCTGTGGTGTTGTGTAGCATATCTGATAATCAGGACATTATGCAATGATCTACATACCTGTAATAGACAGTTCCAGAAGTGGCTTAGGTTACCAGTTCAATTGAAAAAAGTGATGTATGAATCAAGCTTTGAAAATGAAATCAGAAAATGCTGAAAATGAACAGCAGGTCAGTCAGCATCTGCAAAGAGAAAAGATAATTTATTGATGTTTCAGGTTCTCCACCCTTCATCAGAATTGAAGAGTGAAAGATAAACAGTGGGCGGAATTTTCCAGTCCCACCAGAGGCAGGTTTTGTGGTGGGCAGGAGTGGAAAATTCAGGGTGAAGTCTGAAATCAGCCAGCAGAAAAACAAGTCGGAATTTTCCCCTCAGCACTTTCATGGCAGGCTGATGGAAGATCGACTTTCCCGCTGATCCATGTCGGGAAGCCCATTTGTTTGCATTAGAATATCATGAATACTCATTAAAAACACATCGCCAGAATCATGTTCTCCCTCCCAATTACATGCTATGCCAGCGGGAAATTAAACTGGTCCAAATCCCGACTGGATGTAAGTGGTGTCCAGCTGTCCACCTTCACTTGGTTCGTGACTTCGAGGCAAGTGCAACATTCAAAGCCTACCCGAAACACCGCTGCTCCTAGTCGTCTGTGAAGCCAAAGCTGCTGTGTAAGACGAGACTGGTGGGGTTATCTGGCAGGGCAGCTCATAGCGGGTGCCTCTGGTGTGTAGCAGAGCTACTCATGCTTCTCTGTGAAGACTGTATTCAGTAGGTGCTGCAGGTCTCAGGCAGGACTGCACTCCTTCAACAGAAACCTGAATGGGGACCAGGGGGGTGGGTGAAGGGTATTGACAGAGATATGAAGGTGAAGGGAACAGGGGTGGGTTAGGGAGGCTGTGAAAGATGGCAAGCAGAGGGATGATTAGGGTGGGAGAGCTGAAGCCCGACATTGAACACAGACACGGCCGGGGTGGGGGGAGATGGGCTTCGTTTGGCACAAGTGGGAGGGGTGCTTGCAGATCCTAGAGTAGGGCAGTTGGTTAGTGTAGCACAAGATGGAAGGGTTGCATGCTCACTTATGACTTGGAGAGCGGATAGTTAAGGCTTGCACAAGAGGGAGGGGTAACAGAGATTTATAGAGGTGGGGAGGGAATTATTGTTCTGGTCAGTCCTGAAGGAACAGGAGGGCTTAGTGACAGACAGTCATAGTCTCAGGACTGAGGCCAAAACAGGGTGAGAGATTAAAGGCAGTCCTGGGACTCTACGAGCCATCCTACAGCACTATGCATAGCACTCACATCATTGTCCCAGTCCAGGGAGGGGCAAGACTTGTGTTCTCAATGGGGTTAAGGCACAGCTTGGGTTAGGGACTAAAAGGCATTCAGTCACTCAAAAAGTGCAAGGCAGGCTTAACGTCTAATCCAGGCCAGGCATCGCATGAATGCCTTCATTGAGAGTGACCATAGCATGACTGTGCTCAAGCCTCTTCCATCCTCCATGTACTTGAGATGTCAGGATATTGGGGTACCTTCTTAGACATCTGTAATCTGTGAGGGAGCTACAAGACTGGAACAGGGAAAGACGATTCATGCAGACTCAGCACTAGGGCATTACAGTGGCTTTCTGGCTGAGAGTGGGAGGTATACCATAGTTTCTCAATTGAAATTCACCTGTTGGATCTATCTGTCGACAGGGAGAAGGAGGATTTAATAATGGAGGCTCAGATTGGGGAGGAGAAGAAGGGCCCGGTGCTATCTAGCACAGCTTAGAGAAGAGCCCCAGCCTGATGTGCATGGCCCAGGGGAGCCCCAGGAAGATCGAGAGACAGAGGAATTCAGATCCATCCAATGGAGGCCATTGACATGACCAAGGGTTTACTGATGATGCCTCTCCTATTTGGATGTGAATGAGAGATAGTGCCACACACGCCTATTATTTTTTTCTTTCATTCACAGGATGTGAGCTTTGCTGGCTGGGCCAGCATTTATTGCCCATCCCTAGTTGCCCCTGAGAAGGTGGTTGTGAGCTACCTTCTTGAATCGCTGCAGTCCATGTGGTGTAGGTACACCCACAGTGCTGATAGGAAGGGAGTTCCAGGATTTTGACCCAGCAACAGTGAAGGAATGATGATATATTTCCAAGTCAGGATGTTGAGTGACTTGGAGGGGAACCTCCAGGTAGTGGTGTTCCCATCTATCTTCTGCCCTTGTCCTTCTAGGTAGCAGTTGTTGTGGGTTTGGAAGGAGGGTGAAGAAAGGTGATTGTCAAGGATGTCATATCTGCCACATTCTGTGGGAGGACCTAACGCTGCAGTTACTGGGAGACCATCCTCTGCTAGTACCCCTGAAGGTCACCGCTGCACTCAACTCTTTTGCAAGCGGCTTGCTTCAGTGACCTACAGGGGACCTATGCAGCATCTCTCACTCCTCTACATTTAAATGTATAAAGGAGGTGTTTAATGCTCTCTACAGTAAAGCTCAACATCATATAAAGTTCACAATGGATGATGCTAGCCAGGCTGCTAGATTTTTGGGATCTGCAGCAATCTCAGGCTTCCCTAGAGTGTAGGGTGCAATCGATTGCACACATGTCACCTTAAGAGCTCCCTGGCAGCAGCCTCTGATCTTCATTAACAGGAAAGGGTTCTATTCCCTCAATGTTCAGCTGATCTGCGATCAACAGAAGCAGATCATGCACATTTGTGCCAGGTACCCTGGGAATTCCCACGACTCCTGCATCCTGAGTCACTGCCAGGTGCCACAAATATTCGAGATGCTGCAGCGCTTACAGAGTTGGCTGCTGGGTGACAAATGTTACCTGCTGAAGAGATGACTCATGACCTCAAAGTACCTCGGAGGAGAGATACAACATGGCATACTGTGCTACAAGATCCATTGTTGAGCAAACCATTGGCATCCTGAGGATGGCTTCTGATGCTTGCACCATTCAGGTGGGGCTCTGCAGTACTCTCCACAGAGGGTGTCCCGCATCATTGTGCTCTGTTGCGTTCTGACATGGTGCTTCAAAAGAGAGATCATTTGCCAGAAGGAGACATGGAAGAGGCTGAGAACTCCTTGGATGAAGAAGGCCTGGAGGGGTAGGATCCTGAAGAAGGTGATGATGGTCAGCTTCCAAGTGAGGATGCCCTCAGCGGCACGATGCAGAAGATTTGCACTTGACACACTGATAGCCACAAGTTTCTAGCAGGAGTAAGGTCCAGGCAAGGGTGGGTACCCAAGCTTATTTTTCCTGTCCCTTAGTGCCATGCTAGTGATTAGAAAGGTCTTTACAAGCAGTGACATCACAAGCAGGGTCAGCAATTGGTCTTTAACCTGCAGCCCTCAAGGATCATGAGGCCCTCATCTCTGTAAAGGTCAGCAGCCAAAGCTGTATATAGCCAAGATAAAAGCAAAAAACTGCGGATGCTGGAAATCCAATACAAAATCAAAAATACCTGGAAAAACTCAGCAGGTCTGACAGCATCTGTGGAGAGGAATACAGTTAACGTTTCGAGTCCAACTGACTCTTTATCAGAAGAGTCACTATATAGCCACTTTGGGAAGAGAAAGGCACCATACCATTGCAAACACTGCATCAACTGCACATGATGCAGTTGTGGCCACCTGAATGAGACACCTTATGCAGCCAGAGAGTTGCACATATACTTGTGGAAACCACATTGGCTGCAGGTCCTGTTCTTTTGCAAAAACTGTGAAGACAACTCCATTTTTATTAAACAACATAACTTATAACCCTCCAAGACACATGAGCATACCTAACTCCATGGTGTGCTGTAAGGCCTAAAGGTTCCAAAATCAAGTTGCAGACGCATTTGGGAAAGAGCATGACATGGCTCCCGTACATTACTCAAGGGGCGAGTAACTAATATGAGTCTGCTAAACATCACTTGAATCTGAGGCCCACAAAGGGAGGCAATCATTCAGTGGGAGCTAAGGTCACTCTCACGATAAGAGGGAACATAGATGCGTATATGAACGATGCATTCAAATCATGACACCATTGTCATTAACAGGAAATGTATTTACACAGGTGCATTATATATACAGTAAGAGAACACACGTGTCCCCACAGTGATCTCAGTATTTCTTACTTATTCTAACCCTACCACTGTGTCTAGGTGCATCCCTGACATCCGCAGCAGAGGCAGAAGCAGCCTGCTGACTGTGATGCCCTGTTGTCTGTGATGACCTTGGTGGGTGTCCTCTGGAGGCCTGAGGCCTGACAGACCCTGGCCTGCTTTGGGTCTCCTGCTGTGAGGCAAGTGTACCCTCCTCGGCCTGTAGGGTTGGAAGTGATGGGGTCACAAGCAGAGAGGATTGGGAGTAGCTGCATTCTCTCGGAGTCATCTAGGTGGATGGCCCCAGGATGTCCAGCCGGTGGTCTTCCTCCCTTTGGGTAGCCGAGGGCCACTGGCTGACTCCTTGTAAAGAAGGGGTACCTGGAGTGAGGTCGAGTTGCCCTGTCTCCCTGTCCCTAGCCATTGATGGCTAGAGTGATGGAGTGTAGGTCCAAGCGCAAATCTGGCAGAACCTGTTGGACCAAGGTCTCCAAGGCGGCCGCCATCCTTCCCTTGGAGACCTTGTGGCATTCGCATGTCAGCACCCACAACATCAGACAGGTCAACTGCCTCATCCTTTGCTGTAGTCTTTTGACAGCTTCTGTCCATCTGCCTGATGTTCCCCGCCTGTTGTCGCATCTCCAGCATGTGCGGTATGGCTGTTTCCAGAGGCTTATCATCTGACTCGGACTCAGCAGGTGCCTGTTCTCCAGCAGTCTTCCGAGTGCCAGAGACCTGGGCTATCACTGCCTCCGACTGCTGTGGAGACATGTGTTGAGGTGTTTTCTAGAATGTGACCCTGAGCCTAATCTAGATCTATGACCCACCAGGGTGTTGTCTCTGGGTTGCTGGAGGGTGCAGGTGAACACAGTGGTGGGTCTTCATCAGATGCATCCTCAGCATCCTCCTCTGAGGTGGCCTGGGGCTGGGCTTACGGTAACTCTGGTGGTCTGCCTGGGCCTGCTGGTGCCTTAAGAACATAAGAAATAGGAGCAGGAATAGGCCATTCAGCTCTTCGAGCCCACTCCACCATTTAATGGAGGTCATGGCTGATCTTTTACTTCAACACCCTGTATCCCTTGATCTTTTTAATATGTAGAAACCTATCGATCTCAGCTTGAACATACTCAACAACTGAGCCTCCACAGACCTCTGGGGCAGACAATTCCAGATTCATCACCCTCTGAGTGAAGAAATTCCTCCTCATTCGAGTCCTAAATGTCCTGCCCCTTATTCTGAGACTGTGTCCCCTAGTTCTAAACCCCTGAGCCAGGGGAAACATCCTTTCTTCATCCATCCTGTCAAGCCCTATAAGGATTTTGTATATCTGAATGAGATCACCTCTCATTCTTCTAAACTCCAGAGAGTAAAGTCCCAGTCTACTTAATCTTTTCTCATAGGACAATTGTTGCGGAAAGCAGGGGGTCAGTAATTCAAACAGCACTGATTTTCTTCTTACCACCTGTCCATTAATAGATGTTTTGAATTAGTATTATTTTGTAAGAATAAGCGAGAGCGTATTTTCCAACCCCCTAGTTTTTCTGTGATCCAAATTTACTAGTAACCCACAGCAAACTCGAGTTAGGATTAACTCAAAAGGTTAGTTTATTGTACACGTTCAAAACCTGTGAAAAGGGGTAAAAGCAAAAGACTGTGGATGCTGGAAATCCAAAATAAAAATAAAAATACCTGGAAAAACTCAGCAGGTCTGGCAGCATCTGCGGAGAGGAACACAGTTAACGTTTCGAGCCCGTATGACTCTTCAACAGAACTAAGTAAAAATAGAAAAGAGGTGAAATATAAGCTGGTCTAAGTTGGGGGGCGAGGGGTGGGGTTGGGGGGGTGCGGGGTGGGGGGCGTGGATAGAGCTGGATAGAGGGCCAGTGATAGGTGGAAATAGCCAAAAGATGTCACAGACAAAAGGACAAAGAGGTGTTGAAGATGGTGATATTAT